>NC_057797.1:675787047-676107891 GCF_018294505.1 Triticum aestivum | reverse complement strand
ATTGTTGACATTACCCTTGAGGTAAAAGGTTGGAAGGCGAATCTATAAGCCCCTATCTTTCTTTGTGTCTGATTAAAACTTTGTACCCATAAATATCATGTGAGTGTTAGCAATTGTGAAAGACTAAATGATAGTTGAGTATGTGAAGTGAATCAAAGCTCTGACATAGACCCTTCCTGAAAATAAGATGAATTGTAATTGTTTGATGACTAATAACACGATTTGTTAGTTCTCAAGAAAGTTTATGATCTATACTTTAACATGTGAATATCTTGTTACTTGATCATGAGAAGCTTTATGAGTTGAGCTACTGTTATGATATATAATGATGCTAGAAAAGGTGATTGCAATTATCATTGATCAAACTCGTGCACTTGCTCGCATTCATACTTCATAAATTATTCCGTTTATCATTACCTACTCAAGGACGAGCAGGAATTAAGCTTGGGGATGCTGATACGCCTCCAACATACCTATAATTTATGAAGTATTCATGCTATTATATTATCTGTTTTGGATGTTTATGGGCTTTACTAAACACTTCTATATTATTTTTGGGACTAACCTATTAACCAGAGGCCCAACCCAAATTGATGTTTTCTTGCCTATTTCAGTGTTTCGAAGAAAAGGAATATCAAATGGAGTCCAAACGGAATGAAACCTTCGAAAGAGTTATTTTTGGAACGGAAGCAATCCAGGAGACTTGGAGTAGACGTCAGGGAAGCTTCGAGGTGGCCACGAGGCAGGGAGGCGCGCCTGCCCCCCTGGGCGCGCCCCCCACCCTTGTGGCTCCCGCCTTGGGATAAGAAGTATCAGAAATATATGAGACCTCTGATCGATGTTTCCGGACTGGAGTGTTTGGTAAACCGGCTGAAGTAACCACATGGCCGCTGTGCCCTGTTGTGCGGCGAGCTTCGTGTTGTTGTTTCTTCAAAAAAGTTTGGATCCAAGTAAGCTAGGGGGTGAGAAAATCTTATTTTTTGGCTTGCTTGTCGGGTTTTCTGTGTGGGCAGAGGGTCTGAACCAGATGAGAGAATAATTACCTCTGCGTCACTTGCATGACTAGCTTCCATGTCATCCTGATAACAATCATTATCAATAAGGTGTATGAAAAATGAGCCAAGTGAATCAAGTTCTACCTCTGACTCCGAATTATCTTCATCAATGTTTAACCCAGATGATTCGGCGGTTTTCTTCTTGGCCGGTTTCTTGGGCGCCTTGGTCTTGATGCGGGGTGTCTTCGTCGGTTTATCCTACGGTTTTCTTTTTCAAAACGGATCATCACCCTGTTACAAATTGAAAAAGATATGAGGATTATTTAAGGAATACAGGTTAAAGCGGCAGAAGAGTCATTCTTACAGCTGGCGGTTTATTCTGAGCATAGAAGGGGTTAAGTCCTGTTTTGCTGTAGTCAGCAACCGGTTCATCCAGCATCTTCTTAACACTTTCAGTAATTTCAGCGTCATTCAGCTGAATGTCAGTATGTCACTGAGGGTCTTTGACATCCCCGGTATATTCACACATTAAACCGGCACGGAGACTTAATGGTAGTATGCTCCAAGACACCCAGCAGCGGACGAAATCGATGCCTGTTAAACCGTTGGCTGCAAAAGCCCGGAGCTTTGAAAGCTGTGGTGCATATTTGGACCGTTCCTTTGCATTGAGCCTTGTAGGGAGCGGATGTTTTCCACCAAGCCGATGAGCACGATAACCTGGCAGAGGGTTTTCACCAGCTGGAGATGTGTCCTGGCAATAAAACTAGGTTTGATTCCAGTCTTTGGGATGACTATGGTGTTTGGCATGAGGGAAGCTGGCATCCTTTGTTTTTTAAATTGATACCCCGCCAAGTTCAGTGTTCGGCCCATCAGTAAACTCAGTGCGGCGGCTTAAGTAGAAGAAATCTCTGAATAACTCGACTGTGGGCACTTCCTATAAGTAAGCTTCACAAAAGACTTGGAAATTGCAAATATTGGATACAGAGTTGGGTCCAATATCTTGAGGGTGGAGCTGGAAGAAATGAAGCACCTCACGGAAAAAATTGGATCCGGGCGGTTTAAACCCTTGGCTCAGATGGTCAACAAACACCACCACCTCGCCATCCTTCGGTTCAGGAGGATTTTCTGGACCAGGGACTCTCCAATGGATATCCTCTTTCTTTGACAAAGCATCAGTTGCTACACATCCTTCCAGCTCTTCCTCGGTAACCCGGGATGGAACCCAATTGCAAGAATAGAATTGCTTGGCCATTTCTATGGAAAACTGAAAAAAGATCAATGCCGGTTTAAGATTCATGACTAACAAGTATAAAGAGTCACAAGATCAGAGGGAGAAGACCTTGAGGCATATATACATGTTAAACCGGATTCTGACATTGGCAGGGTTACAAAAATGACGAATTGGCGGTTTAAGAGGGGACTAATGGTACCTGGCGGATTATCATTTTATAAAGTTAAACCGCCTATACTAGTATGAAAAGTACAGATCTGAGGTGTTGGAAAAACAAGTTTCACAGCTTGGTATAATAATTTCAGATCTGCAGCGTGTCAGAAAATCAAGATATATTCAGACCTACAAAATAGGCGCCAGAGCAGTTGATGAAGGTTCAGATGGGATTTTCTATTTTAACAAGATGCGTTAATGGAAAGGAAGGATTGTGGCTACCACTATACAGGATAAATATCAAGATTTGAATCAAAGAACTGTTGAGCAGAGACAAACAATGATGAACACCGATGAACACAGGAACCCTAATGACAGATCCATAGCGGAAGGGAAGAAGGTTTACCGATGCTGATGGAACAGCGGAGAGGCTCCGCGATTCTCTGGTGCATTCAGGGTGATGCAGCCGCCGGAGTTGAGGTCGCAGTCAAGACTTGGCAGCGGCGGCGGAGCTTGAGCGCTAGGTCGACGCGAGGAAGGAGACGAAGTGAAGAGGCACGGGCAGAAAAAAATGAAAAGGGACCCTCGGCCTTATTTATAAGGTGAAGGGGTAAGTGTCAGGTGCGAAAATCGAGGAGCCCAAAAATTGGATATGTCACAGAGCTATCGCGTCGATTTTCGGAGGCTCATTAATAAAGGTGAGGTATATACAGTTTTTTAAACAGATGACATCATGGCGGTTTATTATGATCTTGGAAGATGGCGTCATGGCGGGTTACAAGGCTTACGTGAAGGTACGGAAGGAGGAATTTTCCTAAGTGTTGAAGATTGACATGAACAAGTTCAAATCAACCTGGGGCCTAATGTTGGGGATATGACTATTGAGTATAAACCACCCAGGAGGAGCCGGTTTATGCTCATAATGAATTGCCCGTATTTTGAATCCCATGAAGACATGAAAGATGGTGCTCTGTGAGGGAGGTTTAGTAGTAAGGCCCAAAGCCCAAAGGCGGGTTAAGGCCCAAGATGTAAACCGCCATAAGATGTGTAACTTGTGATGTAAGGTAGGAAAGAGTAGAAACCGAGCCAGACACATTTATGAGCCGGCCAGGATTCTGTAACCTGTCCGGCGTCAACCTGTGTATATAAAGGGACGACCCGACGGCGGTTTAGGGACAAGAAACAATAACTCGAGAGCCAGGTCAAGCAGATCCGCTCCCTGGTCATCGAAACCCTAGCAATACCACATCCAACTAGACTAGGCCTTTACCTTCACTGCAAGAGGCCGAACCAGTATAAACTCCTCGTGTCCTTTGTCCCTATTAACCCCTTTAAGATAACCCGTCGCGATGGCTCCACGACTAAGTCCTCACACTAGGACATCTGCCATGACAATTCCACGACACTATGACTATGAGATTATGCAACTCCCGAATACCGGAGGAACACTTTGTGTGCTACCAAACGTCACAATGTAACTGGGTGATTATAAAGGTGCTCTACGGGTATCTCCGATGGTACTTGTTGAGTTGGCATAGATCGAGATTAGGATTTGTCACTTCAATTGTCGGAGAGATATCTCTGGGCCCTCTCGGTAATGCACATCACTATAAGCCTTGCAAGCAATGTAACTAATGAGTTGGTTACGGGATGATGCATTACGGAACGAGTAAAAAGACTTGCCGGTAACGAGATTGAACTAGGTATTGAGATACCGACGATCGAATCTCGGGCAAGTAACATACCGGTTTGACTGATAAAGATCTTCGTAGAATATGTAGGAACCAATATGATCATCCAAGTTCTGCTATTTGTTATTGACCAGAGATGAGTCTCGGTCATGTCTACATAGTTCTCGAACCCGTAGGGTTCGCACACTTAATGTTCGGTGACGATCGGTATTATGAGTTTATGTGTTTTGATGTACCGAAGGTAGTTCGAAGTCCCGGATATGATCACGGACATGACGATGAGTCTCGAAATGGTCGAGACATAAAGATCGATATATTGGATGACTATATTTGTGTTGGGGAACGTTGCAGAAAACAAAAATTTTCCTACGGTTTCACCAAGATACATCTAGGAGTTCATCTAGCAACGAGTGATTAGATGCATCTACGTACCTTGTAGATCGCGAGCGGAAGCGTTCAAAGAACGGGGATGAGGGAGTCGTACTCGACGTGATTCAAATCACCGAAGATCCTAGCACTGAACGGACGGCACCTCCGCGTTCAACACACGTACGGAACAGCCACGTCTCCTCCTTCTTGATCCAGCAAGGGGGAAGGAGAGGTTGAGGGAGATGGCTCCAGCAGCAGCACGACGGCGTGGTGGTGATGGAGCTGCAGTACTCCGGCAGGGTTTCGCCAAGCACTATGGAGGAGGAGGAGGTGTTGGAGAGGGAGAGGGAGGCACCAAAGATCAAGGTAAGAAGTCCTCCATCTCCCCATGATGTCGAGGATTCAAGCAACCCCGTATACAATTCCCTTTGTCAATCGGTATGTTACTTGCCCGAGATCTGATCGTCGGTATCCCAATACCTCGTTCAATCTCGTTACCGGCAAGTCACTTTACTCGTACCGTAATGCATGATCCCGTGACCAGAAACTTGGTCACTTTGAGCTCATTATGATGATGCATTACCGAGTGGGCCCAGTGATACCTCTCCGTCATACGGAGTGACAAATCCCAGTCTTGATCCGTGTCAACCCAACAAACACTTTCGGAGATACCCGTAGTATACCTTTATAGTCACCCAGTTACGTTGTGACGTTTGATACACCCAAAGCACTCCTACGGTATCCGGGAGTTACACGATCTCATGGTCTAAGGAAAAGATACTTGACATTGGAAAACTCTAGCAAACAAACTATACGATCTTGTGCTATGTTTTAGGATTGGGTCTTGTCCATCACATCATTCTCCTAATGATGTGATCTCGTTATCAATGACATCCAATGTCCATAGTCAGGAAACCATGACTATCTGTTGATCAACGAGCTAGTCAACTAGAGGCTTTCTAGGGACATGTTGGTGTCTATTATTCACACATGTATTACGATTTCCGGATAACACAATTATAGCATGAATAAAGACAATTATCACGAACAAGGAAATATAATAACAATGCTTTTATTATTGCCTCTAGGGCATATTTCCAATAGTCTCCCACTTGCACTAGAGTCAATAATCTAGTTACATTGTGATGAATCGAACACCCATGGAATTCTGGTGTTGATCATGTTTTGCTCTAGGGAGAGGTTTAGTCAACGGATCTGCTACATTCAGGTCTGTGTGTACTTTACAAATATCTATGTCTCCATCTTGAACATTTTCACGAATGGAGTTGAAGCGACGCTTGATGTGCCTTGTCTTCTTGTGAAACCTGGGCTCCTTGGCAAGAGCAATAGCTCCAGTGTTGTCACAGAAGATCTTGATCGGCCCCGACGCATTGGGTATGACTCCTAGGTCTGTGATGAACTCCTTCACCCAAATTGCTTCATGTGCTGCCTCCGAGGCTGCCATGTACTCCGCTTCACATGTAGATCCCGCCACGATGCTTTGCTTGCAACTGCACCAGCTTACTGCCCCACCATTCAAAATATACACGTATCCGGTTTGTGACTTAGAGTCATCCAGATCTGTGTCGAAGCTAGTGTCGACGTAACCCTTTACGACGAGCTCTTCGTCACCTCCATAAACGAGAAACATTTCCTTAGTCCTTTTCAGGTACTTCAGGATATTCTTGACCGCTGTCCAGTGTTCCTTGCCGGATTACTTTGGTACCTTCCTACCAAACTTACGGCAAGGTTTACATCAGGTCTGGTACACAACATGGCATACATAATAGAACCTATGGCTGAGGCATAGGGGCTGACACTCATCTCTTCTATATCTTCTGCCGTGGTCGGACATTGAGCCGAGCTCAATTTCACACCTTGTAACACAGGCAAGAACCCCTTCTTAGACTGATCCATATTGAACTTCTTCAATATCTTATCAAGGTATGTGCTTTGCGAAAGACCTATGAGGCGTCTTGATCTGTCTCTATAGATCTTGATGCCTAATATATAAGCAGCTTCTCCAAGGTCCTTCATTGAAAAACTCTTATTCAAGTAGGCCTTGATGCTGTCCAAGAGTTCTATATCATTTCCCATCAAAAGTATGTCATCTACATATAATATTAGAAATGCTACAGAGCTCCCACTCACTTTCTTGTAAACGCAGGCTTCTCCATAAGTCTGTGTAAACCCAAATGCTTTGATCATCTCATCAAAGCGAATGTTCCAACTCCGAGATGCTTGCACCAGCCCATAAATCGAGCGTTGGAGCTTGCACACCTTGTCAGCATTCTTAGGATCGACAAAACCTTCCGGCTGCATCATATACAATTCTTCCTTAAGGAAACCATTAAGGAATGTCGTTTTGACGTCCATTTGCCATATCTCATAATCATAAAATGCGGCAATCGCTAACATGATTCGGACGGACTTCAGCTTTGCTACCGGTGAGAAAGTCTCGTCGTAGTCAACCCCTTGAACTTGTTGATAACCCTTAGCGACAAGCCGAGCTTTATAGATGGTCACATTACCATCCGCGCCTGTCTTCTTCTTAAAGATCCATTTATTTTCTATGGCTCGCCGCTCAACGGGCAAGTCAGTCAAAGTCCATACTTCGTTTTCATACATGGATCCTATCTCGGATTTCATGGCTTCTAGCCATTTGTCGGAATCCGGGCCCGCCATCGCTTCTTCAAAGTTCGAAGGTTCACCGTTGTCTAACAACATGATTTCCAAGACAGGGTTGCCGTACCACTCTGGTGCGGAACGTGTCCTTGTGGACCTTCGAATTTCAGTAGGAGCTTGATCAGAAGTATCTTGATCATCATCATTAACTTCCTCTCTAGTCGGTGCAGGCACCTCAGGAACATTTTCTTGAGTTGCGCCATTTTCTGGTTCAAGAGGTAATACTTCATCAAGTTCTACTTTCCTCCCACTTACTTCTTTTGAGAGAAACTCTTTCTCCAGAAAGGATCCATTCTTGGCAACAAAGATCTTGCCTTCAAATCTGAGGTAGAAGGTATACCCAATAGTTTCTTTAGGGTATCCTATGAAGACGCATTTTTCTGATTTGGGTTCGAGCTTTTCAGGTTGAAGTTTCTTGACATAAGCATCGCATCCCCAAACTTTTAGAAACGACAGCTTAGGTTTCTTCCCAAACCATAATTCAAACGGTGTCGTCTCAACGGATTTCGATGGAGCCCTATTTAAAGTGAATGCGGTAGTCTCTAAAGCATACCCCCAAAAGGATAGCGGTAAATCGGCAAGAGACATCATAGATCGCACCATATCTAATAGAGTGCGATTGCGACGTTCGGACACACCATTACGCTGAGGTGTTCCAGGCGGCGTGAGCTGTGAAACTATTCCACATTTTCTTAAGTGTGTGCCAAACTCATGACTCAAGTATTCTCCTCCACAATCTGATCGCAGGAACTTGATTTTCCTGTCACGTTGATTCTCAACCTCACTCTGAAATTCTTTGAACTTTTCAAAGGTCTCAGACTTGTGTTTCATTAAGTAGACATACCCATATCTACTCAAGTAATCAGTGAGGGTGAGAACATAACGATAGCCACCACGAGCCTCAACACTCATTGGACCGCACACATCAGTATGTATGATTCCAATAAGTTGGTTGCTCGCTCCATTGTTCCTGAGAATGGAGTCTTGGTCATTTTACCCATGAGGCATGGTTTGCACGTGTCAAATGATTCATAATCAAGAGACTCTAAAAATCCATCAGCATGGAGCTTCTTCATGCGTTTGACACCTATGTGACCAAGGCGGCAGTGCCACAAGTATGTGGGACTATCATTATCAACCTTACATCTTTTGGTACTCACACTATGAATATGTGTAGCATTACGCTCGAGATTCATTAAGAATAAACCATTTACCATTGGAGCATGACCATAAAACATATCTCTCATATAAATAGAACAACCATTATTCTCGGATTTAAATGAGTAGCCATCTCGAATTAAATGAGATCCTGATACAATGTTCATGCTCAAACTTGGCACTAAATAACAATTATTGAGGTTTAAAACTAATCCCGTAGGTAAATGAAGAGGCAGCGTGCCGACGGCGATCACATCGACCTTGGAACCATTCCCGACGCGCATCGTCACCTCGTCCTTCGCCAGTCTCCGTTTATTCCGCAGCTCCTCTTTTGAGTTACAAATGTGAGCAACCGCACCGGTATCAAATACCCAGGAGCTACTACGAGTACTGGTAAGGTACACATCAATTACATGTATATCACATATACCTTTCGTCTTGCCGGCCTTCTTGTCCGCTAAGTATTTGGGGCAGTTCCGCTTCCAGTGACCACTTTCCTTGCAATAAAAGCACTCAGTCTTGGGCTTGTGTCCATTCTTTGGCTTCTTCCCGGCAGCTTGCTTGCCGGCCGCGGCAACTCCCTTGCCGTCTTTCTTGAAGGTTTTCTTACCCTTGCGTTTCTTGAACTTAGTGGTTTTATTCACCATCAACACTTGATGTTCCTTTTTGACTTCTACCTCTGCTGATTTCAGTATTGCAAATACTTCAGGAATGGTCTTTTCCATCCCCTGCATATTGAAGTTCATCACAAAGCTCTTGTAGCTCGGTGGAAGCGACTGGAGGATTCTGTCAATGACCGCGTCATCCGGGAGATTAACTCCCAACTGAGTCAAGCGGTTATGCAACCTAGACATAGTGAGTATGTGCTCACTGACAGAACTGTTTTCCTCCATCTTACGGCTGAAGAACTTGTCGGAGACTTGATATCTCTCGACCCGGGCATGAGCTTGAAAAACCATTTTCAGCTCTTCGAACATCTCATATGCTCCATGTCTCTCAAAACGCTTTTGGAGCCCCGGCTCTAAGCTGTAAAGCATGCCGCACTGAACGAGGGAATAGTCATCGGTACGTGCCTGCCAAGCGTTCATAACGTCTTGTTCTGCAGGGAGAACAGGTGCATCACCTAGCGGTGCTTGTAGGACATAATCTTTCTTGGCAGCTATGAGGATGATCCTCAGGTTCCGGACCCAGTCCGTGTAGTTGCTGCCATCGTCTTTCAGCTTGGTTTTCTCTAGGAATGCGTTGAAGTTGAGGACTATGTTGGCCATTTGATCTACAAGACATATTGTAAAGATTTTAGACTAAGTTCATGATAATTAAGTTCATCTAATCAAATTATTCAATGAACTCCCACTTAGATAGGCATCCCTCCTGTCATCTAAGTATAACATGATCCGAGTTAACTAGGCCGTGTCCGATCATCACGTGAGACGGACTAGTCAACGTCGGTGAACATCTTCATGTTGATCGTATCTTCTATACGACTCATGCTCGACCTTTCGGTCTTCTGTGTTCCGAGGCCATGTCTGTACACATGCTAGGCTCGTCAAGTCAACCTAAGTGTTTGCATGTGTAAATCTGTCTTACACCCGTTGTATGTGAACGTTAGAATCTATCACACCCGATCATCACGTGGTGCTTCGAAACAACGAACTGCCGCAATGGTGCACAGTTAGGGGGAACACTTTCTTGAAATTATTATGAGGGATCATCTTATTTACTACCGTCGTTCTAAGTAAACAAGATGCAAAAACATGATAAACATCACATGCAATCAAATAATAATAGTGACATGATATGGCCAATATCACATAGCTCCTTTGATCTCCATCTTGGGGCTCCATGATCATCTTGTCACTGGCATGACACCATGATCTCCATCATCATGATCTCCATCATCGTGTCTCCATGAAGTTTCTCGCCAACTATTACTTCTACTACTATGGCTAACGCGTTTAGCAATAAAGTAAAGTAATTTACATGGCGTTTCTCAATGACACGCAGGTCATACAAAAAATATAGACAACTCCTATGGCTCCTGCCGGTTGTCATACTCATCGACATGCAAGTCGTGATTCCTATTACAATAGCATGAACATCTCATACATTACATATAGATCATTCATCATTCATCACAACTTTGGCCATATCATATCACAAAGCACTTGCTGCAAAAACAAGTTAGACGTCCTCTAATTGTTGTTGCAAGTTTTACGTGGCTGAAGTAGGGTTCTAGCAAGAACGTTTTCTTACCTACGTGAAAGCCACAACGTGATTTGTCAACTTCTATTTACCCTTCATAAGGACCCTTTTCATCGAATCCGCTCCAACTAAAGTGGGAGAGACAGACACCCGCCAGCCACCTTATGCAACTTGTGCATGTTAGTCGGTGGAACCGGTCTCACGTAAGCGTACGTGTAAGGTTGGTCCGGGCCGCTTCATCCCACAATACCGTTGAAGCAAGATAAGACTAGTAGCGGCAAGAAAGTTGACAACATCAACGCCCACAACAAATTGTGTTCTACTCGTGCAAGAGAACTACGCATAGACCTAGCTCATGATGCCACTGTTGGGGAACGTTGCAGAAAACAAAAATTTTCCTACGGTTTCACCAAGATCCATCTAGGAGTTCATCTAGCAACGAGTGATTAGATGCATCTACGTACCTTGTAGATCGCGAGCGGAAGCGTTCAAAGAACGGGGATGAGGGAGTCGTACTCGACGTGATTCGAATCACCGAAGATCCTAGCACCGAACGGACGGCACCTCCGCGTTCAACACACGTACGGAACAGCCACGTCTCCTCCTTCTTGATCCAGCAAGGGGGAAGGAGAGGTTGAGGGAGATGGCTCCAGCAGGAGCACGACGGCGTGGTGGTGATGGAGCTGCAGTACTCCGGCAGGGCTTCGCCAAGCACTATGGAGGAGGAGGAGGTGTTGGAGAGGGAGAGGGAGGCACCAAAGATCAAGGTAAGAAGTCCTCCATCTCCCCACTATATATAGGAGGGCCAAGGGGGGGGGTGCCGGCCCTAGGATATCTAATCTCCTAGGGGGGTGCGGCCAAGGGGAGGAATCCCTCCTCCCCAAGGCACCTAGGAGGTGCCTTCCCCTCCTAGGACTCTTCCTTTAGGGTTTGCCCCCACCCTAGGCGCATGGGCCCTAGGGGGAAGTGGCACCCCATCCCACTTTGGGCTGGATCCCTTCCCACTTCAGCCCATGGGACCCTCCGGGATAGGTGGCCCCACCCGGTGGACCCCCGGGACCCTTCCGGTGGTCCCGGTACAATACCGGTGACCCCGAAACTTGTCCCGATGCCCGAAATAGCACTTCCTATATATAATTCTTTACCTCCGGACCATTCCGGAACTCCTTGTGACGTCCGGGATCTCATCCGGGACTCAAAAAAACATTCGGGTTACTGCATATACATATCCCTACAACCCTAGCGTCACCGAACCTTAAGTGTGTAGACCCTACGGGTTCGGGAGACATGTAGACATGACCGAGATGCTCTCCGGTCAATAACCAACAGCGGTATCTGGATACCCATGTTGGCTCCCACATGCTCCTCGATGATCTCATCGGATGAACCACGATGTCAAGGATTCAAGCAACCCCGTATACAATTCCCTTTGTCAATCGGTATGTTACTTGCCCGAGATCTGATCGTCGGTATCCCAATACCTCGTTCAATCTCGTTACCGGCAAGTCACTTTACTCGTACCATAATGCATGATCCCGTGACCAGACACTTGGTCACTTTGAGCTCATTATGATGATGCATTACCGAGTGGGCCCAGTGATACCTCTCCGTCATACGGAGTGACAAATCCCAGTCTTGATCCGTGTCAACCCAACAGACACTTTCGGAGATACCCGTAGTATACCTTTATAGTCACCCAGTTACGTTGTGATGTTTGATACACCCAAAGCACTCCTACGGTATCCGGGAGTTACACGATCTCATGGTCTAAGGAAAAGATACTTGACATTGGAAAACTCTAGCAAACGAACTATACGATCTTGTGCTATGTTTTAGGATTGGGTCTTGTCCATCACATCATTCTCCTAATGATGTGATCTCGTTATCAATGACATCCAATGTCCATAGTCAGGAAACCATGACTATCTGTTGATCAACGAGCTAGTCAACTAGAGGCTTACTAGGGACATGTTGGTGTCTATTATTCACACATGTATTACGATTTCCGGATAACACAATTATAGCATGAATAAAGACAATTATCATGAACAAGGAAATATAATAATAATGCTTTTATTATTGCCTCTAGGGCATATTTCCAACAATTTGGACATCGGAATGGTTCCGGGTGAGATCGGGCATATACTGGAGCACCGGGAGGTTACCAGAACCCCCCGGGAGGTATATGGGCCTTATTGGGCCATAGTGGGAGAGAGGAGAAGGGAGCAAAGGAGGGGGCGCGCCCCCCAAGCCCAATCCGAATTGGGAAGGGGGCCGCCCCCCTTTCCTTCCTCCTTCCTTCCCCTTCCTTCTCTCCTAATCCAACTAGGGAAGGGGGGGATCCTACTCCCGCTGGGAGTAGGACTCCCCTTGGGGCGCGCCTAGGAGGCCGACCTCCTCCCCCTCCTCCACTCCGTTATATACGGGGGAGGGGGCAACCCATAGACACACAAGTTGATCATTGATCTCTTAGCAGTGTGCGGTGCCCCCCTCCACCATAATCCACCTCGGTCATATCGTCGTAGTGCTTAGGCGAAGCCCTGCTCCGGTAGCTTCTTCATCACCGTCATCACGCCGTCATGCTGACGAAGCTCTCCCTCAACACTCTGCTAGATCGTGAGTTCATGGGACGTCACCGAGCCGAACGTGTGCAAATCGTGGAGGTGATGTACCTTCGATGCTAGGATCGGTCGACCGTGAAGACGTACGACTACATCAACCGTGTTGTCATAATGCTTCCGCTTACGGTCTACAAGGGTACCTAGACAACACTCTCCCTTCTCGTTGCTATGCATCACCATGATCTTGCGTGTACGTAGGATTTTTTTTGAAATTACTACGTTCCCCAACAGTGGTATCAGAGCCAGGTTTATGCGTAGATGTTATATGCACGAGTAGAACACAAGTGAGTTGTGGACGATAATAGTCATATTGCTTACCAGCATGTCATACTTTGATTCGGCGGTATTGTTGGATGAAGCGGCCCGGACCAGCTCTGGATAAGATTTGCTCTCATTGTATTCACTCGAAGACATAGGATTTGGTTGAGCATCACTTCAGTCACTCTGACTTTGTTCACTTGGACCCCACTTAACAGTACGGTGGTTCCTATGACTCGACAAAGAAGAAAGGGAACTACGAAACAACTATGTCTTCGCACTCCATAGTCTTCACGTGAATGTCTTCTCAAGTCATAATCTTTGATGTGAATATCTTCACAAACCACCACTGTCTTCAATGTCTTCACACATTTTTAGGGGTCATCTCTGGTAGGTAAACCGAATCAATGTGGGACTACTACCTATGTTATCCTGCAATTCTCACAAACACATTAGTCCCTCAACCAGGTTTGTCGTCAATACTCCAAAACCAACTAGGGGTGGCACTAGATGCACTTACAGAAGCGTTTAGTAACGCGGTTGATATAGTCGAACGTCTTCATGATCCAACTGATCCAAGCACCGAACATATGGCACCTCCGTGTTCTGCACACGTTCAGCTTGATGACGTCCCTCGAGCTCTTGATCCAGTTGAGGCCAAGGGAGAGTTCCGTCAGCACGACGGCGTGGTGACGGTGATGATGAAGTTACCGGCGTAGGACTTCGCCTAAGCACTACGACGATATGACCGAGGTGTGTAACTATGGAGGGGGCACCGCACACGGCTAAGAGAAACTTTGGTGTGCCTTTGGGGTGCCCCCTTCCCACGTATATAAAAGGGGGAGGATAAGTGGCCGGCCTAAGGGGGGTGCGCCATGGGGGGGAGTCCTACTTGGACTCCCGGTCCAAGTAGGATTCGCCCCCCTTTCCTATTCCCACAAGGAGAAGGGGGAGGAGGAGGAGGGGGGAAGGAGGAGGAGGAGAGAAGGAAGGAGGGGGGCGCCACCCCCTCCCCTTGTCCAATTCGGATTGGCAAGGGGGGGCGCCACCTCCTGGCCAACCCTCTCTCTTCTCCACTAAGGCCCATGAAGGCCCAAGAACTTCGGGGTGGGGGTGGGGGGTTCCGATAACTCCCGGTACTCCGAAACTCATCCAAAACGACCCGAACCATTCCGGTGTCCGATTCTGATACGTCTCCAACGTATCTATAATTTTTTATCGTTCCATGCTATTATATTATCCGTTTTGGATGTTTAATGGGCTTTAATATACTCTTTTATATTATTTTTGGGACTAACCTATTAACCGAAGGCCCAGTGCAAATTGCTGTTTTTTTGTCTATTTCAGTGTTTCGCAGAAAAGG
Organism: Triticum aestivum; assembly: GCF_018294505.1. Taxonomy (NCBI): domain Eukaryota; kingdom Viridiplantae; phylum Streptophyta; class Magnoliopsida; order Poales; family Poaceae; genus Triticum; species Triticum aestivum. Next base: position 676,093,165 of record NC_057797.1, on the reverse strand, counting down.
AATATCAAACGGAACGAAACCTTCGCGAGGATCTTTCTTGGAACAAACACAATCCAGGAGACTTGGAGTGGAAGTTAGAGACACAACAGGGCGGCCACGAGGGAGGAGGGCGCGCCCAGGGGGGTAGGCGCGCCCCCACCCTCGTGGGCCCCTCGTAGCTCCACCGACCTACTTGTTTCGCCTATATATACTCTTATACCCTGGAAACATACAGGGGAGCCACGAAACCACTTTTCCAATGCCGCAACCATATGTACCCATGAGATCCCATCTTGGGGCCTTTTCCGGCGATTTGCCGAAGGGGGATTCGATCATGGAGGGCTTCTACATCAACACCATAGCCTCTCCGATGATGTGTGAGTAGTTTACCACAGACCTTCAGGTCCATAGTTATTAGCTAGATGACTTCTTCTCTCTCTTTGGTCCTCAATACAAAGTTCTCCTCGATGTTCTTGGAGATCTATTCGATGTAATGCTTTTTGCGGTGTGTTTGCTGAGATCCGATGAATTGTGGGTTTATGATCAAGATTATCTATGAATAATATTTGATTCTTCTCTGAATTCTTATATGCATCATCTAATATCTTTGCAAGTCTCTTCGAATTATCGGTTTAGTTTGGCCTACTAGATTGATCTTTCCTGCAATGGGAGAAGTGCTTAGCTTTAGCTTCAATCTTGCGGTGCTCGATCCCAGTGACAGAAAGGGAACCGACACATATTGTATTATTGCCATCGAGGATAAAAATATGGGGTTTATATCATATTGCTTGAGTTTATCCCTCTACATCATGTCATCTTGCCTAATGTGTTACTATGTTCTTATGAACTTAATACTCTAGGTGCATGCTGGATAGCGGTCGATGTGTGGAGTAATAGTAGTAGATGCAGAATCGTTTTGGTCTACTTGACACGGACGTGATGCCTATGTTCATGATCATGCCTAGATATTCTCATAACTATGCGCTTTTCTATCAATTGCTCGGCAGTAATTTGTTCACCCACCATAATAAATGCTATCTTGAGAGAAGCCACTAGTGAAACCTATGGCCCCCGGGTCTACTTTCAATTATATAAGTTTCCGTTCTATTTTATTTTGCAATCTTTACTTTCCAATCTATTCAACAAAAATACAAAAAATATTTATCTTGTTATCTTTATCAGATCTCACTTTTGCAAGTGGACGTGAAGGGATTGACAACCCCTTTATCGCGTTGGTTGCAAGGATCTTGATTGTGTGTGCAGGTACTAGGCGACTTGCATGCAGTCTCCTACTGGATTGATGCCTTGGTTCTCAAAAACTGAGGGAAATACTTACGCTACTTTGCCGCATCACCCTTCCCTCTTCAAGGGAAAACCAACGCATCCTCAAGAGGTAGCAGAATGTAACCTTCCAATAAATGAATCTTTATGTCTCGACCATTTCGAGACTCCTCGTCATGTCCACGATCTCATCCGGGACTTCGAGCAATCTTCGGTCATCAAATCACATAACTCATAATACAAATCTTCATCGAACGTTAAACGTCCGGACCCTACGGGTCCGAGAACTATGTAGACATGATCGAGACACATCTTCGGTAAATAACCAATAGCGGAACCTGGATGCTCATATTGGCTCCTACATATTCTACGAAGATCTTTATTGGTCAACCCACATAACAACATACGTTGTTCCCTTTGTCATCAGTATGTTACTTGCCCGAGATTCGTCGGTATCCTCATACCTAGTTCAATCTCATTACCCGCAAGTCTCTTTACTCGTTCCATAATGCATCATCCCGTAACTAACTCATTAGTTACATTGCTTGCAAGGCTTATAGTGATGTGCATTACTGAGAGGGCCCAGAGATACCTCTCCGATATACACGGAGTGAAAAATCCTAATCTCGATCAATGCCAACTCAACAAACACCATCGGAGACACCTGTAGAGCATCTTTATAATCACCCAGTTACGTTGTGACGTTTGATAACACACTAAGTGTTTCTCCGGTATTCGGGAGTTGCATAATCTCATAGTCATAGGAACATGTATAAGTCATGAAGAAAGCAATAGTAATAAACTAAACGATCATAGTGCTAAGCTAACAGATGGGTCTTGTCCATCACATCATTCTCTAATGATGTGTTCCCATTCATCAAATGACAATACATGTCCATGGCTAGGAAACTTAACCATCTTTGATTAACGAGCTAGTCAAGTAGAGGCATACTAGGGACACTATATTTGTCTATGTATTCACACATGTACTAAGTTTCCGGTTAATACAATTCTAGCATGAATAATAAACATTTATCATGATATAAGGAAATATAAATAACAACTTTATTATTGCCTCTAGGGCATATTTCCTTCAGTCTCCCACTTGAACTAGAGTCAATAATCTAGATTACATAGTACTGATTCTAACAACCATGGAATCTTGGTGTTGATCATGTTTTGCTCGTGAGAGAGGCTTAGTCAACGGGTCCACAATATTCAGATATGTATGCCTTTTGCAAATCTCTATGTCTCCCTCCTTGACTTGATCAGAGATGGAATTGAAGCGTCTCTTGATGTGTTTGGTTCTCTCGTGAAATCTGGATTCCTTCGCCATGGCTATTGCTCCAGTATTGTCACAAAAGATTTTCATTGGACTCGATGCACTAGGTATGACACCTAGATCGGATATGAACTCCTTCATCCAAACTCCTTCATTTGCTGCTTCTGAAGCAGCTATGTACTCCGCTTCACACGTAGATCCTGCCACGACGCTTTGCTTGGAACTGGACCAACTGACAGCTCCACCATTCAATATAAATATGTATCTGGTTTGTGACTTAGAGTCATCCGGATTAGTGTCAAAGCTTGCATCGACTAACCATTTACGACGAGTTCTTTGTCACCTCCATAAACGAGAAACATATCCTTAGTCCTTTTCAGGTATTTCAGGATATTCTTGACCGATGTCCAGTGATCCACTCCTGGATTACTTTGGTACCTCCCTGCTAAACTAATAGCAAGGCACACATCAGGTCTGGTACACAACATACATGATAGAGCCTATGGCTGAAGCATAGGGAACACCTTTCATTTTCTCTCTATCTTCTGCAGTGGTCGGACATTGAGTCTGACTCAACTTCACACCTTGTAACACAGGCAAGAACCCTTTCTTTGCTCAATCTATTTTGAACTTCTTCAAAACTTTGTCAAGGTTTGTGATTTGTGAAAGTCCAATTAGGCGTCTTGATCTATCTCTATAGATCTTGATGCCCAATATATAAGCAGCTTCACCAAGGTCTTTCATTGAAAAACTCTTATTCAAGTATCCTTTTATGCTATCCAGAAATTCTATATCATTTCCAATCAACAATATGTCATCCACATATAATATTAGAAATGGTACAGAGCTCCCACTCACTTTCTTGTAAATACAGGCTTCTCCAAAAGTCTGTATTAAACCATATGCTTTGATCACACTATCAAAGTGTATATTCCAACTCCGAGAGGCTTGCACCAGTCTATAAATGGATCGCCGGAGCTTGCACACTTTGTTAGCACCTTTTGGATCGACAAAACCTTCTGGTTGCATCATATACAACTCTTCTTTAAGATATCCATTAAGGAATGCAGTTTTGACATCCATTTGACAAATTTCATAATCATAAAATGCGGCAATTGCTAACATGATTCAGACAGACTTAAGCATCATTACAGGTGAGAAGGTCTCATCGTAGTCAACTCCTTGAACTTGTCGAAAACCTTTCTCAACAAGTCGAGCTTTGTAGACAGTAATATTACCGTCAGCGTCAGTCTCCTTCTTGAAGATCCATTTATGCTGTATGGCTTGCCGATCATCGAGCAAGTGAACCAAAGTCCACACTTTGTTCTCATACATGGATCCCATCTCAGGTTTCATGGCCTCAAGCCATTTCGTGGAATCTGGGCTCATCATCGCTTCCTCATAGTTTGTAGGTTCGTCATGGTCAAGTAACATGACCTCCAGAACATGATTACTGTACCATTCTGGTGCGAATCTTACTCTGGTTGACATACGGCGATGTTCAGTAGTAACTTGATCTAAAGTTTCATGATCATCATCATTAGCTTCCTCACTAATTGGTGTAGGAATCACTGGAACTGATTTCTGTGATGAAGTACTTTCCAATTCGGGAGCAGGTACAATTACCTCATCAAGTTCTACTTTCCTCCCACTTACTTCTTTCGAGAGAAACTCCTTCTCTAGAAAGGATCCATTCTTAGCAAAGAATATCTTGCCTTCGGATCTGTGATAGAAGGTGTACCCAACAGTCTCCTTTGGGTATCCTATGAAGACACATTTCACTGATTTGGGTTCGAGCTTATCAGGTTGAAGCTTTTTCACATAAGCATCGCAAGCCCAACTTTAAGGAACGACAAGTTGGGTTTCTTGCCAAACCACATTTCATATGGTGACGTCTCAACGGATTTAGATGGTGCCCTATTTAACGTGAATGGAGCCGTCTCTAAAGCATAACCCCAAAACGATAGGGGTAAATTAGTAAGAGACATCATAGATCGCACCATATCTAATAAAGTGCGGTTGTGACGTTCGGACACACCATTACGCTGTGGTGTTCCAGGTGGCGTGAGTTGCGAAACTATTCCGCATTGTTTCAAATGAAGACCAAACTCGTAATTCAAATATTCACCTCCACGATCAGATCGTAGAAACTTTATTTTCTTGTTACGATGATTTTCCACTTCACTCTGAAATTCTTTGAACTTTCAAATGTTTCAGACTTATGTTTCATCAAGTAAATATATGTCGGGACCCCGATTCCAGGTCACATCGATCTAGCCGGTAACACCTCATATCACTTTGCGGCCTCACGCACGGTATCCCACGGGTGTCGCCTTACCATGGCCCGGGACCGTTTGCGCCTTTTAGCTCACGTATATGATAGTGTCGCTAGCATCCATATGACAGAGAAACCGGGCCGACATGGCTAGTCGTGAACCCAAAGCGGCACAGACCTATGGAGACAGGCATACATGAATCACATCGAACATGTCGGTCATCAACGAGTGATTCCGGGCTGTAGCACTGGGCTAGCAGGACTCCGGGGAACCCCGGGCTGTAGCAGGCTAGACAGGACTCCGGAAGTCACCGTGTGACATTTCCTCGAAGGGACAGACATAGGGACGAATTGAAACACATGCCGGCCAGTCAAGTGTCCTGAACAGTAGTGCTGGGCTAGCAGGACTCCGGTGAACCGGGCTGTAGCGGACTACTATGGCTCGAGAAGCACTAGACTACATTTCCCCATATGAAAGGCTGCCAAGGATAAACAACTAGATTGTCGGATCCCACTCATACCAAGCATTTCAATCATACAGACAATATGCCCGATATGAGTACATACAACATGGCATCACAACAAAACTCTACAACTCAAGTACTTTATTTAAAGGCTCCAGAGAGCCATACATAACATGTTCATACAGATAGGGGTCACATGACCCGACACTCAAGTCATATAAACATACAAGCGCGTGCGGAAGCAACTAGTTTGAGTACAGACTCTAGAAAGGAAGAAGGCTTCTCGAAGCCTGTCTAACTACATAGGGCCCTCCATGGCCAGGATCACCACCTGGGTGGCTAGTCACTCGTCGACGTCAAGGTCTACATAGAACCCATCGGGGTGGGCGGTGTTGTCGTCTGGAAACAATAAATAAACAAACATGAGTACAAAGGTACTCAGCAAGTCTTACATCAGAACCTACTATACATGCTTATTCTCAAGAAGGTGGTGGGGTTAATGCAGCACGCCAGCTTTGACTCTTGGCTAAGCTATCCTACGGAACTCCACCAGTAAAATAGTTTTCGCACACGAGTCCACTACTCACCAACACAATACTCCACCGGGGATCCTCCCTCGTCATCCTACGAGAGGGCCATCCTCGATACTCACACTTTTCTTGAGTCTTTTAGTAGTGTCCATTAACTTGTCTATGAACGGTATAGGCAACCAAGTAGTCCTTTGCCGCGGACGCGGCTATTCGAATAGTTTTTATACCCTGCAGGGTGTACTTCGTCACACACGCTTTCACCACTTACCGCCGCTTACACGACATGTACTCGGCAACCTTCAAGCGGAAGCCCAGCGAGGGTGTTGGCCACGGCCTACCTAAACACTTTAGTCTTTAGTCCAGGTTTATCGCCTATCCAGGTTCCATCCGCAGGGAGTCCGGCCAAGGTTTCCACATACGGCCCCGAACGATGTGAACAGGGTTCCCGGGACACCAAACGGGTGACTCGGTACACCGTGCCACGATGTATCTACCGCAACATAGCCCACCCCTAGGGTCAGCGCTACGCACGGCCGCCAACACATAACCTACAAACACCAGAAACTATTTGCAACTCCTGGACAGAGAACTAGGGTGGTTAAGAAGCCGAGAGGGTCAATTAAGGATCCCAATGCATGGTAGTAGCTGAATCTTAAATCACACATACAGATCTCAGTTCTTAGGGACGGCCTCAATGAAACAACCCACCATGTACTCCTACATGGCCTCTCATCGATACCTTTACCAAAACATGTTCAACACATCCCTCACATTACCGACATAAACATTTCACTCTAGCCCATCACCCAGATGAGCCAGACCTGACACAACTCTAAGCATAGCAGGCATAGCAAGGTAGGAATCACATACATGGCTCAATCAAATCCTACACATGCTAGTGGGTTTCATCTAGTTACTGTGGCAATGACAGGTCATGCAGAGGATAAGGGTTCAACTACCATAGCACACAGCAGTTTGAATCGCGTTGTCTTAATGCAGTAAACAAGAGCAGAAGCGAGAACATGGGTTTGTATCGGAATGATCAATGGTTGCTTGCCTGATGGAGTGGTAGCGGGATATTGCCCTTCAGTTGGATACTCGTGGATATCCTCGGAGGCAGAACCTACCACGAAGAACACATCGTAATACAATCAACACATGACGATATGCAACAATATGATGCATGCTATGACATGGCAATATGAATGTGTCTTGGCCTAATGCAAGTTATATTAGAAAGGAATGAACTCATTTGAATCAAAGATTCAAATACTAGCTCATTAAACATGGCCTTAATAGTGCATTTCCTTATTCTGTCTAAACAGCAAGGTAACTTGTTTTGTCATGCATGAAACCATTACATATGGATAGATTGAATTTTTCTGATAATTTTTCATATATAATTTATCTCATTTGGAGCTATGGTTGAATTTCTATGACTTTTTGAAGTTTGAACTATTTTCTGGAATTTCCTGAATAAGAATAAAGCCAGAAAATCAATTACTGCGTCAGCATTGCGTCAGAGTGACGTCAGTAGGTCAAAGGCGCCAGCCCAGGTTAAACCTGACTGGTGGGCCCCTTCTGTCAGCCTCTCAGCTAATTAGCAAAATTAGATTAACACTAATTAGTTGTTAGTGGGGCCTGGGCCCACATGTCAGTGACTGATTTAATTAAAATTAATTAAGACTAATCCTAATTTAGTTAGCCGACCGGCCCCACCTGTCATAGACTCAGGGGGGGTCTTCCTGGGCCCGCCCAGGGGTCAAACTGGGTCAACTCACCGGTGGCTCGACGCCGGCGAGGCCCGAGATGGCGGAGGGCTTCGGATTTGGTCCTCCGGTGACCAAATCGACGGTGGAGACGTGCTACACGTAGCTGGGGCTCGTGCACAACTAGTGGGGCAAGTGGGAGGAGCTGGGGTGGAGCGAGCTCACCGGAATCGAGCTCGTGGCGGCGGCCGGAGTTCGGGCGAGGTCGGAATCGACGCTACGGTGCACGGGAGGGAGAACTGGGGGTGGCTACAGGTTCCTGGTGCTGCACTGAGCACGGTGAGGCGCTCGGACGCGTGCTTACACGACCGTAGTCACGACGGCGACATGGCCGGCGGCGAGGAGCGCTCGGGCTCAGAGGGAGCGGTGGCTACGAGGCGTAATCGAGCACGGGAGCTAGGGGGAAAGGAAGAGGGGCTCACAGCGGAGTCGGAGAGGGGGTCAGCGGGCTCGGGGAGGTCCTGGAGGCGGCGAATTTGACCGGAGATGGCTCGGGTGCCTGAGGTTGAAGACGAAGGCGAAGGCGGCGATGCAGGGCCTCCGGCGATGCGTGGCTCGGTGGGGAGGACGAGGGAGTCGAGGCGGAGCTAATGGGCTCGTCGGAGGGGCGAGGGGGTGTCTGTGGTGGCAAATACGGCGATCGGCGGCGAGGTACGCGCTCGGCCGTCGCGGGAGAGAGAGAGTGAGACGAGGGGGAGAGTGAGCGAGTGCGAGAGGGAGATGTGGGGGTCGCGTGGCGCTTCAAGGCGTCTCCCGGGCGTCGGCGGAAGCAGGAGGTGGCCGGCGTGTGGCCGCGGGCGCCGGCCACGCGCTCCGCGTCCTTCTGGCGCGAGGAGGACGACGACTGGCAGCGCCAGCAGGCTGGGCCAGCACAAGTAAGGCCAGGTGGGCTTCTTCTCTCTTTTTTTTGTTTTTTGTTTCTGTTTTCTATTAAACTGCAACTGTTTAGCTTTAGATAAAATACTAAAACGTTTCCAAAAATCCTGAAAATAAATGTGGCCTCTGTTTAGATTATTTCCAACAGGAAACATTTATTCCCAGAATTATTTGAGCATTTGGATTATTTTATAGCATTTAAATGCCCAATTTCAAATACTTATGATTTAATTCAATGACCTTCTGTTGGCCTAGAAAATTGTGCGCCAATTTTGCCAGAGGTTCTAACCTAAGACAAAGAGGGTGGACTTTTTAGAAGGGCATTTCAGGTTCATTGAAAATATTTTTAATAAACCCTAGTTGTTTCCAGGGGGGTGTTGGGGGTTTCTGCCTTCCCCATTTCAAATTTAAGAAAAATTTAAACATGATGCACACTCTAATGCTTGAACTAACTAGGGTGTGACAATATACCCATATCTGCTCAAATCATCTGTGAAGGTCAGAAAATAACGATACCCGCCGCGAGCCCCAACACTTATCGGACCGCATACATCAGTATGTATTATTTTCAACAAGTCTATTGCTCGCTCCATTGTTCCAGAGAACGGAGTCTTAGTCATCTTGCCTATGAGGCATGGATCGCAAGCATCAAGTGATTCATAATCAAGCGATTCCAAAAGCCCATCAGCATGGAGTTTCTTCATGCGCTTTACACCAATATGACCTAAACGGCAGTGCCACAAATAAGTTACACTATCATTATTAAACTTATATCTTTTGGCTTCAATACAATGAATATGTGTGTCACTACTATCGAGATTCAACAAAAATAGACCACTCATCAAGGGTGCATGATCATAAAAGATATTACTCATATAAATAGAATAACCATTGTTCTCTGATTTAAATGAATAACCGTCTCGCATCAAACAAGATCCAGATATAATGTTCATGCTTAACGCTAGCACCAAATAACAATTATTCAGGTCTAAAACTAATCCCGATGGCAGATGTAGAGATAGCGTGCTGACGATGATCTCATCGACTTTGGAACCATTTCCCACGCACATCGTCACCTCGTCCTTAGCCAATCTTCGCTTAATCTGTAGCCCCTATTTCGAGTTGCAAATATGAGCAATAGAACCAGTATCAAATACCCACGCGCTACTACGAGCATTAGTAAGGTACACATCAATAACATGTATATCGGATATACCTTTCACTTTGCCATCCTTCTTATCCGCCAAATACTTGGGGCAATTCCGCTTCCAGTGACTAGTCCCTTTGCAGTAGAAGCACTCAGTGTCGGGCTTAGGTCCAGACTTGGGCTTCTTCACTTGAGCAAAAACTTGCTTGCCGTTCTTCTTGAAGTTCCCCTTCTTCCCTTTGCCCTTTTTCTTGAAACTAGTGGTCTTGTTAGAGCATCTCCAGCCGTTGGCCCCCCAGGCGGTGATTTTACGCGCCCCCTGGGGCGAGCCGGTGCTAAAATCGGCGCGGGCGTGAGCGGGTTCCCAGCCGCTCGGCCCAGGGTCGCCCCCAGACGCTTTTAAATTTTTTTTTTTTGCAAAGTTTGGCTAGAATTCGACAAACTTGGCATTCATATTAAACATGTTCGGCGTTCTACATAGACTATTTTTAAAAAAGTAATCTAAGGGGCGAGGAAGCCAAGCAGCGCGGCAAAGTCGCCAACATCGCCGCCGTCCTCGTCATCGTCGTTGTCCTCCTCCTTCTTGATGGCGCGGCCGCCCCTGCTGGACCCCTGCCCGGCGTCTCCATGGCAGACAGGTGGTGGCGGCGCGTCATCGTCGTCATCGAGGACGACGATGCCTCCCTCGTCCCGGCCACGGCGACGAGCTGCGAACCGCGCGAGGGCGGCGCACTGGCGCTCCCTCTCCGTATGCACCTAGTCGTCGTGCGCCCAATTGGGGGCCGCTTCTTCGTCGAGCACCTCCTCCTTGATGCCGCTGGCGAGCACGGGCTCCGTCTTCATGACAGGGAGCCTTGGCTCCGTCTTCGGCTTGACGAGTCGGGGAGGAGCCGAGGACGAGGCACGGCCGCCGCCTTCGTTGATGACGATGTCGGCCGAGCAGGTGTGCTGGCCGAGCGGGGTCTCCGCTGCGGGCTCGGCCTTGACGCCGAACACCGCCGGAGAGCTGGAGGAGTGGGAAGAGGAGTGGGAGGAGGAACGAGACGAGGATGATGAGCTGGAGAAAAACCTCCTTGGCGTCCATTGCCCGGCGCCGTGCGGGGCACCGGAGCGATGGCCCATGCTCGAGGGTATGTGAGCGGCGGGTTGTTCCTGCCCTCGAGGTGCGCGAGAACCTCGTGGAGCGTCTGTCCGGGGACGGACCACCACATGTGTCACCCCTCGCTGTTCCACCGGCCGCCCGCCACCACCGGTGCCCCGTTGGTCGAGGCGAGGCGTTGCTCCTGACGGCACTGGAAGTACGCCGCCCACGCCTCATGGTTGTCAGCGGTGTACTGCGGGGAGGCGCGCTGCTCCTTGGCCAGTGATGACCGAACGCGGTCGACCTCGCCGGCGAAGTAATCGGGGCGTGCGACGAAGTCCGATAGGGGGGATGGGGACGCCTCCGGCACTGAGCCTCCATCCTGTCGGCCCAGCACGCATATCTGGAGGCGCCAAAATATTGGCCTCGAAAAGAAGGTGCGCCTCCCACGTCTGCAGCGAGCGGCGCCCGAAGCCGTTGGCCGCTGCTCCATCATCGGGGAACCGCTCGCACATTGTCATGGATGGGGCTGGGAGAGAGGAGAGGTTCGTCGGCGGCGGAGAGAGAGACAGAGAGGTTCATCGGCAGCGAGAGAGAGAGAGAGAGAGAGAGAGAGAGAGAGAGAGAGAGAGAGAGAGAGAGAGAGAGAGAGAGAGAGGGGTTCGTCAGCAACGTCTGTGGCCAACGGCGCGGGGCGGGGGGGGGGGGTGACGCTTTTTATAGCCGTTGGGGAGTCGTGTGTACGTGGGGTAGGGAGTGAGGCCGCGACGCGCCGCCCGTGAAGAGCCGGCCCGTGAGGAATCAATGGAAGGCTGACTGGCGGCAACCTTGGCATTGATTCCCCGCAGGAAACTGAGGCGTTCATAGGACGACGAGGTGAGTGTCGCTGACTCGGTGGGCCCGCGGCTCTTTCGCGCCAAAACCATTTCGCCCGGCGCCCTCGAGCACCCCCCAACGCGTCGGGTTCGGCCCGGGTCCGCCGGCGCCGAATTCGGCCCGAGCCGGCGAAATTGGGCTTCTGAGGGCACGGCTGGGACGATTTTTGTGCGCTGGCGCAAAAAAATCTCCTGGGGAGGGCGTGTTGGGGGCTCGGCTGGAGATGCTCTTAACCATCAACACTTGATGCTCCTTCTTGATTTCTACCACCGCAACCTTTATCATTGTGAAGAGCTCGGGACTTGTCTTATCCATCCTTGGCATATTATAGTTCATCATGAAGCTTTTGTAGCTTGGTGGCAGTGATTGAAGAACTCTGTCATTGACACTATCATCAGGAAGATTAACTCCTAGTTGAGTCAAGTGGTTGTGGAGCCCAGACATTCTGAGTATATGTTCATTGACAAAACTATTCTCCTCCATCTTGCAGTTGTAGAACTTATTGGAGACTTAATATCTCTCAATCCGGGCATTTGCTTGAAATATTAACTTCAACTCCTGAAACATCTCATATGCTCCATGATGTTCAAAACATCGTTGAAGTCCCGATTCTAAGCCGTAAAGCATGTCACACTGAACTATCGAGTAGTCATCAGCTTTGCTCTACCAGACGTTCATAACGTCAGGTGTTGCTCCTGCAATGGGTCTTGCACCTAGCGGTGCTTCCAGGACGTAATTCTTCTGTGCAGCAATGAGGATAATCTTCAAGTTACGGACCCAGTCCGTGTAGTTGCTGTCATCATCTTTCAACTTAGCTTTCTCTAGGAACGCATTAAAATTCAAAGGAACAGTAGCACGGGCCATTGAACTACAACAACATAGACATGCAAAATACTATCAGGTGCTGAGTTCATGATAAACTAAAGTTTGATTAATCATATTACTTAAGAACTCCCACTTAGATAGACATTCCTCTAGTCATCTTAATGATCACGTGATCCATATCAACTAAACCATGTCCGATCATCACGTGAGATGGAGTAGTTTTCAATGGTGAACTTCACTATGTTGATCATATCTACTATATGATTCACGCTCGACTTTTCGGTCTCTGTGTTCCGAGGCCATATCTGCATATGCTAGGCTCGTCAAGTTTAACCCGAGTATTCTGCGTGTGCAAAACTGGCTTGCACCCGTTGTATGTGAACGTAGAGCTTATCACACCCGATCATCACGTGGTGTCTCAGCACGACGAACTGTAGCAACGGTGCATACTCAGGGAGAACACTTATACCTTGAAATTTAGTGAGAGATCATCTTATAATGCTACCGCTGTACTAAGCAAAATAAGATGCATATAGGATAAACATCACATGCAATCAAAATAAGTGATATGATACGGCCATCATCATCTTGTGCCTTTGATCTCCATCTCCAAAGCACCGTCATGATCAGCATCATCACCGGCTTGACACCTTGATCTCCATCGAAGCATCGTTGTCGTCTCGCCAACTGTTGCTTCTACGACCATCGCTACCGCTTAGTGATAAAGTAAAGCAATTACATGGCGATTGCATTTCATACAATAAAGCGACAACCATAAGGCTCCTGCCAGTTGCTGATAACTTTTACAAAATAGGATCATCTCATACAACAATTTATATATCATCACCTCTTGACCATATCACATCACAGCAAGCCCTGCAAAAACAAGTTAGACGTCCTCTACTTTGTTGTTGCAAGTTTTACATGGATTCTACGGGCTTCTAGCAAGAACCGTTCTTACCTACGCATCAAAACCACAATGATTTTTCATCAAGTGTGTTGTTTTAACCTTCAACAAGGACCGGGCATAGTCAAACTCAATTCAACTAAAGTTGGAGAAACTGACACCCACTAGCCACCTGTGTGCGAAGCACGTTGGTAGGACCAGTCTCATGAACGCGGTCATGTAATGTCGGCCCGGGCCGCTTCATCCAACAATACCGCCGAATCAAAATAAGACATTGCTGGTAAGCAATATGACTATTATCACCCACGACTCATTGTGTTCTACTCGTGCATATAACATCTACGCATAGACCTGGCTCGGATGCCACTGTTGGGGAACACAGTATTTCAAAAAATTTCCTACGATCACGCAAAATATATCTAGGAGATTCATAGCAACAAGAGGGGAGAGTGTGTCCACGTACCCTCGTAGACCGAAAGCGGAAGCGTTTAGTAACGCAGTTGATGTAGTCGAACGTCTTCACGATCCAACCGATCCAAGCACCGAACGTATGGCACCTCCGTGTTGAGCACACGTTCAGCTCGATGTCGTCCCTCGAGCTCTTGATCCAGTTGAGGCCAAGGGAGAGTTCCGTCAGCACGACGGCATGGTGACGGTGATGATGAAGTTACCGGCGCAGGACTTCACCTAAGCACTATGACGATATGACCGAGGTGTGCAACTGTGGAGGGGGGCACTGCACACGGCTAAGAGAAACTTTGGTGTGCCTTTGGGGTGCCCCTTCCCACGTATATAAAGGGGGACGAGAGGTGGCTGGCCCAAGGGGGGCGCCATGGGGGGAGTCCTACTTGGACTCCCGGTCCAAGTAGGATTCGCCCCCTCCCTTTCCTATTCCCACAAGGAGAAGGAGGGAAGGAGGAGGAGAGAAGGAAGGAGGGGGGCGCCGCCCCCTCCCCTTGTACAATTCGGATCGGCAAGGGGGGCGCCATTTCCTGGCCAGCCCTCTCCCTTCTTCACTAAGGCCCATGAAGGCCCAAGAACTTCCTCAGGGGTGGGGGTGGGGGTTCCGATAACCAACGGTACTCCGAAACTCATCTGAAACGACCCGAACCATCCTGGTGTCCGAGTGTAACCTTCCAATATATGAATCTTTATGCCTCGACCATTTCGAGACTCCTCGTCATGTCCGTGATCTTATCCGGGACTCCGAACAATCTTCAGTCATCAAATCACATAACTCATATTACAAATCGTCATTGTACGGGTTCGAGAACTATGTAGACATGACCGAGACACATCTCTGGTCAATAACCAATAGCGGAACCTAGATGCTCATATTGGCTCCTACATATTCTACGAAGAACTTTATCGGTCAAACCGCATAACAACATACGTTGTTCCCTTTGTCATCGGTATGTTACTTGCCCGAGATTCGATCGACGGTATCCTCATACCTAGTTCAATCTCGTTACCGGCAAGTCTCTTTACTCGTTCTGTAATGCATCATCCCGTAACTAACTCATTAGTTACATTGCTTGCAAGACTTATAGTGATGTGCATTACCGGGAGGGCCCAGAGATACCTCTCCGATACACAGAGTGACAAATCCTAATCTCGATCTATGCCAACTCAACAAACACCATTGGAGACACCTATAGAGCATCTTTATAATCACCCAGTTATGTTGTGACGTTTGATAGCACACTAAGTATTCTTCCGGCATTCAGGAGTTGCATAATCTCATAGTCATAGGAACATGTATAAGTCATGAAGAAAGCAATAACAATAAACTAAACGATCATAGTGCTAAGCTAACGGATGGGTCTTATCCATCACATCATTCTCTAATGATGTGATCCCGTTCATCAAATGACAACACATGTCCATGGCTAGGAAACTTAACCATCTTTGATTAACGAGCTAGTCAAGTAGAGGCATACTAGGGAAACTGTGTTTGTCTATGTATTCACACATGTACTAAGTTTCCGGTTAATACAATTCTAGCATGAATAATAAACATTTATCATGCTATAATGAAATATAAATAACAACTTTATTATTGCCTCTAGGGCATATTTCCTTCATTGGTGCCCATGTCAAGTCTAGCAGCGGGTTAAAAACTTTACCATGCATCCCAAAGTACATCATTTCTTATGGAGGTTCGCTCATAATAGCCACCCCTTGCTAATTTAGAAACATTATAACCGCGCAATTTCCCTGCCCTCCCAGGCTATCAGCATTCGTAGCCATTGGATCGTTACTTGTGAGCATTCATAGCCATTGGATTCGTAGCCATTGGTTGTTAATCGCACGTCCAGTCGCGTCGATTTGATCCTAACGAGCTCTAACCGAGCGCTAGCCTTCTTGGGCCGCTGCTCCGGTGGTTTTTTTGGGCATTTGGGATTAAATTGGGCTACTGGGCCGTAACAGTCTCCCGTCCGTGCAACCCAAAAGAACAGGACGCTCGCTACCCTGTCTTTCGTTCCAAGGTCGCAGGCTCCTGGCCTTCGCATGGCGGTGCCTCCGATAGAAAGAGAGGACGAGGGGATCGATAGGTCGTCGCGCTCTTCAGTCGGTCGAGATTTCAGAGAGGGCGAACCGACGAAGGGATCGATCTCCTCCCTCCCCCCCAAAAAAATTGATGTGGTCCCCCAGTTTAGGGCCAGGCAAGGTAACAAGCGGGAGAGGCCAGCCGACCGAGGTGATGCAAGCAGATCCCAATCTGGGACTAACTCCATGCTGTAAAGTTTGTTGGTGCAGAAGCCTTTTTCGTGAGTTAGTTCGGTTTTCCGGACCGCCACCGGTGCAGGACGAGGCCGATCGGTGTTTTGTTGTTCATCGTTCGTCATGCGAAACTGCTCCGATGCTGTTTGAAGAAAGCAGTCACTCTTCAGTTTTTTGGAGGCATTCATGGCGGATCATGTCTTCCCTTTGCTGGGGGTGATTAATGGATGTATCCCTTTATGTTTTGCCACTCTTTTGCTGCTTCGGTTCACGCGCGTGTATATATGCTTCCTCACCTAGGCCTCTTCCGTCACCGCTCTATCTTTATTTTATTTTCATGTATAATTTCCTCTTCCACCCAATGATTACATTGTGCTAACATCGTCCCAATCCCATTTTTGTACAGGGGTTGTCATACTGGCTGTGGTTAACTGATCCGGTCTGATATTGGAGACTGGTTCTCACCATTTTACTTATTTGGGAATTGTTCCATTGATAATCTCCAATGGCTTCTGTACAGGTAATTACATCAATTGGGCCGCCAGTCCTTATACTTTCATGTTTTACTTGCTTAGATACATGTTTTTTTTCTGGGTGATTCATGGTGTTTTTTGTTGCTCTATGCAACATCTTACTTAGAACAATGTAGTAAAATGCACAAAAAACGTAACCATGCTGTTCTCGAGGGCGGGCGAACCCAACATCTACTGCTTCTATCCATAAACGAGCAAAGCCCAATAATTTGTGAATACTTTCATTTTTAAATACTCGATGTGACATGCAAAGGAAAATAGCTTGGCCCCTATTAGTTACTGAAAATAGGAAATTTAATGTTGTTGTTGGCATTCTTAATCGGAGAGTGTACACAACAAGGGAATAGAAAAGTTGCAGAGTAACACGTGTGTTCAACACGATTTCCACATTATCCATGTTGAGGTAATCCAGTGAACTTGACTATGATGACCTTCTGTGATTGCTATTCTTCTAGGTATCAAAGAAATTGAATGGTTAGTTTCTCTACCACAGTTTGTTAGCAACTACTCTCTCCGTCCGGAAATACTTGTCGCATAAATGGATAAAAATGAATGTATCTAGAGCTAAAATACATCTAGATACATCAATTTCGCTGACAAGTATTTCCGGACGGAGGGAGTACAATTCTTCAATAATTTCTTAAAGAATAATACACCCTCCGTCCGGTGAAGAGTGTATACATTTGGCTTTAAAATTTGTCCAAAAAGAGTGTATTTCTATCTTTCCAATGTACTTTAAAGTAGAAAACAAATGTTTCTCTCTAACCACAGGGTAATCAAGACCAATACACATGGTCTCCTTAATTTCTACACGCACTTAACTCATTGGGGGTTGGGTAATTAAATAGGAGAGAGATAGTGGCTTGTACCTTTTCAATGCATTTTTTACTCCACTTCATAATTTATCTATATGTACACTTGTCACCGGACGGATGGAGTAGTTACCAAGTGATGGATATCCTTTATAGTTCACGGTGCATTAGCCACTTGATCGTACATATTTTCCATAATTAATTGGACCAATTGTGTTTAGAAGATTGTTCCTTTCCTATTTGATTTACTCCTTGAATATTTGTAATGTATCGGATATAAATAACAATGGACTTAGATTGCCATCAAAATGAAGAGGCTGTTAATTTTCAATTTGGTTAATCAAGATTTTGCATGGAAGATAGCTTATACAATGTCACTCTATGATACGTTTTATCTTTGATGGGATGGGATGAATGTTAATTTGTTGTTTCATAGGTCACATGTTATTTAGATTTAACATCGAAGATAGCTTATACAATGTGACTACGATGCTTTTTTCTTAGATGGGATGTGATGAATGTCAATCTGCTGTTTCATAGGTCACATATTATTTAGATTTTACATGAAAGATAGCTTGTACAATGTGACTCTACTATACGGTTTATCTTTGATGGGATGGGATGAATGTTAATATGCTATTTCAGCCCTTCAAAAAAATATGCTATTTCATAGGTCACATGTTATTTAGATTTTACATGGAAGATAGCTTATACAACTTGACTCTACGATACGTTTTATCTTTGATAGGATGGGATGAATGTCAATCTGTTGTTTCAGGGTCACATGTTTGGTATTATCTATTACAAGTTCTTCTATTTTTACACACAACTATATGTATATTTTTTATCAAAAAGAAACTATCCATATACTTGAAGGAAAACAAATACATTTTTTTATTGTGAGCATACTTGCACATCCATATCTAATACAGATGATATCCCTGGGGCCTATAGACTATATAGTACATGCTTGATAATGAATATTGACAGCAAAGAGAGGGTCAACACAATATCGATAAATATATAGCTAGACTACAGTGCACCTATATAGACTATATAGTATATGCTTGCTAATACGTAAAGATATGTGGTATAGTGGCTTAGGTAGTGCACCTATTACTATTGTCAGAAACCCATTTCCTTTCATGAATATGCAGGTTTGAGAAGAGATTTTTTTGCTATTTTAAGCTCATCTTTAGGTTCATTACATATTCCAGATGCATGGTTGCAATAATTTCCATTTTGAACAACGGTTGGTTTTAGGGCTTTGGAAGTAGATGATTTCTTTCTCCAGGGATATATACTTGAAACATTGTAATATTTATTGTTCAAATTATACTATCTCCATGCTATTAGGCTCCATATTTGTGCTAGAGATAGCTTTAGGCATGAACATATCTTTCTATAAAGAAAAATTGCACCTATTAGAAATATCAAGCCTCTTCATGCCATGTATGAGATAAATCCTTCCCACATTTTAAAAGCCTTCATGTAAGACATGGTTCGAATATCAGATTATCTCGTCTCTTATTATGAACATATTTGGCCATGAAAGAACATGCAACTTTTAGAGATCTGTAATCCATTCACATCTTCTCATGTATTTCTACTGTATGTGCAACAAGCGGCAAGTCATTCCTACTACCACACTATTTTCACTACAAATCAATCAATTTCCCAATTCAATAACTTACAAATATGTGAATTGGTTTATGTAAATTTAACTTTCGTGTTTTGCATCACCATATATTATGAAAATTCATACCAATCTATTGCCAAAATAGACGGGCGCGGCAACACGCGCCATCATATTCTAGTGAATATAGAAAGGCGGGGTATGGAGCTGGATACTCGCTGCTGCGTTTGTGGACGTGTGTTTGAAGATGGCGGCCATCTTTTCCTTCGTTGTAAGGAAGTTAAAAAAGTTTGGCAAACCATCCAGCTAGAGGGTGTGAGACAGGAGCTGCTTTTATGTCAATCTCCGTTGGAGATTCTTGAGCGTATTTTTGCCCAGCAGGAAAACATCAAGCTTCAGGTCATATGCCGATTGTGGAAATGGTGGACTGTGAGGAATAGTACGAGACATGGTGAACGTAGACTGGAGCCCAAAGAATTTAGTGCACAACTGTCTTTTGATGTTGCTGAACGGTGCCAGTTTTTTACGCCCTCTCCAAAGCGTGTAAAACAGGATACAAGCAAGTTGAAGCCACCACCTGAGGAGTTCGTCAAGATCAACCTGGAGGGTGCATACTATCCTGAATCTGGTACGGGAGGTTGGGGCTGCATCGCTAGAGCGCCGGATGGAGATATCCTGTTTGAAGGCAATCGACCTTTCGGAAAATTTTGGTATAGGCAAAGTCATCTTTGAAATGGATTGTCTAAATTTGGAACAGGCTGTGTGCTCGGACGCAAGAGACAGAGCAGCTCTAGGAACTTTATTTGGAGAAGCAAAATATCATCTCCATTTGGGTTTCATTGAGTACCGAGTGGAGTTCTCTCCCCGAAACTGTAACACACCAGTGCATGTGCTGGCAAAGTCTTGGTGCTAGGGAAGTTCGTAGTGATCATATTCTATGCATCATGAACTTTCCCGCCGCTGATGTAACCCATGCATTGGCCGACGATCTTGCCGCAACCACATGTTAAGGTTGGTCATAATGATAGTATCATAGCTAATATCATACATGCCAACTAGGCAATTTTGATGAGGTATCATAGCATTAAATGAAGAAAAAGATGATGGAGTATCATATTATGATACCGTATCATAATAAATGCTATGCTACTTTGTGTCATGCATGGCAATAAATAGAGTATTACATGATACTAATATATGATACTATGCATTAGGGAGGTAGTATCATATACTAATATCATATGCATGATACTCCCCGTTACAACCAGCCTAAGACCTCTCCCAATGCAATGGTGCTTAGATGAGGTGCTAAGTGCATTAAATACCTTAGCAACTCAACTCCCCAATGCGTAGGTGCTTAACTTGTTGTTGCTAAGCACACTTTATTTAATGAGTTAACACCTAAAGTCTTTCATGCATTGGTCAAATTGTTTCATTTAAGTGGTTTGCCTAGGTTCTCGTGCTTGGCATTGGTTCTTCCTGGGGTCACCAAAGTGCTCTCTCTCCTCTTTAAATGATGTGCCATGTCATTTTTCCGCTTATGTGGCATGCTTAGCACCTGTCCACGATGGAGCACTGGGAAGGGCCTAATGGAATGCAAGGTGTTCCATATCAAAAAAGAAAACTTCACCATGCAAATTAATACCGCTATTACCCTATGATACCCCACCATGTCAAAGTTTTACTACCACGAAACGGCGCCATGCATGCACCTAAAGCCGTGCGGCCACCAGTGGCGGCACCCGCAGGGAGTAGCAGCACTTCTTGAAGTTGTCCATGGTGCGGCTAAACAATGGCACGTAGGCGTCCACGCTCCCATCGCCCACCAAGGACTTCAAGACTTCAAGACTGTAGCAGGTCAAGGGTGCTCCACAACCAAAGTCCAACTTGGGGAACGAGATCGCTAGCAGGCTGTCCAGGTCAACGTTGATGCCCAGCCGGACCTCTGCCGCGTCCGCCATCGGCACCAGCTTCTCCTCATTAGTAGAAAAATGGTCAAACGTGAAGCACATTAGTGCCGGTTTGTATTTGAGCCGGTACTAATGGTACCATTAGTGCCGGTTCGAACGGATTTGCATTAATGCCGGTTCGTGTTGAGGCACGAACCGGTACTAAAGGGGTGGTGGCAGGCTGGCGTCAGGCCGGGGCCCCATGATCACCTTTAGTACCGGTTCGTGGCACAAACCGGTACTAAAGGTCTAAACTTTAGTACCGCTTCGTGCCATGAACCGGTACTCCCGCGGTCTGACCTATAGTACCGGTTGGAGACACAAACCAGCACTATAGGGCAATTTTCAAACTTGAAAAAATCATAACTAAATCATCCTAATTCAGAAAAATACATATAATATATCAAAATTTGCAGAACAAAAGGATTGATCCGCTGAAATGCCCAGTTTTCCGTTTCGACAATTTTTTAAAATCACAAAATTCCAAAGGGAAAATAGAGTTTTTGGGCGTTTTAGACGTTTTTTTGGACGTTTTTAGCGTTTAGTGCTAGGGTTTAGATTTCAGCGTTTAGGGTTAGGTTTTATGGTCTAAACCCTTAGTTTTTACTGTTTAGCATAGAGTTTCCGACATTTTAAGTCCTGGGTTTAGGGTTTAGGACAATTTTTGAAATGACAAATTGTAAAAGGAAAAAAAGATATGCTCTAATTTATGTTTTTTTGAATTTTGGTTAAATCTTGTCAAACCGGTCAAACAACTGATTCAAGAAATATAGAGTGTTACTAAATAATTACGCAATAATATTAGTGTTACTAAATAAGCATCTCCGTTTTTTTGAATTTTGTTCAAATCTGGTCAAACTGTGGTCAAACTATGGTCAAACTACTTATTCAAGAAATATTAGTGTTACTACATAATTATTCAAGAATATTAGTGTTACTAAATAATTATTTCAATTTTTTCAATTTTGGTCAAATCTGGTCAAATTATGGTCAAACTGTGGTCAAACTTATTCAAGAAATATTAGCGTTACTAAATAATTACAATTTTTTTAGAATAATAGTTTCAAACTTAAACGGTGAAATGTGTGACTTCATGCTCAAGCTAAACTCCTGAGGGTTAATAGGATTGATATCTTACTATTGTCAGGAAAACAACAAATGCAGACTTGGAAACGAAGGAGAATAGAACCTGAAAGTTAAGCGTGCTCGGGTTGGAGTAGTGAGAGGGATGGGTGACCGGTCGGGAAGTTAGATAATTTGGAATGAGTGATCCACACTTGAGCAGTTAAGAGAGGTGATTAGAGGCTAAATCATCAAATAATTCAGAAAAATTAAAAATCAAAAAAATCAATTTTTTTCCAAAATTTTCAAAAAAAACCTTTAGTACCGGTTGGTAACACTAAAGGTCCCCCGTACCAGGGCGCGAGCTCACGCCACGTGGTGGCACTTTAGCGCCGGTTCGTGCCGAACCGGTACTAAAGGGGGGGGGCCTTTAGTGCCGAAACTTTAGTGCCGGTTCCATAACCGGCACTAAAGGCCCTTACAAACCGGTACTAATGGTCCGTTTTCTACTAGTGCCTCCTCCACCGCCTCGAAGCTTGCGAAGTCGATGAACGACCTGAAGTAGGCGTCATCCATCAGGGCCACCTCAAATACCAAGACCTTGCAAAAATGCACCCATAGAGGCCATCCTACCCAGGCCAACCCCATGCACACACCGACTGGTGCCTCCCTCACGCCGCCACACCCTGGAGCAGAACGCGCAGCAGACCAGGCACACGCACCACCCCATGACGCACACCCACACCCACCGCAATATCCACCACCGTCTCCAAGCCGCTGGCCACAAAGAGAGCACAGACAGCTAGCCAGATCCAGCCGGTAAACAGAAACAACAGCAAATACAGCGTAAGCAACAACGAAGGAAGAGGGAGAGCGCTACAACGTAAGCAACAATGAAGGAAGACGGAAAGAGCGCACATGCCAGACACCGGATTGCGATATAGCTCCGAGCAAAAACGGAGCTCGGGCTAAGAATAAGACGAACATCATGGACGGTCACCGGGTGGAAAGCATCATGGACGGTCACCGGTCGGGAAGTTAGATAATTTGGAATGAGTGATCCACACTTGAGCAGTTAAGAAAGGTGATTAGAGACTAAATCATCAAATAATTCAGAAAAAATAAAAATAAAAAAAAATCAATTTTTTTCCAAAATTTTCAAAAAAAAATTCAAAAAAAAACCTTTAGTACCGGTTGGTAACACTAAAGGTCCCCCGTACCAGGGCGCGAGCTCACGCCACGTGGTGGCACTTTAGCGCCGGTTCGTGCCGAACCGGTACTAAAGGGGGGGCCTTTAGTGCCGAAACTTTAGTGCCGGTTCCATAACCGGCACTAAAGGCCCTTACAAACCGGTACTAATGGTCCGTTTTCTACTAGTGCCTCCTCCACCGCCCCGAAGCTCGCGAAGTCGATGAACGACCTGAAGTAGGCGTCATCCATCAGGGCCACCTCAAATACCAAGACCTTGCAAAAATGCACCCATAGAGGCCATCCTACCCAGGCCAACCCCATGCACACACCGACTGGTGCCTCCCTCACGCCGCCACACCCTGGAGCAGAACGCGCAGCAGACCAGGCACACGCACCACCCCATGACGCACACCCACACCCACCGCAATATCCACCACCGTCTCCAAGCCGCTGGCCACAAAGAGAGCACAGACAGCTAGCCAGATCCAGCCGGTAAACAGAAACAACAGCAAATACATCGTAAGCAACAACGAAGGAAGATGGAGAGCGCTACAACGTAAGCAACAACGAAGGAAGACGGAAAGAGCGCACATGCCAGACACCGGATTGCGATATAGCTCCGAGCAAAAACGGAGCTCGGGCTAAGAATAAGACGAACATCATGGACGGTCACCGGGTGGAAAGCCCGCCAAGAACAGAAGAGCACCAAAAACATGGCACACCATTGCTGGAGCTCCGAAAGCCCTGGAAATGGCGCCGCCAAGACACTCGACCACGTAGAACCGACTTCCCTTGGCCGCAAGACCCGTAAAAGGGCCTGCATAGCAGCGGCGGCGCTTCCGCACGCATGTAGCTCTACCGAGCCAGAATAAAAAGCCATCGGCACCGAAAACCATGTTGAAACCAAGGCATCGACGGGCCAAAAAATCCGCGGCGGCCTCGACAGCAACGAAAACCACGCCGGCGATCGCCGGAGAACCACCACCGAGACAGATAGAGACGACCAAAGAGATCCACCGAGCCGGAATAGAAAACCATCAGCACCGCCTCCACACAGCAGCAACGAGAACCACGTCGGCGATCGCCGGAGAACCACCAACGGGCCTGACAGAAACGACCGGAGAGAACCTGCAAAACGAACAACAACAAATGAGGTCAGCAGGGAGCCCATCCTGGCCGGAGGGAGGCTATATAGGTGGTCGCGGCGCACCGATGTATGACGCATCGCCCCATGCAGAACACGTGGCGGCGCTGCCTCGACACGTCCCCCCATGCATGTGCGTGGCGGCGCTGCCTCGACACGTCCCCCCATGCAGCCGAGGGGCAGCGCGGGTGGCGACGCGTCGGCGCCGCCTCGCCACGCACACACCGCGCGGATCGACCAGGCGGGGCGTCCGACCGAGCCGCGCGCGGTCCGTCTCAACCGAGAGGTGCATCCGACCGAGGCGGGCGAGAAGTTTGCCGTCGTGTAGTACGGGTGTCACAAAAATAAATTCAAGAAGGGCTCCAAAAATCTGAGAAAAAAGAAAACCTACGCGCGCGGTTTAGTATAGTATATCTACTATGACTGATATACGGAGCTCAGAAACTCATCGTAGTCTTTATTTTATGGTTTTTATTTATGGTTTAGAGGGAATTAGTTTACAGCTCAGTCTTTGCATCATGATTCGTACACAATGTTAGAGTTGTGTCGAATATTATGTACAAGGTAGGTACAGTTGGACTAGGAGTTGTATTGTGTTTACATAGGATGTGGAGTCGTGTCCTAATAGGACACTTGTACCCTAGGACTCTTATATATAGTGGGGGTAGACACATGATATAACTTATGCCAACATAATAGCATTGGCGCGCAAGGGGGAGCCGGCGGCGTGTGCCGACGCCTGGATGGTCGGAGTGCGGTATTGTGACGGTGTCACGGGGACGAGCGCCCTTAGTCAGGCCCCGGGCATGTAGCCATATCGGTGAACCCCTTAACAAATCTCGGTGTCGTACTCATGTGATTGCTTGGTCCTCGGATGATCGATGGTATGCCTCGGATTTATTCTAACAAGTGGTATCATGAGCTAGGTTATTCGAGGGTGGATTGATCATCTATCATGGAGTCATGTTGAAGGTGGAGCTGGAGTCTCAAAGACTTCACTCGGTGCTGATTGAGGGGCTACGACGTAAGTCGACAGAGAGTCGAAACCTATTTAGCGGGAAAAAAGCGAGTGACATGCAGTTCGGACTCGAGCCCAGTGGTCTGATGGAAACGTGAAACTCGTCATCGGTCGGTGATGATCGGTGGTACTCTGCAGTGGGGGTTGAGTGGTGTGGTTTCGCGACCCTTGAGACTCGACCGGGACAGTGGAGGCTCGACGTGGTAATAGCGGCGAGGTGTGCGGTATGCACGGGGCATGGAGACCGGCCAGGGCTCTAGTGGTCATACATGTGGTGAGACAGCTGCGAATTTGACTCGGGATGACTACAAGCAACGGTGAAATTCTTTCAAGTTTCAGACAGGCGGTCAAGAAAGGAGCGATGATGTTGAGTTCAGGTAACTCTTACGTGTGACACTCAATATGTGAGTTGTTCACTTTCACGCAGGTGAGTGATCAGTGTGTGATGGCGTTGGACTGATACTCTAGAAGTTGGGAGCACAAACTAGAGTAACAACAAACTTAATTTTGCTCGAGTGTAGACTGTGGTTAAGAAAAGAAGGGACTACAAGTTGCAGGTGGAGTCATATGGAGTCTTTGGAGTAGCAGCGGTTTTCATGGGATAAGCTCAAGTCCAATGTACATGAAAGTTTGACGCATTGACGAATTCAAGATGGTGGAGAATATTCGCCAAGGTGGAGTTTGTTAGAGTTGTGTCGAATATTGTGTACAAGGTAGGTTACAGTTGGACTAGGAGTTGTATTGTGTTTACATAGGATGTGGAGTCGTGTCCTAATAGGACACTTGTATCCTAGAACTCTCATATATAGTGGGGGTAGACACACGATGTAACTTATGCCAACATAATAGCACAGGCGCGCAAGGGGGAGCCGGCGGCGTGTGCCGGCGCCCGGGTGGCCGGAGTGCGGTATTGTGACGGTGTCACGGGAAGGAGCGCTCGTAGTCAGGCCCCGGAGATGTAGCCATATCGGTGAATCTCGTTAACAAATCTCGGTGTCATGCTCGTGTGATTGCTTGATCCTCGGATGATCGAGGAATGCCTCGAATTTATTCTAACACACAATGTAAGTTGCAGTGGATGCAACTTTCTTTTTTTAGTTATAATTATTTAAAACTGATGAAACCCATTAGATTTGCGTCGTGATTCTTACTCGGTGAGAGTTGCAACTAATTGAGAACTACTCCCTTCGTTCCATAATATAAGAGCGTTTTTTACACTACACTAGTGTCAAAAATGCTTTTATATTATGGAACTGAGTGTAGTGTTAAAAAGCTTTTGTATTATGAAACGGAGAGAGTAGTCGGTAACT
Source organism: Triticum aestivum (assembly GCF_018294505.1). Taxonomy (NCBI): domain Eukaryota; kingdom Viridiplantae; phylum Streptophyta; class Magnoliopsida; order Poales; family Poaceae; genus Triticum; species Triticum aestivum. The sequence goes on along the minus strand of NC_057797.1, from coordinate 676,066,494 downwards.
AATTGAAAACTAGTCGCTTCATTATTTTTACCGGACAAATAGCCAAACTACAAAACAAACATAGAGAAAAATCTTATACGACCCATCGGTGGACCAACTAGGCAAATCAGATAGGTAACTACGATGATTGCCAAATTGAGGGAAGGCCAGCTGAGCTGAGTTACTCCACCAACTGAACGCCATACGATACATCCTCGCACTGCCGGATGTAGGGGACTAGCTTGCCGTTGTCGCTGTCTCCCCTGGTCCGGCAGTCATAGTGCGGCGGCTTCATGAAGCAGGGCTCGATGGTGGAGGCGAGACGACACGGCGGATCGGGGACCTTCCCGTCGACGGGGAGCATGAGCACCCAGGGCCTCAGCCCGGCCAGCCCCTGGCTGACGTAGCCGAACGTGGATTGGGCGGACGTGACGACCACGTCCGAAAAGCTGAGCAACACTATCTCAGCCAACGCCTTCTGGTTGTGCTGCCGCTTCTCCGAGTGCTGCGTGCCCAGGTGCGTCGGCTGGAACACGCTCACAGTCACAGCCGCGCCGTGCTCGTAGTACAGTACAGACTGCTGATCTTATCGTACTAGTCCCCGTTGAGCGAGACGACAAGCACGGCCTTGCGTTCCGTCTGCTCCTGCTCCTGGTGCTGGTCAGAGTCAGAGCTCGGGAGAGTAACGTTGTCGACGGCGGGCAGGAGGCTCTCGCACGAGATGATCTGGTTGTAGCGTTGGTCGGCGGAGATGCGCGCATACTTGAACTCGCGTACCTGGACGCCCACCCGCGCGCTCCTCCGCTGGGGCGAGGTACGAGCTGTAGTACCGCGTCGCCATGCCCCACACTGTGTTGCTCGGGTGGAACAGGTACCGCCCGAGGTGGTGGAACACGGTGTCGCGGCGCGGGAACAGCCGGACCAGCTCTTCCTCGTACCGCGGGAGGAAGAAGAGGCCCGGCACGAAGTAGTTGTCGGAGCGGAGCACGAGCCATCGCACGCCATGCAGCGTCTCCTGTCCGTCGTCGCAGAAGAAGCACCGATCGTCCGGCTTGTAGTTGGTCTTGCATATCCGCATATATATAGCACGCTTGTACTAGGCTGGGCAGCCATATCCGCATGCATTTCTCTTCTTTTTGGCCCTCCTTGTTCCACGTCCTGCTTACATACAGTACATATATACTACTCCACTGGAGGGGAACGTTTGGTTCTTGGGTACATATATACCCTATATGGAAAAAAAATAGCAATTCAATAAAAAGTCAAAAAAAATTGAAAATATTTTTAAAATAAACTTGATCTTTCATTGTACTAGTGAGAAAAGTTTCACAAAAAGAAAATTCCTCTTTGACTTCTTTTTAAAAAAGACAAATTTTCGGTCAAAATAGCGTGAATAGTGACCTATAATAGCAAATAAATTTTGTCTTTTTTACTGTGAAGTCAATGTTGGTTCCTTTTTGATGAAAACTTATATACTAGTGCGCAAGTAAGTCAAATTTAATCTAAAAATACTTTTGAACTATTTTGACTTTTTGTTTAATTGTTTTAAAAAAATCCATATAGGGTGTATATACATGCGAGAGCCAAAGGGTATTTCCCCTACTCCACTAGGAAGGAGTAGTCACGAAGAAAAGCACATGCGTTGACCTCGACTTGTGTGTGTCCTCATGGTCATGGACGGGATGAGTAACACGGGGTTAAAGTGGCAAGTATGATCGTACTACTCCCTCCGTTCCGAATTACTTGTCGCGGGTATTGATGTATCTAGATGTATTTTAGTTACATCCATTTCTGCGACGAGTAATTTGAACCGGAGGGAGTACAAGTTAGAGCGAGCTGACCAAATCAAGCACCACCACCAATTCCCCGCTGGAGACCTTACACGCTCAACATAATGCACATCGATCCGACGGCGGTCGCAACATGCATGTGCCGCTGGGCTGATAGAGCTATACACGACTGGCAGCGTGCAAGCGACGGTTGTGCAAATGCTGCGTATTTTCAGGTCAACTAGGAAATTTTTTCACGGCGTTAGTAAGAAATTCCATTTGCTTTATTTGCACTATTGTGCATAGATTTGACAAGGTAATCGAAAAGAAACAGTCTAGCAAAATCGTGTGTTGCAATAATGTTAGAATTGAGCACACAAAAAAACATGCTCAGTGTGTTAGATGAGAGCACACAACCATGAGTACCATTACAATTCCATGCTCTTTTTTACTCTCAATTCCAAATGAAAGTGAGTGATGAGATTTAGGCAACTGCTAGCCTGTACACTGAATATTATTAATTTTTATGTAAGAATATGGTACATGTAGTCTCAAGCAGAATTAACAGTAGATTCGTACTACATTTTACAAAACCTGGAGTGCTACACCATTAATTTGGTATATTATTTTACACACAACTTTGGGAACTGCCAGTTTCCAACCTTCAAAACTGGATTGCACCCCATGTGCAGGTGCAGCCAAGCAGTGGCGGAGCTACATCCACATGTTTGGGCGGGCCAGCTAAGATAAATAATACAGTATACATCTAAAGTTTTGCTCTTAGGGCTCAAATTAAGCACCAGTCTTCACTAAACTTTAGTTGAGCTGGGCGGGCCATGACCTGGTTTTGCCCAGCCGTAGCTCCGCCACTGCAGCCAAGACTTGTGGTTCCACATTTGCACAAAACTCTAATTATGTCATAGAGGCAAAATCTTGTCAGCCATCTGACTGACAGAGTGTCGTTGGCCTTGAAATTTCCCATTTCCAAGCATGAAATTATTGGATAAATTACTAACAAAGGAGTTGGAAGAAACTGTCCAAGGTATCACCTGCAGATACAGGCCAGATGCTAAACAGTGACAAGTAGCTGGTGCAACTGCTGATTTAGAGTCAGACCGCCTAGCATTCATAAAGAACTTTAAACATTCTTAGAATTTAATTTTCCCTATAGAAACATATTGGTATGCATAAAGACATGAGGTGGAGCAAAAGTTGAGCTGCTAAGACATGCTTAATGACAGGAAGTAACTCATAGGAAAAATGGAAATATACAACTTGTTGGATCTTGGCCAGTGGTAAACGTCCATTTATGTTGTTTGAACCCAAGTTCGTCAGAACAAATAATGCATTTGTTCTCTTTTGTATTAACTTACTCGGTGGGCAACTACCGCTAGAGCTTGTACACCATCTTATATTCAGTAAAGAAACTGCATATATTTAAGAGTAATAGACTTGTTAAAGTAGACAGCACAATCTCCTAAAGATCTTTGTTTATATGTATCTGATTATGGAACTGTGGCAGTGGTGTTGCAAGAGAAGCCAAAGTACGAAAATTCAGCAAACAACATAAAAAGGAAATATATATATAAATACAGTATGAAGAAAACATACCCTTTTTTCACAGAATCACGATGCTTTTCGATGTTTCGTGTACTAATGCAACAAATCTGTCAATTGGAAGACAATAAGGGAAAACAATAAATAGTCCTAATTTGACAGCATGCCAACTATCTAGGCAAACAATGGCATAACATCATGAATGATGCCCAATCCAAACCAAAAAGCACCAACGTGATATTAGTTATTGGTGGTGACCACCTACATTGAGTAAGACACATGTTAAGAGACTTCTTGGAAATTAAAATAACGGGAAATCTAACGACCAGTCGACTGGTGGTTTGCGTCAGGCACGCACGATCCACGCCTGATGGGAATCGAACCCAGGACGCACAGCCTCCGCACGCTCCCTTTGACCAACGAGCTACAACATTTTAGCGCTCCAAGTTAAAAAACATAAGAACTTAATCTTTTAAACCTTGTAGCATCAAAATGAAAGTTGTGCTAATTCCCAATTTTTTGCTGGGAGCTGGAATCAAACTCCAGACTCAAGAATTGTGACGAGGGACATGAACCACATGGACTAAGCTGCTTGTTGTGACAAATTGTTGTGTGGTGTAGTACTTGCGTCAATTCCTAAAGCTCGACTGAAAGTTAGCAACAGATCCCTACAACCTGATTGTTGCTCGTTGTGGATCGCATGACCCCGAGGACCCCGTCCGGATCGCCCGCACAACCCACGTCTCTCCCGACGCTGGCCCGTTCTCTTTTACTTTTTTCCCAACGCATGCCTGTTCCCTCTACTTTTTTTCCTCACATGATCACATCCCATCGGCCCATGTTCCTAAATTAAGAGGAACATTTGCAGATCGCATCCTTGCCCACGTTTCAAAAAAAATTGATGGCTTCCTGTGCTGGATAAGAATCGAACCATGTACCTCAAGTAGTAATTCCTACGACACAAACCACTAGCCCCGCTTCAGACTTGCTGTTTTTTAAACAAGTTTACATGATACTTGTTCTTGGTTAATACGAGTTTGAACATTAAAAATTAGTGGTCAGGTCAATGATTCCCCCACTAACGTGATTCTTTTGGCCTGATTTTTTTTGAAACATCCCCCAATAATGTTGTGTGAATAACATGGTCATTAATGCACCACGGACCTGATAACTTACACACAAACACCCTGATAACTCACACATCACAGACCTGATAATTTATGTACCCCGGTCCTGATAAATTTGACATCGGGGGGGGGGGGGGGGGGGGAGGGGGATCATGTATCCCCCGGTAACTATCATGTGAATAGCATGGTAACTCACACATCGGAGACCTAATAACTTATGCACCCCGGTCCTGGTATTTTTTGTGAGGGAGGAGTGATGAAGTATACACCCTATAACTTTTATGTAAATAGCATGGTAACTCATATCTCGTAGACCTGATAACTAATGCACCCCAGTCTTTTGGTAAATTTGGTGACTGGATGGGGGGAGGGTGGTTGATGAAATATATGCTTTGTAACTTTTTGTGTGAATAACATGATAACTCACATATCGCAGACCTGATAACTTATTTTGCCCCAGTCCTGGTAACCTTGGCGGCGGTGGTGAGGGGTGGGGAAGGTTTGTTGATGCAATATACCTCCGGTAACTTTTTTGTCAATATCATGATAACTCACACATCATATACCTGATAACTTTGCCGTCGGGGGGGGGGGGGGGGGGGGGGGGGCTGATCAAGTATCCCCGGTAACATTTGTGTGAATAGCATGGTAACTCACACATTGGAGACCCGATAATTTATGCACCCCGGTCCTAGTACTTTTCGCGAGGGAGGGGTGATGAAATATACCCCCGATAACTATTATATCAATAGCACGGTAACTCACACCTCGTAGACCTGATAACTAATGTACCCCAGTCTTTGGTAAATTTGGTGACTGGGTGGGCGTAGGGTGGTTGATGAAATATGACATTGGTAACTTTGTTGGAAATATGCCCTAGAGGCAATAATAAAAGGATTATTATTATATTTCCTTGTTCATGATAATTGTCTTTATTCATGCTATAATTGTGTTATCCGGAAATCGTAATACATGTGTGAATGATAGACACCAACATGTCCCTAGTAAGCCTCTAGTTGACTAGATCGTTGATCAACAGATGGTCATGGTTTCCTGACTATGGACATTGGATGTCATTGATAACGAGATCACATCATTAGGAGAATGATGTGATGGACAAGACCCAATCCTAAACATAGCACAAGATCGTATAGTTCGTTTGCTAGAGTTTTCCAATGTCAAGTATCCTTTCCTTAGACCATGAGATCGTGTAACTCCCGGATACCATAGGAGTGCTTTGGGTATACCAAACATCACAATGTAACTGGGTGACTATAAAGGTATACTACGGGTATCTCCGAAAGTGTCTGTTGGGTTGACACGGATCAAGACAGGGATTTGTCACTCCGTATGACGGAGATGTATCACTGGGCCCACTCGGTAATGCATCATCATAATGAGCTCAAAGTGACCAAGTGTCTGGTCACGGGATCATGCATTACGGTACGAGTAAAGTGACTTGTCGGTAACGAGATTGAACGAGGTATTGGGATACCGACGATCAGATCTCGGGCAAGTAACATACCGATTGACAAAGGGAATTGTATACGGGGTTGCTTGAATCCTCGACATCGTGGTTCATCCGATGAGATCATCGAGGAGCATGTGGGAACCAACATGGGTATCCAGATCCCGCTGTTGGTTATTGACCGGAGAGCGATCTCGGTCATGTCTACATGTCTCCCGAACCCGTAGGGTCTACACACTTAATGTTCGATGACGCTAGGGTTGTAGGGATATGTATATGCAGTAACCCGAATGTTGTTCAGAGTCCCGGATGAGATCCCGGACGTCACGAGGAGTTCCAGAATGGTCCGGAGGTAAAGAATTATATATAGGAAGTGCTATTTTGGCCGTCGGGACAAGTTTCGGGGTCACCGGTATTGTACCGGGACCACCGGAAGGGTCCCGGGGGTCCACCGGGTGGGGCCACCTATCCCGGAGGGCCCCATGGGCTGAAGTGGGAAGGGATCCAGCCCAAAGTGGGCTGGGGCGCCACTTCCCCCTAGGGCCCATGCGCCTAGGGTGGGGAAACCCTAAAGGAAGAGTCCTCGGAGGGGAAGGCACCTCCGAGGTGCCTTGGGGAGGAGGGATTCCTCCCTTGGCCGCCGCCCCCCAGGAGATTGCATCTCCTAGGGCCGGCGCCCCCCCTAGGCCCCCTATATATAGTGGGGGGAAGGGAGGACCTCTCACCCTTGCCTTTGGTGCCTCCCTCTCCCTCTCCAACACCTCCTCCTCCTTCATAGTGCTTGGCGAAGCCCTGCCGGAGTACTGCAGCTCCATCACCACCACGCCATCGTGTTGCTGCTGGAGCCATCTTCCTCAACTTCTCCTTCCCCCTTGCTGGATCAAGAAGAAGGAGACGTCATGCTGACCGTACGTGTGTTGAACGCGGAGGTGCCGTCCGTTCGGCGATAGGATCTCCGGTGATTTGGATCACGCCGAGTACGCCTTCCTCATCCCCGTTCTTTGAACGCTTCCGCGCGTGATCTACAAAGGTATGTAGATGCAATCCGATCACTCGTTGCTAGATGAACTCCTAGATGGATCTTGGTGAAACCGTAGGAAATTTTTTGTTTTCTGCAACGTTCCCCAACAGTGGCATTATGAGCTAGGTCTATGCGTAGTTCTCTTGCACGAGTAGAACACAATTTATTGTGGGCGTTGATGTTGTCAACTTTCTTGCCGCTACTAGTCTTATCTTGCTTCAACGGTATTGTGCGATGAAGCGGCCCGGACCAAACTTACACGTACGCTTACGTGAGACCGGTTCCACCGACTAACATGCACTAGTTGCATAAGGTGGCTGGCGGGTGTCTGTCTCTCCCACTTTAGTTGGAGCGGATTCGATGAAAAGGGTCCTTATGAAGGGTAAATAGAAGTTGACAAATCACGTTGTGACTTTCACGTAGGTAAGAAAACGTTCTTGCTAGAACCCTACTTCAGCCACGTAAAACATGCAACAATAATTAGAGGACGTCTAACTTGTTTTTGCAGCAAGTGCTTTGTGATATGATATGGCCAAAGTTGTGATAAATGATGAATGATATATATGTGATGTATGAGATGTTCATGCTATTGTAATAAGAATCACGACTTGCATGTCGATGGGTATGACAACCGGCAGGAGCCATAGGAGTTGTCTTTATTTTTTGTATGACCTGCGTGTCATTGAGAAACGCCATGTAAATTACTTTACTTTATTGCTAAACGCGTTAGCCGTAGTAGTACAAGTAATAGTTGGCGAGCAACTTCATGGAGACACGATGATGGAGATCATGATGATGGAGATCATGGTGTCATGCCGGTGACAAGATGATCATGGAGCCCCACGATGGAGATCAAAGGAGCTATGTGATATTGGCCATATCATGTCACTATTATTATTTGATTGCATGTGATGTTTATCATGTTTCTGCATCTTGTTTACTTAGAACGACGGTAGTAAATAATATGACCCCTCATAATAATTTCAAGAAAGTGTTCCCCCTAACTGTGCACCGTTGCGACAGTTCGTTGTTTCGAAGCACCACGTGATGATCGGGTGTTAGATTCTAACGTTCACATACAACGGGTGTAAGACAGATTTACACATGCAAACACTTAGGTTGACTTGACAAGCCTAGCATGTACAGACATGGCCTCGGAACACAGAAGACCGAAAGGTCGAGCATGAGTCGTATAGAAGATACGATCAACATGAAGATGTTCACCGATGTTGACTAGTCCGTCTCACGTGATAATCGGACACGGCCTAGTTAACTCGGATCATGTTATACTTAGATTACAGGAGGGATGCCTATCTAAGTGGGAGTTCATTGAATAATTTGATTAGATGAACTTAATTATCATGAACTTAGTCTAAATATTTTACAATATGTCTTGTAGATCAAATGGCCAACGTAGTCCTCAACTTCAACGCGTTCCTAGAGAAAATCAAGCTGAAAGACGATGGCAACAACTACACGGACTGGGTCCGAAACCTGAGGATCATCCTCATAGCTGCCAAGAAAGATTATGTCCTACAAGCACCGCTGGGTGACGCACCTGTTCTCCCTGCAGAACAAGACGTTATGAACGCTTGGCAGGCACGTACCGATGACTACTCCCTCGTTCAGTGCGGCATGCTTTACAGCTTAGAGCCGGGGCTCCAAAAGCGTTTTGAGAGACACGGAGCATATGAGATGTTCGAGGAGCTGAAAATGGTTTTCCAAGCTCATGCCCGGGTCGAGAGATATCAAGTCTTCGACAAGTTCTTCAGCTGTAAGATGGAGGAAAACAGTTCTGTCAGTGAGCACATACTCACTATGTCTGGGTTGCATAACCGCTTGACTCAGCTGGGAGTTAATCTCCCGGATGACGCGGTCATTGACAGAATCCTTCAGTCACTTCCACCGAGCTACAAGAGCTTTGTGATGAACTTCAATATGCAGGGGATGGAAAAGACCATTCCTGAAGTATTTGCAATGCTGAAATCAGCAGAGGTAGAAGTCAAAAAGGAACATCAAGTGTTGATGGTGAATAAAACCACTAAGTTCAAGAAAGGCAAGGGTAAGAAAACCTGAAAGAAGGACGGCAAGGGAGTTGCCGCGCCCGGCAAGAAAGCTGCCGGAAAGAAGCCAAAGAATGGACCCAAGCCCGAGACTGAGTGCTTTTATTGCAAGGAAAGTGGTCACTGGAAGCGGAATTGCCCCAAATACTTAGCGGACAAGAAGGCCGGCAAAATGAAAGGTATATGTGATATACATGTAATTGATGTGTACCTTACCAGTACTCGTAGTAGCTCCTGGGTATTTGATACCGGTGCAGTTGCTCACATTTGTAACTCAAAGCAGGAGCTGCGGAATAAGCGGAGACTGGCAAAGGACGAGGTGACGATGCGCGTCGGGAATGGTTCCAAGGTCAATGTGATCGCCGTCGGCACGCTACCTCTACATTTACCTTCGGGATTAATTTTAAATCTTAATAATTGTTATTTAGTGCCAGCTTTGAGCATGAACATTGTATCAGGATCTCGTTTAATTCGAGATGGCTACTCATTTAAATCTGAGAATAATGGTTGTTCTATTTATATGAGAGATATGTTTTATGGTCATGCTCCGATGGTGAATGGTTTATTCTTAATGAATCTCGAGCGTAATGCTACACATGTTCATAGTGTGAGTACCAAAAGACGTAAGATTGATAATGATAATCCCACATACTTGTGGCACTGCCGCCTTGGTCACATAGGTGTCAAACGCATGAAGAAGCTCCTTGCTGATGGACTTTTAGAGTCTCTTGATTACGAATCATTTGACACATGCGAACCATGCCTCATGGGTAAAATGACCAAGACTCCGTTCTCAGGAACAATGGAGCGAGCAACCAACTTATTGGAAATCATACATACTGATGTGTGCGGTCCAATGAGTGTTGAGGCTCGCGGTGGCTATCGTTATGTTCTCACCCTCACTGACGACTTGAGTAGATATGGGTATATCTATTTAATGAAACACAAGTCTGAGACCTTTGAAAAGTTCAAGGAATTTCAGAGTGAGGTTGAGAATCAACGTGACAGGAAAATCAAGTTCCTGCGATCAGATCGTGGAGGAGAATACTTGAGTCACAAGTTTGGCACACACTTAAGAAAATGTGGAATAGTTTCACAACTCACGCCGCCTGGAACACCTCAGCGTAATGGTGTGTCCGAACGTCGTAATCGCACTCTATTAGATATGCTGCGATCTATGATGTCTCTTGCCGATTTACCGCTATCTTTTTGGGGATATGCTTTAGAGACTGCCGCATTCACTTTAAATAGGGCTCCGTCGAAATCCGTTGAGACGACACCGTATGAATTATGGTTTGGGAAGAAACCTAAGCTGTCGTTTCTAAAAGTTTGGGGATGCGATGCTTATGTCAAGAAACTTCAACCTGAAAAGCTCGAACCCAAGTCGGAAAAAATATGTATTCATAGGATACCCTAAAGAAACTATTGGGTATACCTTCTACCTCAGATCCGAAGGCAAGATCTTTGTTGCCAAGAATGGATCCTTTCTAGAGAAGGAGTTTCTCTCGAAAGAAGTAAGTGGGAGGAAAGTAGAATTTGATGAAGTATTACCTCTTGAACCGGAAAATGGCACAACTCAAGAAAATGTTCCTGAGGTGCCTGCACCGACTAAAGAGGAAGTTAATGATGATGATCAAGATACTTCTGATCAAGTTCCTACTGAAATTCGAAGATCCACAAGGACACGTTCCGCACCAGAGTGGTACGGCAACCCTATCTTTGAAATCATGTTGTTAGACAACGGTGAACCTTCGAACTATGAAGAAGCGATGGCGGGCCCGGATTCCGACAAATGGCTAGAAGCCATGTAATCCGAGATAGGATCCATGTATGAGAATGAAGTATGGACTTTGACTGACTTGCCAGTTGAGCGGCGAGCCATAGAAAATAAATGGATCTTTAAGAAGAAGACAGACGCGGATGGTAATGTGACCATCTATAAAGCTTGGCTTGTCGCTAAGGGTTATCGACAAGTTCAAGGGGTTGACTACGATGAGACTTTATCACCGGTAGCGAAGCTAAAGTCCGTCCGAATCATGTTAGCAATTGCCGCATTCTATGATTATGAGATATGGCAAATGGATGTCAAAACGGCATTCCTTAATGGTTTCCTTAAGAAAGAATTGTATATGATGCAGCCGGAAGGTTTTGTCGATCCTAAGAATGCTGACAAGGTATGCAAGCTCCAACGCTTGATTTATGGGCTGGTGCAAGCATCTCGGAGTTGGAACATTCGCTTTGATGAGATGATCAAAGCGTTTGGGTTTACGCAGACTTATGGAGAAACCTGTGTTTACAAGAAAGTGAGTGGGAGCTCTGTAGCATTTCTCATATTATATGTAGATGACATACTTTTGATGGGAAATGATATAGAACTCTTGGACAGCATTAAGGCCTACTTGAATAAGAGTTTTTCAATGAAGGATCTTGGAGAAGCTGCATATATATTAGGCATCAAGATCTATAGAGATAGATCAAGACGCCTCATAGGTCTTTAACAAAGCACATACCTTGATAAGATATTGAAGAAGTTCAATATGGATCAGTCTAAGAAGGGGTTCTTACCTGTGTTACAAGGTGTGAAATTGAGCTCAGCTCAATGTCCGACCACGGCAGAAGATATAGAAGAGATGAGTGTCATCCCCTATGCCTCAGCCATAGGTTCTATTATGTATGCCATGCTGTGTACCAGACCTGATGTAAACCTTGCCGTAAGTTTGGTAGGAAGGTACCAAAGTAATCCCGGCAAGAAACACTGGACAGCGGTCAAGAATATCCTGAAGTACCTGAAAAGGACTAAGGAAATGTTTCTCATTTATGGAGGTGACGAAGAGCTCGTCGTAAAGGGTTACGTCGATGCTAACTTCGACACAGATCTGGATGACTCAAAATCACAAACCGGATACGTGTATATTTTGAATGGTGGGGCAGTAAGCTGGTGCAGTTGCAAGCAGAGCGTCGTGGCGGGATCTACATGTGAAGCGGAGTACATGGCAGCCTCCGAGGCAGCACATGAAGCAATTTGGGTGAAGGAGTTCATCACCGACCTAGGAGTCATACCCAATGCGTCGGGGCCGATCAAGCTCTTCTGTGACAACACTGGAGCTATTGCACTTGCCAAGGAGCCCAGGTTTCACAAGAAGACAAGGCACATCAAGCGTCGCTTCAACTCCATTCGTGAAAATGTTCAAGATGGAGACATAGATATTTGTAAAGTACATACGGACCTGAATGTAGCAGATCCATTGACTAAACCTCTCCCTAGAGCAAAACATGATCAACACCAGAATTCCATGGGTGTTCGATTCATCACAATGTAACTAGATTATTGACTCTAGTGCAAGTGGGAGACTGTTGGAAATATGCCCTAGAGGCAATAATAAAAGGATTATTATTATATTTCCTTGTTCATGATAATTGTCTTTATTCATGCTATAATTGTGTTATCCGGAAATGTAATACATGTGTGAATGATAGACACCAACATGTCCCTAGTAAGCCTCTAGTTGACTAGCTCGTTGATCAACAGATGGTCATGGTTTCCTGACTATGGACATTGGATGTCATTGATAACGAGATCACATCATTAGGAGAATGATGTGATGGACAAGACCCAATCCTAAACATAGCACAAGATCGTATAGTTCGTTTGCTAGAGTTTTCCAATGTCAAGTATCCTTTCCTTAGACCATGAGATCGTGTAACTCCCGGATACCGTAGGAGTGCTTTGGGTATACCAAATGTCACAACGTAACTGAGTGACTATAAAGGTATACTACGGGTATCTCCGAAAGTGTCTGTTGGGTTGACACGGATCAAGACTGGGATTTGTCACTCCGTATGACGGAGAGGTATCACTGGGCCCACTCGGTAATGCATCATCATAATGAGCTCAAAGTGACCAAGTGTCTGGTCACGGGATCATGCATTACGGTACGAGTAAAGTGACTTGCCGGTAACGAGATTGAACGAGGTATTGGGATACCGACGATCAGATCTCGGGCAAGTAACATACCGATTGACAAAGGGAATTGTATACGGGGTTGCTTGAATCCTCGACATCGTGGTTCATCTGATGAGATCATCGAGGAGCATGTGGGAACCAACATGGGTATCTAGATCCCGCTGTTGGTTATTGACCGGAGAGCGATCTCGGTCATGTCTACATGTCTCCCGAACCCATAGGGTCTACACACTTAAGGTTCGGTGACGCTAGGGTTGTAGGGATATGTATATGCAGTAACCCGAATGTTGTTCGGAGTCCCGGATGAGATCCCGGACGTCACGAGGAGTTCCGGAATGGTCCGCAGGTAAAGAATTATATATAGGAAGTGCTATTTCAGGCGTCGGGATAAGTTTCGGGGTCACCGGTATTGTACCGGGACCACCGAAAGGGTCCCGGGGGTCCACCGGGTGGGGCCACCTATCCTGGAGGGCCCCATGGGCTGAAGTGGGAAGGGATCCAGCCCAAAGTGGGCTGGGGCGCCACTTCCCCCTAGGGCCCATGCGCCTAGGGTGGGAAAACCCTAAAGAAAGAGTCCTAGGAGGGGAAGGCACCTCCTAGGTGCCTTGGGGAGGAGGGATTCCTCCCTTGGCCGCCGCCCCCCAGGAGATTGCATCTCCTAGGGCCGGCGCCCCCCCCTAGGCCTCCTATATATAGTGGGGGGAAGGAAGGACCTCTCACCCTTGCCTTTGGTGCCTCCCTCTCCCTCTCCAACACCTCCTCCTCCTCCATAGTGCTTGGCGAAGCCCTTCCGGAGTACTGCAGCTCTATCACCACCAAGCCGTCGTGCTGCTGCTGGAGCCATCTTCCTCAACTTCTCCTTCCCCCTTGCTGGATCAAGAAGAAGGAGACGTCACGCTGACCGTACGTGTGTTGAACGCGGAGGTGCCGTCCGTTCGGCGTTAGGATCTCCGGTGATTTGGATCACGTCGAGTACGCCTTCCTCATCCCCGTTCTTTGAACGCTTCCGCGCGTGATCTACATAGGTATGTAGATGCAATCCGATCACTCGTTGCTAGATGAACTCCTAGATGGATCTTGGTGAAACCGTAGGAAAATCTTTGTTTTCTGCAACGTTCCCCAACAAACTTTTTGTGTGAATAACATGATAACTCACACATCGCAGAGCTGGTAACTTATGTGCCTCAGTCCTGATAACTTTGGCGACAGTGGTGAGGAGTGGGGGAGGGTTGTTGATGAAATATACCTCTGTTAACTTTTTTTGTCAATATCATGGTAACTCACACATCATAGACCTGATAACTTAGGTATAAACAACGCGGTAACTTTACTTATGTGCAAATAGCACAGTAATGCATGCATCCGGAGCTGATAACTTAGATATAAATACCACTGTAAATTTGACCCAGGGGAAAGAAGTCGTTTAAAACACATCTCCGGCCACTTCTGTATAAATTACATGTTAATATACATATAACATAACTGATAACTTTACAGTAACTTTTCACCAAAAAAGTGATCAAAACATGTCAACATGAGATCTAGTTTTGAAGTTCTCATCACGATGGATTTTTTATGTGAAAATGATTTTTCAATAAAAACAATAGTTTGAGCAATAAAACATTTTACATCTTCGAAATAGCGAGAATTTACAATGACATCAGGTTTTCTGTGCTCCATTGTTTTTGCATGTGGAGAGAATGTTGGAGGAGCCATTTTTATGCCCCTGCAATTTTCATGTAAATCTAATGGTAACTAGCGTATCACATAGGTGATAACTCATTTAGCCTAAGTCTGATAACTTTTCATCTGAAAAAAAGTCATCGAAACATACCAACATGGGATCTAGTTTTGGAGGTCTCGTCGCGACGAATCTTTTATGTGAAAAAGATTTTTCAATCGGATCAATAGTTTGAGCTACAAAACGTTTTGAAGTTTCAAAATATGGAGAATCTTTGCTAACATCATCTGTTTTGTCTTTTAGTTTGCATGCATGCATAGAATTATTAATCATTGCTAGCTACATGCGATTTCCTCAGGATTAGCTAGCTAGTAAGGCCTCTTTTGGTTCATAGGATAGGATTATCATAGAAATAGGAATCTTGTAGGAAATGAGATGACATGTATCTCAAATCCTATGAGTAGGAATAGGAAACAAGATGTCATTTGGTTGACACCAAAGGAATTTTTCCATTGAGTCTAGACTCTTTTTTATTTTTCTATGAAATGTGAAGGATAAGAACCAATCCTATGTAGGAATAGAAATCCATTCCTATAAACCAAAGGGCTCTAAAGGAAAAAATCGTATAAAAATCCTATCCTCTAGAATTCCTATGAAATTCCTCTAAACCAAAGAAGGCCTAAACTCGTATGCATGTGTGATTGTTCGCACTTGTTGCTTCGATCACGAGGAGAACGAGAGAAGCGGGAGCCATCGAAGGGATCATGCGGATCTGTTGCTTAACGTCCAGACGACTGGACGTTAGCACAGTCCTTAAAATAAAAGTAGTAAGTTGCCATGTAGCATGTGTTCTACTTCTGATAGCTGCACATACAACCTTAGAGCATCTCCAACAGAAGCCCAAAAAAACGGCGCTAAAATAATTTTATAGCGTCATTTTAGTAATTTTAGTGCGCCGTGGCCGATTCAGTCCAACAGAGGCACAAAAATATAGCGCGCAGAGGACAGCGTGCAGCAGTCCAGCAGACACACTAAAAAATAAAGCGCCACAAATATATCTACAGCAAATAGGTCCCTAAACATTTACAAGTAAGTCCATCTGATCAAAACAAAAACGCAATTGGGTCCCCAATGGTTGGAGCAAGCTAGCTTGCTGACCTTGCAAATCATCTTTCGCCGGCCACCACACGCGAGCTAAGCTTGCTGTGAATCGCAAACGCGAGCTAGCTAGCTTTAGCTTCCCTTCTAAATCGTTGGAGCAAGCTAGAGAAGGGCAACGGCGGCTCCCGGCCGGCACGCGCTCCCGGCCAGCGAACTCGAGGCGGCGAGCTGCAGCCGGCGAGCAGAAGGGCAGCGTCGGCTCCGCCCCGTGCTAGGACGAGCAGAGACGAGCACGCAGAGGAGTGGCGGCGGCGCGCTGCAAGGAAGGGCTGTAGCGGCGAGCTCGAGGCGGGACGAGCAGAGGAAGCGGAGCAGCTGGTCTTCGCGCTTCAAATTGTCCAGCGCGCTGTACGCCGCGCACCAAATATCCCGCGTGCGATGCAGAAATTCCCAGCGCGCTGGATGGATTTTACAGCGTGCTGGCTTTTGCAACGCCTATTGGAGATGCTCCGCGCGCTAAATTGACGTTTTTCCCAGCGCGGGCTACTTTTAGCGCCTCTATTGGAGATGCTCTTACCTGCTTAGGTCTGGCAATAATAAACAGAGTGTATCAATCTCATACCGATTTTCATTTTCTTTACTATGATTTTGTATTTCCTAACAAAACAAATAACTGTAGGGAAAATTACATGACGGGTAATAAAACAGCTTCGCCAATGCATATCCAGGTGTCTATATGGACTCTATGGAAATCCGCCCAAATCTGTCTGTTTGCACTTCCGCCGGTCTACCCTGAAAAATGAGACGGCCATGAATCATGACCTATTTAGTTACGGGTCCGTCTAAACATGAAAGATGACCAGTAAGTCCATGAACCAGTTGTATGAATTACTTGTGCAGATCTCATCTTGAACCAGTTTTATGATCACTTACTTGTGCAGATCTCGCTCCGTACGTCTTTCTGCTGATTTCGACAATAGATTCCTGCAGCACATCAAACTGATGACAGATCCTCTCCGGACTGTAGTATTCGACGATGTGCAAGTTAATAAGAGGATAGGGCATAGCCAATGCTTGTCATCGGATAACACAGCCCGGGTTAAGGTGAGCAGTAAACGATGGCTGACAGAATATCGAGTATGGTTGCCACATTAACTGAAAACGTTCTGATGTGAGGTAGTAAAAAACATTAAAATGCGGTGCATTACACATGAGATGGCTCATCTTCTGCCCGGCCCCGGCTGAGCCCGCTGCATCCTAATCTGCTCCCTGAACTTGGCTATGAACTCGTCAGCCTTCTTGTCCACCTCGTCCTCCTCCGCCTCGGCCCTCGTCGCCAGCTCAAAAAGCTCTTCGTCGCAAGAGTTGTCACCTTCCCGCCCCTCCTCCTCTCCCTCTCCCTCTTCGTCGTAGTTGTCTTCCTCCTCGTCGTGTTCATCGTCGCCGTCCCTGGCCATGTCGTCGCTGCTGAACGAGCTGTCCGAGGCCGCGGCCATCTCGTCAGCCTCATCGTCTGCGGCCGCTTGATCGTCGGACGGAGCTACAGGATCGTAGCCGGTCAAAGTGCTCCTCCTCGTTGCTTGGATGGAAGAGTTTGACCGGAACCTGCTCCGTAAACCCGCCCGTCCGCTCATGCTCATGTCTCCAACCCCATATTCGTTGAAGCTTCTTGCTCTGGCCTTCCCGAGGCCACGCGCGCTGCCAAGAAACTGCGGCGCAGGCGGCGGGGGAGGAGGCGAGGACGGCGAGAGGGTCAAGCCGGCGTCGAGGACGGAGGACGGCGACGACATGGCTTTTTCGCGCGCGCCGCCGTATCCTATTTCTTCCTTGGGGAGGAACTCTGCTTCTTCATCGGTAGCGCCATCACTTACATTGCCCGGTGCAGATTCTTCGGCCAATGGCTTGAGCTTCCTCACCGGCAGGAGAATCGGCTTCTCGCCAGCGTCGCCCGTGTCGGCGACTACGACGAGGGCATCATCGGGGTAGTACTGCGAGCTCCACGCCTGCACGCCGCCGTCCTTGGCGCCTCCGTCGCCGTTGCTTCCCTCGAAGACCAGCGGCCCTTGCAGTATCTGGGAGACGAAGGCCTCCACGGACTCGTCGTCGTCGACGACCTTGGAAGAAGGGACCACCGGGGGCACCACATCGGCGTCGGCGTTCCTCTGGCCGAAGACGCCGTAGGAGATGACGAGGCCGAGCAGGAGGATGTGCGGCAGGTCCCAGATCCCGGGGGTCTGGCTCGTGGGCAGCATCCGCAGCAGCGCCACCACGACGGCGAACAGCACCGCCTTACCGGCGAGGTTGGACGGGAACAAGAGCTCCAGAGCCCGCTGCAACCTGGCAGAAATGACATCGTCACCGCCGGTTCTTGGCTGCGCCGGAGCAGGAGCAGGCTCCGCCATTGCGGGAGAAGATGAGGAAAATTTGTGCGTGACTTGGGGTCTCGGGCTACGGACGGCCGGGTTTGTTTGATCGGCTATTAGGCTAGGCTGTGAGTGCGATCGAGAAGGAAATCCGGACGGAATGGAATCCGCGCTCTTGCTGGAGAAGAGAGGAAGCTGCAGACTTGGTCGGGAAGCAAGAGCAACTCGGGGTGGAGGCAAAGAATTTATGGGAGCAAAGGCAAAGCGGCAAAGAGAATGGACGGGATTAGTATTAATCCTGGCGAGGGCAACGTTCAACTGTGGAGGGAAACCGCGGGAACGTGCTGGATCAAAAATCATTTGGCGATCGAAAAGGACTCGTATGCGCGGTAATCCTTTGGGGGGGCGGCGGGCGGTGGAGCCGGCGGTGGTCCGGGCCGGCGGAACCGTAGCGTTTGGCGCTTTGCCAGACGCCGTCGCCGCCCAAGCCCCAGCCGTATATGGTCCATGGCTCTCCTACCGGATGAGGTTTGCAGGTCTCGTCATGTGGACGGTTCTAGGCTACGCGCCGCGTTTGCTGATGAGCTCCTCTGCTTTGGAAGCTTGGACTTTGCAGCAGAGCCGGCGCTGAAAGGACGTACAAGTCCACTTCTGGGTTGTTCAGTCGCTAGGTTCAGGTACGCTCCAGAAAACAGAGCGTGCTATGTTAGGGCATCTCCAATACTTAAACCGCGCGCCGCGTTATCCAGACCACGGAACTCATCCAACACGGGCCTATATTGATCCGCGGCTCGGTTTGGACATACTTTTTTTCATAAACTGGAGACAAACGTGGGGCTTTGAGGGCGTCCGGACACCACCCACGTATGTTTCTGACTACCGTGGCCAACCCGAACCCCTCCTTCCTCGCCCGCACGCGTTCTCGCCCAGCGCCAGCTACCCACATTCATGTCATCATAGATCGCGACGCTCCACATTAAAGACGGCTCAGGGCAGGCACGCCCTCTCATTGCCTCGTCCATTAAAGTGGCGCGCCGGCCGAGGGCGTCGCCCGCTGCACGCCGGCTAAACACACTTCCTCGCTGCATGCAAATGCCTCTATTTAACCCACATGAAAGACGAGAAATCTACTCCGGCCACACGTCCGTTCACGAAGCGAGCCGACATTAAACACAACGCGGGGCAAAGCTCCTTCTGTCCTCCCTCTATTTAAAGGAGGCCAGACGCCGGGCAAGAATCGCGCCACCAACTCCGACGCTCCGCATATCCTCTTTCAACCATTTTCTCCACCCTTTTGATGGCATCCGACGAGCAGGAAGAGAGTTCTCGGCTAGGTGGCCCGCCGAGCACGCTGGATACGAGCGAGGCAACTCGCTGCTCCATCTCCCTCGCCATAGACCGATGGAGCAAGTTACCGCCTCAAGCCGGCGCGTGGTTTAGCATGTCGCCGCTCCAAATCCGCTCAGGGAGGAGTGGCGAGGTGCTCCAGGTCCGCAAGGGAGGGAGGGAGGGGGAGGGTGGTGGGCACGGCGGCACGGGTATCATCGCTGTCATGGATGACGCCGCGCTTCCCGTGCCTGCAACCACGCCATCCATCATCAACGCGCGTGTAACCGCGCCCTGCCTCCAGAGAAAGAAGCCGGCTACGCGGAGATCAAAGAGTCGCTGGCCAGCGCGTCCGCTTTTGCCGTCGAAATCGAGGGAAAGTAGAACATGAGAAGCCGCCGCCGCTTGGGTCTCAGGAATGCCACCACCGGCATGTAGCTGGCTTGTACAACCGGTGACATGTCCGGTTTTTTATCTTAGACCATCCTTGGCCCCCACCTGGCTCCACGGAAGTGGAGGAGCCCCCTTTCCTCTCCGGCTGAAGCACCATCTTGCCACTCTGATGAGCAGCGCAGCCGGACATAGGGAAGATAGGGGAAGAATAGACCTCCGGGGCTCCGGGTAGTCCGGTGAGCGGGCTGCCGGACATGGAGAAGTCAAAGGGATCTGTGGCGGCCGGCCATAGACTAGTGTAGTGTATCCGTATCATCGGAGTGGAGTTCCGCGCGGTCATACATGCACATAGTTTTACCTTTTTAGTTAAAATATGTTCAAAACATAAACATTTTTGATCTGTTTATATGAAATCCAGCCGTGTTTGCATGAATTTCATCCAATTTGTTGTAAAATTGTTTGAAATGTATGCGGCTATGGTCGAATGGCGGCCTTCCGCATCCGTGTCCACGGACTAGTTCTCCTTGTCCGGTGACGGACGCGGGACAAAACTTGGTGGTCGCCTTTGAAGATGCCCTTATTTTGATAGTGACATGGATTTGCAAGTTTGCAGTATAAAATATTGGGCATTTTTGTCAGCACAATTTAAAACAATCCACTTGTGCAAAGCGCGCGCACACACAGAGAAGGACATAGAAGTGATCAAGAGTTGCGCAGAGTAATGTGGGCCATGGGTTTGGAAATCTATCGGCCATACTTTTGGGGTGTTTGGTTGCAAGGAACTAGACTTTTTTTAGTCAAGACTCTCCAGTAAAAAAAAATTCTAGTTCTTTAAGAAAAAATCCCCCTATTTGGTTATATAGGGACTAAAAGGGATTTTTTCTAGTCTAGTCCCTGTAAACAAACAGGGCCTAAGCCCTTTCTCTCAAATATTGTTTTTTTTTTTGGAAAAATATGTATCGACTACTACTATAAGCTAAGGCCCATCTATAAACTGGTATGTTTGAATTTTCTGCATTCCTAGAGGATCTTGGGCGAAATCACTAATTGAGGCAAAGATCACTCCCACCTATCAGGTTGTGACAAGTGACACGCTTTGTCGCAACCTGGGAGTTTCTTTTTTTCGTAGTTTCGTTTATTCAATGCATTTTATCTATTAAACCGTGCGTCCAAATCCGAATCGTTTTCACGTTGGATTTCTCGCGTCGAGATTTTCAAAATTAGAACTCATATTGGTAGGTTTTGATGACCTTTTTTTCACGAAAAAAACCCAGACAAATAAAGGGATGAAAAAACCGAAACGGGAGCAGGTTTTTTTCCTTTTCGAAAGAAGCACGGCCGTGCCTCTCGCGAAAGCATAACCGTGCATATAGCAGAAGCAAAATCATGCCTCTCGTGGAAGGAAAAAAAACAGAGAACACGTTTTTTTTCGTTTTTGAGAGGCACGCGTGTGCCTATCGTAAAAGCACAACCGTATCTCTCGCGGAAGGAAAAAAACCAGAAAACACATTTTTTCCGTTTTAAAGAGGCACGGCCGTGCCTCTCGCGGAAGGAAAAAAAGAAAATGTGTTTTTTTCATTTACGAGAGGCAGTGCCGTGCCTCTCGCGAAAGCAAAATCGTGCCTCTCACAGAAACAAAACCATGCCTCTCGCAGAAGAAAAAAAAATAACGTGTTTTTTTTGTTTCCGAGAGGCACGCCCGTGCCTCTCGCGAAAGCAAAACCATACCTCTCGCAGAAGAAACAAAAAAATGTATTTTTTTCCGTTTCCAAGAGGCATGGCTCTGCCTCTTACAAAAGCAAAATTATGCCTTTCACGGAAGCAAACTGTGTCTCTCGCGGAAGCAAAAGGAAAAAAGGAAAACACGTTTTTTGTGTAATTTTTTTGGGTCCAAAAGCTAAGAAAGACCGGCGGAAATCAACAACAACAACAACAACAACAACAACAACAACAACAACAACAACAACAACAATAATAATAATAATAATAATAATAATAATAATAATAATAATAGTTTAAAAAGCCAAAAACGCGTGCGAAAAAAATAAAATCTGAAGGGAGTGCCCAGAGCGCAACATGTGGCGGTGACGCGCTCTCAGCCCACCCACAAGTGATCATTGTCAGGCTCCCGAAGGAGCGCTCGTCAATTAGTTGCTCTTGATCTTGGGCGCTGATATATCTCGCCTACTACATAGAGACGAGAGGAAGTCTCGCTGAAGGTAAGCTCCATATTGGGTCGGCCAATCGCACCGCTGACCAAAGGCTACATGCTATATTCTCATTTTTTACTTTTATTTCTTTTACTTTATATATATTTACAGATATTTTATATTACAAAAGTACTTTACATAAATCATTTTAAAATATGTTAAATGTGTATAAAAATGTTTATCATGTATACAAAAACATACAACGTGAAATGTGTATAGAAAAAATGTTGGCCATGTACTGAAACAATGTTAATCCAAACATTTTAAGAAATGTTGAATAACAGTTCAAAAAATGTTAAATGTGTATAGAGAAAACGTTGACCATGTATTAAAAATATGCTAATTAGGCTTTTGAGAAAATGTTAAGCAAGTATTTGAATTTTTTTATTATGTATTCTAAATTTTTTAAATCTGCATAGAATTTTATTGACCACATATAAAAAAATAATTCAAACTTGCATTTGAGAAATGGGAAATGTGTATAGAAAAATAGTTGACCATGTATTGAAAAAATGTTAAACTTGTATTTGAAAATTATTAAATCTGTAGCGAAAAAATGTTGACCATGTATTCAAAGAACGTTAAACTTGTATTTTAAAATGTTAAATGTGTATAGGAAAAATGTTGACCATTTTAAGAAAAATGATAAACTAGTTTTTGAAAAATGTTAAATGTATATAGAAAAAATGTTGACCATGCAATAAAAAAACTATTAAACTTGTATTTGAAAAATGTGAATCAAGCATTTAAAAAATGTTAAATATGTGCAGAAAAAATGTTGATCATGTATTCAGAAAGTATTAATCTAGTATTTGAAAATTTTAATCAAGCATTTTAATATATTCAATATGTATTAAAAATATACTATTAGATACATACCAAAAATGTGTACAGAAATAACAGTGAAACCTCAGAGGAAACAAAGAAAACCGATGAAAATGAGAAAGATATAAACTAAACCGAACAATAAAAGCAAAAGTAAAGGCCAATAAAACCAAGAAAGAAATAAAGAAAACCAAATAAATAAATAAACAAGAAAGAAACAAAGAAACCAAAAAGGGGAAATAAACGAAGAAACCCATAGAAAAACAAAAAAAAGGAAAGAAAACAAAAGTTTACGAAACCTGAGAAAGAAACAAAGAAAACCGGTGAAAACTGAAGTTATAACAAAGGAAAAGGAGAATAAAAATAGATGAAAAAACAAAAAGAACCAAAAATCAAAAGAAAACAAAAAGAAAAAACTAAAAAAATGTATAGTGAGCGAACCTACGGTGAGTGGTTGCGAGCGAAGCGATTGAACCTACGCTAATAGGCCGGCCCATATTCTCACACCCTTCAGCGAGAGCTCCTTCTGTCTTTCTTAAGGCGAGATATAGCTCTCGCAGAGGATCTTAAGGTTTTGGATACATATTCAGAATCAACATATTCTTTTGGAGCACTTAAAGGAAGATATTCTTTTGGAGAGAGGTCACAAGTCATAACCAGCCCTAGTAAGTTAGAACACTGGGAACACTCATCAATAAAATTACGATTAACCAAGCTAATAATCTAATTTGCAGTTGAGAATGAACACACCCAAGCTTATGGTGCAAAAGGTATGCCCAAGCATATCCTTTTTGTTACGAAATGGTATGCACAAAGCTGATAATCTAATATGAAGTTATGAAATGTTCTATTTTTTTGTTATATGGGTGCAGTACATATCTACTATCCCATGAAATTTCAAACCTCGATTCAGAATATACCTCAAGATTTTTTTAACAAATTCGGTGGTGGTAGTGCTAATAACCAAATTCACAGCCCAATCCAAAACGGAACGATTCATAGAATTATTTGTCTCCTTTTGTTTCTCTATATGTGGATTGAAATTGAATTTGCAATTTTTTGGTATGATATATCCATGTTATGTCTATTATCCATGAAATGTTATAGATTTTTTTGGTGATTTCATGAGAGTTTTTTGGCATGTGGTGCACCGGGTATGTTTTCACGTGCGACTGTACTAGCCAATTGAGATTGACACCAACAAACTGCGACACATGTTCAGGGAATAGCTTGACATAACATACTTGAATTTGATTGCACTAATAGAGTTAGGAGGCAATAGTTCGAGAGATTTTATGTATTATGTCAGAGATCCAGGTGTTGAGGTGTCGGGAATGGAAGAATTAACTGATGATGACAAGGTGGATGAAATGCTGGATGACATAACTAGTATAGGCAAGAATGTGGTTAATATTATAGTTATGAGAAGCGATGCTCCAACACCAGCTGATTTGAACATTGGTCAAGTTTATGAGGAGCAGGTCCCCTTATCTTAAATAGGGGTACGACTTGTGTATGAGATAGATACACCAGGAGTTCTTTTCCCTAGTCAAGTGAAGAGTAGGAAACACGACTTAATTTATGGAGAAATCATCTGGATGCTTTCAAATGTTTTCCAAAAATATATTATATTTTACACATACCGAACCAACGATCAAACTGCGAATCGGCAGTCCGACTAGTGAAATCCTAAACCGTTAGGCTCACCGGTCTGGTTTCTTAAACTATGATGGTCAAGGATGGATTTTGGGGACGAGCTCCGGTGGTTGACCATGTCGTGGCTGCTGGCTATGTCATACACGAGTCGGAAGGGCGAGGGCGGCGATGTAGGGTTGTGTGGGATGGGAGTAGAAGGGGATGAGTCGTGGGGAGTGGCTCGTCCGCTCAAATAGGTACGTGGACATAATTCACTTGGCGGTGGCAATCTTCCCATTATTTCGTCCAACTTTAACTCCTTTGATTTCAGGAAGATCCAAATGGCCAGCTTCCCGAACTCCTTCAAAACTGCACTGCGCGGGCGTCAAGTTTCTCATTCTCTATTTTTTGACATATCAAGCTACTCTTTCTTAACTCCTCAGATTTAGCCCATTCGGCCTGACTCAAACCGTGGAGTTGGAGGAGATGACAGCTGAAGAGCTACCGAATAGTCCCATTTTCTTTCCCCTCTCGCAAGGCAACTAGAGAAAGCCTTCCTCCCCTCAATCTCCGTCGGCGAACCCGTAGATTCTCCTCCCCTCCGCTTGCTGCTCCGGCCGCCGGTGGCGGGGAGGGAATTCTTGGTGTTTTCGCTGCGGCTAGTAGATAGGTAGGGTTTTAGTTCTTGCAGAGGCGACATTTGGATGGATTCTTCTTCTTCGAGTCAGTCTTCTGGGCTTTGATCCTCCTCAAGTTTGTCCATTGGGACGAATTAGACGGAGCTCTAGCGTAGATTCCTGCCAACTCTTCGGGGCGGCGAGGTTAGGATTTCTCGTCCTGCGTACGCAACAGCGATATTTGATGTCAGGTTCTTCTCATCTATTCAAGGATTCAACGGCGACGATTGCGGCTCCAGGGCACTGGTCCTCAAGGGCACGTGCACGGAGACTTCCCGACTGTTATCGACAAGGTTAGGCCGGCTCCGGTATGGGAGCGTCGACAACGGCGTGTCGGCGGCTCGTTCTGATGGCGGCAACAGTCCTTCGGTGGTCCATGGATCTCGATGTGATTTTTATTATGTTTGAGGTGCTTTGTATTTCCGGCGAATCTATATAATAGATGTGATCTTTTTCGAAAAAAGGATAGCTACCGAACAGGGCCTAAAGTGGTGCACATGGGTTTTGTCTGGGCTTCATGGGCTAGAACGGTTAGGCCCAAAAACGCTAGTGACTGATTACCCATCAAGACACGGGAGAAAACAAGGTATGTCAGTAGTCTAGCATGTTTGTCTAAAAAAATAGTCTAGGCATGTTTTTCTCTCTCATTTTCTCTTGCGAGGATAGGCATGTTTTTCTCAGAAACAAAAAAAAAGTAGTCTAGGCATGTCACTGGTCGGATCCAACTGCTAGTCTCCATTGATGGATGCCGAGCCGCCACGCTAGGCCTATCTGCAGTGTGATAACCAATCAGGGAATGTTGTTTTTCCAGTAGTGGGAAACTGAGTAAGCCGCCACACTGATCTCATGTGTGGATAGCCGATTTCAAAAAAAGAAAAAAATCAATGATGGAATAAGGCATAATTGTGTGGGAATAAAAAGAGGAAACAAATTCTAAGTTGGGTAAGTATTGACACTGCCATAATTTAAGGTAACCAGCTCTGATATCTAAACTATAACATTTCTACCACTCCCTCTGTGACTCAAATGTAAGACCTTTTTTGACACTGTCATAGACTCTAAGAACTTATAAAAAGTTACAGAGGTATATAACTAAATTAGCCAATTTGAGCTGCTAACACGCGATGTTAGTTGCTAAGTTTTGCCAAACGATAGGTATAAGTTCATATAGCCTCTTCTCCCAGCGCCACAATGGCACAACAGACCTTCATACAGCTTTCAGTTGGTGCTTTACATTTTTCGCGAAATAGCATTCAGTTGGTGTTTTTTTTTAGAAAATAAGGATGACCTCCGGCCTCTGCATCTGGGCGATACATACGGTCACTTTATTAATTATTCTCACAAGATCTTACAAAGTAATACAATAGTAAGACTAAAGCCGCCGTCTAAGCAATAAACTGTCGCTACACCTATCCAGTTGATGAAGGGGCGCAGATAGCCTGAGCCTAATATCAAACAGACATCGCAGCCAAACCTAACATCTAAGACCTAAGGGCCCATTCAGTTGGTGTTTGATCACTGGGTGATATATTTGGGGGGTTCCATCCAGCAGGTACACAGCACGACCAACCACGTGAAGACATTCTCACATGCGAATCATTGTGCTAGCCAATCTCCTAGAAGGCGGAGCGGAGCCAATGAGTGGCAACACCAGGCAGGGATTAAGATTACTTACTACAAGTACGCTAGCTAGCTTAACACGCACCACGGAGGAACCCCCCAGCTTTCGCTCCAGAAGTTACGGGTGGGCGGCTGCGTGAGCTCCCAAAGACTGTCCCTGGTTGATCTTGATCATCACCTATATATCTATGGCTACCCTGCTCACACACGTCTGCACATTCCTGCAGGTGGTGCACTGCAAACCTGGATGGAACCTGCTGAGAGCCTCAGCCCTCAGGCCATATGCGGCAGCATGCACCAACTCAAGTGGGCGCTGACGATGCCCATGGAAAGGAAGGAGAAACTACATTGTTTGGGCATGTGCAGAATATTCATTCGTTTTTGGAGGTTTTTGGAGACAAGCCCGCCTATGTTCGAGTGGTTCTGTCGGCACTTCCGGTCCAGTTGGACACATGGGAAGAATAAAGTGGCGAAAATTACCCAAGGGAGATGACACCGACTGATGCTACTGGCTACTAGAAGATGGAGATGGCATGAAAAGTATAGTTAGTTTATCATGCATACGAAGTGTCGTCGAAGATCATGATTTTTCGGCAGAAACTTCGGAAGATATACTCATCCTACTAGAAAATTATTTAGTTTCTGTAGGTTTTTATGGCGTCGTGGCCCTGAGAGCAACGTGAAACGAACACCACCTGGAACAAGTAAGGTGCCATTTCCATCAGCGTGGATCTGAGCTGACATGCACATCTAGTCATCCATGAATAGTATTCATGATCCCGGATCAGTTGCGTCCGTGTGGCAGTTTGATTGCCCAGTCCACACGATCGAGTAGTCGGTGGCCGTCCGTGTTTAGTTGTCTATATCCAAACCCAAATGATAAGCGGATAACCGAACCACTTTAAATTAGGTACATACGTGAGCAAAAAGAACTATGGGACAACACTTTGCATAGATTAAAAGATATACGCATGCTTTCTGGAGACACTAATCGCCTAAATTAAGCTAAGTAGACCGGCCGGAAGCACACACACGCGTTAATCAATCGCTGGAATTAAGCTTGAGGGACACGGCTGTCCAGGAAACGAACTGAACTGACCTCTCATCATCGCCGTCATCATCAGCCAAGCGACAGGACAAACCGCCGTGCCATCCCCTTGCACCCCACCTTCCCTACACCCGTATCCCACCATATCCAGCTTTCTCTAGGACCAGCGCTAAATATTCCCTAAGCTACTGCATGCTCTTCTACTGCACTTGTGACGCATTAATACTCGTGTTCCTTCCTGACAAAGAAAAAATTCAGAACGATCGAGCGAGGGCAACAGTTTTGCGCGAATAAATGTGCGAAACTGCTGGTTTTGATACGGTGTACTGCCTACTGTCTAGTAAGTAGACTGACTAGTGGCTACTAGGTTGTCGAGCGGTCGATCATGATTCATGACTGCTGCGGCCGGACGGCGATGGGTCGGTGGCAGATGGCGCCCTCGACACCGTTGCGGCGGTCGGCGGCGGTGGAGTTGTTGTTGTTGTTGTTGTTGTTGTTGGAGACGCGCTCGCAGGAGGGGCACATGGTGAGGGTGGTGGGCGGGGACATGTGCATGTAGTGGTGCGGGGAGACGAGCTTGAGCGCGCGGAGCTCCTGCACCTCCTTCTGCAGCCGCCGGTTCTCCTCCGTCAGCGTCTCGCAGCATCGCTTCAGGAACTCGCAGTCCACCTCCGTCTGCTTCAGCTTCGTCCTAGATTAGAAGAAGCAGAGACAAAATCACACAGACTGAGAACTCGTTCTGATCACCATAGAGCTTAAGTAAAATCTACACTATACTATTGCATGTGCTAATACGTACCTTGCGCGTCTGTTCTGGAACCACACCTCCACCTGCCGCGACCGCAGGCCCAGCTGCTGCGCCAAGGCTGCCTTCTGCCTCTGCACGTAGTACATAGCAGCACGCAGGGTTTAGAAAGCGATTGTAGAGTAGATACTAGACAGTACTAAGAACTGCATGAACATGATACTGGGGATGCATGTTTCATGGAAATAAGTTAAAGAGACTCCCATGAAAAGGCTAATTACCGGGTTCAGAGTGGGGTGCTCCCGGAAGCTGTCCTCGAGCACGGCGGACTGGTCCTTGGACAACCGGAGCTTCTTGCGGGAGCCATCCATGCCGCAGCCGCCGTCCTCGTCGTCGCTGCCGCCACGCTGGCCGGAGCGCTCCTCGTCCGCAGAGACCTCGCAGACCCGCTTCGCAGGAAGCAGTGGCATCTCCAGTAATCTCCTCTCTGATCAAGAATTGCCCACATCATATAGTATCAGATATGATCTATAGTCTCGCCGGTTTTGAAGCAGTAAACACTAGTAGTAACATTTACCTGGAGCGTGGAGCAGCATGGCGACATGGTGGGTGCGAGGAGCAAGCGACGAGCTGAGACTGAGGCTGAGCCCTAAGTCCTCGGCCCTCTCCATCATCGATCTCCCTGACCTCGATCTCTCTCCCCTTCGTCTCTCTCTCTCTCTCTCTCCCAACCTCTACCCGAGCGCGCGTGTGTGAGGAGTTTGCAGCTGGGGTTGGAACTCGGAAGTGATAAAGAAGTGGGGGAGAGTGAGGGTTTTAAAGAGACGGGGAAGGAATGTTGGATCTCACACACAGTTTCTGGGACAGCAATGATTAACTTGTGGGGGCTGGCTCCTTAATTGGTGCAATCATAACCCCCCACCGCTAAAGGCTCGATCGACATTGCTAGGTTAGCTAACTTCAGCTATTCTCCACTCAAACCAGGATTTTTCTTTTAGAAGATAGAGAGAGAAAAAAAAACGGTGGGCATTTCCGCTTTGACAAATGTTTTTGTCCACCGAATGGAGTGGAGTATATATCTAGCAAACCACCACCTTTTGACTTATGGTCTCTGTGGGCAACTATATGATCGTATCGTACGTGCAAAATAGAATAATCGCGCGTATAATTATCTCAACCCATCTGTTGGACCAGTCACCACCAGTGTCGTATTTTTTTTAGTTGGACCAGTATCATGTATATTATAGCAAGAAAGGGGAAAAGGAAGAAATTTGTTCCCATATATAGCACCCTTTTGGAGTGCACATCACTACTAGCATTTACCGGTTTATGTGCACTCTTAACAACGGTTCCAAAAGTTTATTCACAATTCATCGGAATCACGTGAATATTGATATTTAAAAAAAAAACTGCCAACTCAAATTCTAGCATGCGTTTGAATTTTAGACACTTAGCACCTCTCCACCGGTTAGTAATATTGGCTTGTTTCTTGAATTTGGAGGAATTTTTCCTGAAATTGGTTTCCTGATCATATCCCTACATGTACATAGGTCCTCCCATTCTTGGTTACTACTACATAGCATTACGTCCAAATATATATGTATGTTTGTCTTAGTATTGTACCCTAATTTACCTCTCGCCGATAGAGCCACATTAATCCTCCGTCTGGACCATCCTATAGCTCTCACCAGGGGCAGAATACCATAAGTTATTTAATAACCGGTTATTATGCCCTCACTCCCGTTAGAGATGAATATTGCTCAGTATTTACTCATCAGGGGCAGAGTACTAATTTTGACCAAAAATGCTAGATCTACATACGAGCTACCTGAAGTTATGTAACATGCCTTAACTCATCTCTTCGCCCCCCTGATTTCAACCGGGGGTGGGGCCCCTTCACTTATTTCCTATAATCAAAATGTGCCATCTAATCAGTTACGTTAATTACGCTAGGAATCCTTACGTAGGTGTAGCATTAGTGAATTCTGACATAGTTTGCATGAATTAAATTTTCTTTATCGAATTCTAGAAAACACATGAATTTCATTTGCATAGTTTCGAAGATATTTCGACCACGGTTACCAAGAAAACTATGGTAATTAACTAGTCGTGTCCGTGCCCAACGTTATGTTTCCCTATCGAAAACCCTTGTCTCTCACTCCTTCCTTCCCATTTCTGGCAAAGTGACTCGTCGACCACACATGCTTGATGGTTATATTCTTAGAACACCTCTTGTAACTTTAAGGGTCCCTATAGGATCCCTGCATCTATGTCGCCACCAACAACTTTGATCAATGATGGTACTTTTGGTGAACGTTGCAGAAAATTAAAATTTTTCCTACGGTTTCACCAAGATCCATCTATGAGTTCATCTAAGCAACGAGTCTAGGGAGAGAGTTTGCATCTACATACCACTTGTAGATCGCGTGCGGAAGCTTGCAAGGTGATGATGTAGTCGTACTCGACGTGATCCAAATCACCGATGACCAGCGCCAAACGGACGGCACCTCCGCGTTCAACACACGTACGGAACAGCCACGTCTCCTCCTTCTTGATCCAGCAAGGAAGGGAGGAGAGGTTGAGGGAGATGGCACCAGCAGCAGCACGACGGCGTGGTGTTGATGGAGCTGCAGTACTCCGGCAGAGCTTCGCTAAGCACTATGGAGGTGGAGGAGGTGTTGGGGAGGGAGAAGGAGGCAACCAAAGGCCAGGGCGTTCAGGTATGAAGTCCCTCCTCTCCCCCACTATATATAGGGGTGCCAAGGGGGGGTGGCCGGCCCTAGGAGATCCAATCTCCTAGGGGGTGCGGCGGCCAAGGGGGGTTTTCCCTCCCCCCAAGGCACCTAGGAGGTGCCTTACCCTCCTAGGACTCTTGCCCCCTTGAACCCTAGGCGCATGGGCCTATGTGGGGCTGGTGCCCTTGGCCCATTAGGCCAAGGCGCACCCCCCTACAGCCCATGTGGCCCCCCGGGACAGGTGGACCCACCCGGTGGACCCCCGGGACCCTTCCGGTGGTCCCGGTACAATACCGATAACCCCGAAACTTGTCCCGATGCCCGAAACAGGACTTCCCATATATAAATCTTTACCTCCGGACCATTCCGGAACTCCTCGTGACGTCCGGGATCTCATCCGGGACTCCGAACAACATTCGGGTTACTGCATATACATATCCCTATAACCCTAGCGTAACTGAACCTTAAGTGTGTAGACCCTACGGGTTCGGGAGACATGCAGACATGACCGAGACTCTCTCAGTCAATAACCATCAGCGGGATCTGGATACCCATGATGGCTCCCACATGCTCCTCGATGTTGTCATCGGATGAACCACTATGTCGAGGATTCGATCAAACCCTGTATGCAATTCCCTTTGTCAATCGGTACGTTACTTGCCCGAGACTCGATCGTCGGTATCCCAATACCTTGTTCAGTCTCGTTACCGGCAAGTCACTTTACTCGTACCGTAATGCATGATCCCGTGTCCAACACCTTGGTCACATTGAGCTCAATATGATGATGCATTACCGAGTGGGCCCAGAGATACCTCTCCGTCATACGGAGTGACAAATCCCAGTCTCGATCCGTGTCAACCCAACAGCTACTTTCGGAGATACCTGTAATGCACCTTTATAGTCACCCAGTTACGTTGTGACGTTTGGTACACCCAAGGCACTCTTACGGTATCCGGGAGTTACACGATCTCATGGTCGAAGGAAGAGATACTTGACACTTGCAAAGCTCTAGCAAAACGAACTACACGATCTTTTATGCTATGCTTAGGATTGGGTCTTGTCCATCACATCATTCTCCTAATGATGTGATCCCGTTATCAACGACATCCAATGTCCATAGTCAGGAAACCATGACTATCTGTTGATCACAACGAGCTGGTCAACTAGAGGCTTACCAGGGACATTGTGTGGTCTAAGTATTCACACGTGTATTACGATTTCCGGATAATACAGTTATAGCATGAATAAAAGACAATTATCATGAACAATGAAATATAATAATACTTTTATTATTGCCTCTAGGGCATATTTCCAACAGTCTCCCACTTGCACTAGAGTCACTAATCTAGTTACATTGTGATGAATCGAACACCCATAGAGTTCTGGTGTTGATCATGTTTTGCACGCGAGAGAGGTTTAGTCAGCGGATCTGCGACATTCAGATCCGTGTGCACTTTGCAAATCTCTATGTCTCCATCTTGAACATTTTCACGGATGGAGTTGAAACGACGCTTGATGTGCCTGGTCTTCTTGTGAAACCTGGGCTCCTTTGCGAGGGCAATAGCTCCAGTGTTGTCACAGAAGAGTTTGATCGGCCCCGACGCATTGGGTATGACTCCTAGGTCGGTGATGAACTCCTTCACCCAAATCGCTTCATGTGCTGCCTCCGAGGCTGCCATGTACTCCGCTTCACACGTAGATCCCGCCACGACGCTCTGCTTGCAGCTGCACCAGCTTACTGCTCCACCATTCAACATATACACGTATCCGGTTTGTGACTTAGAGTCATCCAGATCTGAGTCGAAGCTAGCGTCGACGTAACCCTTTACGACGAGCTCTTCGTCTCCTCCATAAACGAGAAACATGTCCTTTGTCCTTTTCAGGTACTTCAGGATATTCTTGACCGCTGTCCAGTGTTCCTTGCCGGGATTACTTTGGTATCTTGCTACCAAACTTACGGCAAGGTTTACATCGGGTCTGGTACACAGCATGGCATACATAATAGATCCTATGGCTGAAGCATAGGGGATGACACTCATCTCTTCTTTATCTTTTGCCGTGGTCGGTGACTGAGCTGAGCTCAGTCTCATACCTTGTAACATAGGCAAGAACCCCTTCTTGGACTGATCCATTCTGAATCTCTTCAAAATCTTATCAAGGTATGTGCTTTGTGAAAGACCTATGAGGCGTCTCGATCTATCTCTATAGATCTTGATGCCTAATATATAAGCAGCTTCTCCAAGGTCCTTCATTGAAAAACACTTATTCAAGTAGGCCTTAATGCTGTCCAGAAATTCTATATTATTTCCCATCAGGAGTATGTCATCTACATATAATATGAGAAATGCTACAGAGCTCCCACTCACTTTCTTGTAAACGCAGGCTTCTCCATAAGTCTGCATAAACCCAAACGCTTTGATCATCTCATCAAAGCGAATGTTCCAACTCCGAGATGCTTGCACCAGTCCATAAATGGATCGCTGGAGCTTGCATACTTTGTTAGCGTTCTGAGGATCGACAAAACCTTCCGGCTGCATCATATACAGTTCTTCCTTAAGATGCCCGTTAAGGAATGCTGTTTTGACGTCCATCTGCCATATCTCATAATCATAGTATGCGGCAATTGCTAACATGATTCGGACGGACTTTAGCTTCGCTACGGGAGAGAATGTCTCGTCGTAGTCAATCCCTTGAACCTGTCGATAACCCTTAGCGACAAGTCGAGCTTTATAGATGGTAACATTACCATCCGCGTCCGTCTTCTTCTTAAAGATCCATTTGTTTTCTATCGCTCGCCGATCATCGGGCAAGTCTGTCAAAGTCCATACTTTGTTTTCATACATGGATTCTATCTCGGATTTCATGGCTTCAAGCCATTTGTTGGAATCCGGGCCCGCCATTGCTTCTTCATAGTTCGAAGGTTCATTGTTGTCTAACAACATGATTTCCAGGACAGGGTTGCCGTACCACTCTGGTGCGGAACGTGTCCTTGTGGACCTACGAAGTTCAGCAGTAACTTGATCCGAAGTACTTTGATCATTATCATGGTTTTCCTCTTCAGTTGGTGTGGGCATCACAGGAACGGTTTCCTGTGCTGCGTCACTATCCCGCTCAAGAGGTAGTACTTCATCGAGTTCTACTTTCCTCCCACTTACTTCTTTCGAGAGAAACTCTTTTTCCAGAAAGCATCCGTTCTTGGCAACAAAGATCTTGCCTTCGGATCTTAAGTAGAAGGTATACCCTATAGTTTCCTTAGGGTATCCTATGAATACGCATTTTTCCGACTTGGGTTCGAGCTTTTCAGGTTGAAGTTTCTTGACATAAGCTTCGCATCCCCAAACTTTTAGAAACGACAGCTTAGGTTTCTTTCCAAACCATAATTCATACGGTGTCGTCTCAACGGATTTAGACGGTGCCCTATTTAAAGTGAATGTAGCTGTCTCTAGAGCGTATCCCCAAAATGATAGCGGTAAATCGGTAAGAGACATCATAGACCGCACCATATCCAATAGAGTGCGATTACGACGTTCGGACACACCGTTTCGCTGAGGTGTTCCAGGCGGCGTGAGCTGTGAAACGATTCCACATTTCTTTAAGTGTGTACCAAATTCGTGACTTAAGTATTCTCCTCCACGATCTGATCGTAAGAATTTTATCTTTCGGTCACGTTGATTCTCCACCTCATTCTGAAATTCCTTGAACTTTTCAAAGGTCTCAGACTTGTGTTTCATTAAGTAGACATACCCATATCTACTCAAGTCATCTGTGAGAGTGAGAACATAACGATATCCTCCGCGAGCCTCAACGCTCATTGGACCGCACACATCGGTATGTATGATTTCCAACAAGTTGGTTGCTCGCTCCATTGTTCCGGAGAACGGAGTCTTGGTCATTTTGCCTAAGAGGCATGGTTCGCACGTGTCAAACGATTCATAATCAAGAGACTCTAAAAGTCCATCGGCATGGAGCTTCTTCATGCGCTTGACACCAATGTGACCAAGGCGGCAGTGCCACAAGTATGTGGGACTATCGTTATCAACTTTAAATCTTTTGGCATCTACACTATGAACATGTGTAATATTACGCTCGAGATTCATTAAGAATAAACCATTGACCATCGGAGCATGACCATAAAACATATCTCTCATATAAATCGAACAACCATTATTCTCAGACTTAAATGAGTAGCCATCTCGTATTAAACGAGATCCAGATACAATGTTCATGCTCAAACTTGGCACTAAATAACAATTATTAAGGTTCAAAACTAATCCCGTAGGTAAATGTAGAGGCAGCGTGCCGACGGCGATCACATCGACTCTGGAACCATTCCCGACGCGCATCGTCACCTCGTCCTTCGCCAGTCTCCGTTTATTCCGCAGCTCCTGCTGTGAGTTACAAATATGAGCAACGGCACCGGTATCAAATACCCAGGAGTTACTACGAGTACTGGTAAGGTACACATCAATCACATGTATATCAAATATACCTTTGGTGTTGCCGGCCTTCTTATCCGCTAAGTATTTGGGGCAGTTCCGCTTCCAGTGACCCTTCCCCTTGCAATAAAAGCACTCAGTCTCAG
The DNA here is from genome assembly GCF_018294505.1 of Triticum aestivum. Classification (NCBI taxonomy): domain Eukaryota; kingdom Viridiplantae; phylum Streptophyta; class Magnoliopsida; order Poales; family Poaceae; genus Triticum; species Triticum aestivum. Next base: position 676,030,605 of record NC_057797.1, on the reverse strand, counting down.
GCTTGGGTCCATTCTTTGACTTCTTCCCGGTAACTGGCTTACCAGGCGCGGCAACATCTTTGCCGTCCTTCTTGAAGTTCTTCTTACCCTTGCCCTTCTTGAACTTAGTGGTCTTATTGACCATCAACACTTGATGTTCTTTCTTGATTTCAGCCTCTGCTGACTTCAGCATCGAGAACACTTCAGGAATGGTCTTTTCCATTCCCTGCATGTTGTAGTTCATCACAAAGCTCTTGTAGCTTGGTGGGAGCGACTGGAGGATTCTGTCAATGACCGCCTCATCTGGGAGGTTAATGTTCAGCTGGGTCATACGGTTGTGCAACCCAGACATCTTCAGGATGTGCTCACTGACAGAACTGTTCTCCTCCATCTTACAACTGTAGAACTTGTCGGAGACATCATATCTCTCGACCCGGGCATGAGCTTGAAAAACTAGTTTCAGCTCTTCGAACATCTCATATGCTCCGTGATGCTCAAAACGCTTTTGGAGCCCCGGTTCTAAGCTGTAAAGCATGCCGCACTGAACGAGGGAGTAATCATCAGCGCGAGACTGCCAAGCATTCATAATGTCTTGGTTCTCTGGGACGGGAGCGTCACCTAGCGGTCCTTCTAGGACATATTGTTTCCTGGCAGCTATGAGGATGATCCTCAGGTTCCGGACCCAGTCCGTATAGTTGCTGCCATCATCTTTCAGCTTGGTTTTCTCTAGGAACGCGTTGAAGTTCATGTTGACATTAGCGTTGGCCATTGATCTACAAGACATATTTGCAAAGGTTTTAGACTAAGTTCATGATAATAAAGTTCTAATCAAATTATGAACTCCCACTTAGATTAGACATCCCTTTAGTCATCTAAGTGTTACACGATCCGAGTCGACTAGCCCGTGTCCGATCATCACGTGAGACGGACTAGTCATCGTCGGTGAACATTTTCATGTTGATCGTATCTTCCATACGACTCGTGTTCGACCTTTCGGTCTCCGTGTTCCGAGGCCATGTCTGCACATGCTAGGCTCGTCAAGTTAACCCTAAGTGTTTTCGCTGTGTAAAACTGTCTTACACCCGTTGTATGTGAACGTAAGAATCCATCACACCCGATCATCACGTGGTGCTTAGAAACGACGAACTGTAGCAACGGTGCACAGTTAGGGGAGAACACTTCTTGAAATTTTATAAGGGATCATCTTATTTACTACCGTCGTCCTAAGTAAACAAGATGCATAATACATAATAAACATCACATGCAATTATATAGTTGTGACATGATATGGCCAATATCATATAGCTCCATTGATCTTCATCTTCGGGGCTCCATGATCATCTTGTCACCGGCTTGACACCATGATCTCCATCATCATGATCTCCATCATCGTGTCTTCATGAAGTTGTCACGCCAACGACTACTTCTACTTCTATGACTAACGTTTAGCAATAAAGTAAAGTAGTTTACATGGCGTTATTCAATGACACGCAGGTCATACAAAAAATAATGACAACTCCTATGGCTCCTGCCGGTTGTCATACTCATCGACATGCAAGTCGTGAATCCTATTACAAAGAACATGATCTCATACATCACAATTCATCATTCATCACAACTTCTGGCCATATCACATCACATGATCAATCGCTGCAAAAACAAGTTAGACGTCCTCTAATTGTTGTTGCATCTTTTACGTGGCTGCAATTGGGTTCTAGCAAGAACGTTTTCTTACCTACGAATCACCACAACGTGATTTTGTCAACTTCTATTTACCCTTCATAAGGGCCCTGTTCATCGATTCCGCTCCAACTAAGGTGGGAGAGACAGACACCCGCCAGCCACCTTATGCAACTTGTGCATGTCAGTCGGTGGAACCGGTCTCACGTAAGAGTACGTGTAAGGTTGGTCCGGGCCGCTTCATCCCACAATACCGTTGAGCAAGAAAAGACTAGTAGAGGCAAGTAAGATGACAAAATCCACGCCCACAACAAAGTTGTGTTCTACTCGTGCAAAGAGAACTACGCATAGACCTAGCTCATGATGCCACTGTTGGGGAACGTTGCAGAAAATTAAAATTTTTCCTACGGTTTCACCAAGATCCATCTATGAGTTCATCTAAGCAACGAGTCTAGGGAGAGAGTTTGCATCTACATACCACTTGTAGATCGCGTGCGGAAGCTTGCAAGGTGATGATGTAGTCGTACTCGACGTGATCCAAATCACCGATGACCTGCGCCGAACGGACGGCACCTCCGCGTTCAACACACGTACGGAACAGCCACGTCTCCTCCTTCTTGATCCAGCAAGGAAGGGAGGAGAGGTTGAGGGAGATGGCACCAGCAGCAGCACGACGGCGTGGTGTTGATGGAGCTGCAGTACTCCGGCAGAGCTTCGCTAAGCACTATGGAGGTGGAGGAGGTGTTGGGGAGGGAGAAGGAGGCAACCAAAGGCCAGGGCGTTCAGGTATGAAGTCCCTCCTCTCCCCCACTATATATAGGGGTGCCAAGGGGGGGTGGCCGGCCCTAGGAGATCCAATCTCCTAGGGGGTGCGGCGGCCAAGGGGGGTTTTCCCTCCCCCCAAGGCACCTAGGAGGTGCCTTACCCTCCTAGGACTCTTGCCCCCTTGAACCCTAGGCGCATGGGCCTATGTGGGGCTGGTGCCCTTGGCCCATTAGGCCAAGGCGCACCCCCTACAGCCCATGTGGCCCCCCGGGACAGGTGGACCCACCCGGTGGACCCCCGGGACCCTTCCGGTGGTCCCGGTACAATACCGATAACCCCGAAACTTGTCCCGATGCCCGAAACAGGACTTCCCATATATAAATCTTTACCTCCGGACCATTCCGGAACTCCTCGTGACGTCCGGGATCTCATCCGGGACTCCGAACAACATTCGGGTTACTGCATATACATATCCCTATAACCCTAGCGTAACTGAACCTTAAGTGTGTAGACCCTACGGGTTCGGGAGACATGCAGACATGACCGAGACTCTCTCAGTCAATAACCATCAGCGGGATCTGGATACCCATGATGGCTCCCACATGCTCCTCGATGTTGTCATCGGATGAACCACTATGTCGAGGATTCGATCAAACCCTGTATGCAATTCCCTTTGTCAATCGGTACGTTACTTGCCCGAGACTCGATCGTCGGTATCCCAATACCTTGTTCAGTCTCGTTACCGGCAAGTCACTTTACTCGTACCGTAATGCATGATCCCGTGTCCAACACCTTGGTCACATTGAGCTCAATATGATGATGCATTACCGAGTGGGCCCAGAGATACCTCTCCGTCATACGGAGTGACAAATCCCAGTCTCGATCCGTGTCAACCCAACAGCTACTTTCGGAGATACCTGTAATGCACCTTTATAGTCACCCAGTTACGTTGTGACGTTTGGTACACCCAAGGCACTCTTACGGTATCCGGGAGTTACACGATCTCATGGTCGAAGGAAGAGATACTTGACACTTGCAAAGCTCTAGCAAAACGAACTACACGATCTTTTATGCTATGCTTAGGATTGGGTCTTGTCCATCACATCATTCTCCTAATGATGTGATCCCGTTATCAACGACATCCAATGTCCATAGTCAGGAAACCATGACTATCTGTTGATCACAACGAGCTGGTCAACTAGAGGCTTACCAGGGACATTGTGTGGTCTAAGTATTCACACGTGTATTACGATTTTCGGATAATACAGTTATAGCATGAATAAAAGACAATTATCATGAACAATGAAATATAATAATACTTTTATTATTGCCTCTAGGGCATATTTCCAACAGGTACGCCATTCCTTGGTGGCATGATCAATGGTGACAACCAATGATCTATGTTACAATAGCCTTCTCCTTAGCATGACATCGCGATATTAATTGGACTTCCTAGCATGTAACATTTGGGACCCGAATGGAGCATTTTCTATGTTGGGGCGACAAGCAAATGATGAAGAGATCGGCTCGCCCGACGACTTAATTGCCAAGATCAAGGAGGAGATCTATATGTCCCATCCCTACACAAGTCCGAGAGGATGTGGCCTCCTCGAGGAGAAAGAGAGAGACAATAGTATTGTAGAAAATAGTTTTTCAAAGAAAAATATGCAATTATGGATCCATCGATGAGGAAAGTTCGTGTTCCCCATATGGAAAAGAGGGATGAACTTATTTGAGGATTATGAAGACATAAAGGAAAACTACTAGGGTAAACAATGATCAAGGCATTTTTCTTCCCCAAAGATCACCGTCGAGAACCAACCATTGGTTGGATGATTAGGAGAGTGCAGGCGTCCCTATACCACCAAGGATCAAACCTTAGGTTTGACGTTTTGTTTGTGGGAAATACACAGGAGCACCTAGGTGCTCCACCACTTATATGCCAAGAAATGTATCCGTGACGAAGAAAATACAGTCCGACCTATGATTCATCCAATATTTTTTTTCTATACATGAGTATTGTTGTTGTTGTCTTTTTACTATGAATACGACATATGCCATTTTTTCACAAAACTTCACACGGGAGTAGATTGGACATCCAAGTTTGATATCACGTAATCCTAGGTTATGTTGAATTCTCCCTATATTATCCGAATTTAATGTTCATATAGGAGGGGGGGGGGTGTTGGAGCAGTCAGGTGTTCCAAATCCTCTTCCTTTTATTGTCTCATTAATACAGATGATTCTTTCGGTGGGGGCAATGTTTCATTGGTAACGAGGAGTCAGTGGTGACTTTATCAATTTTGAAGCTCCGCAACTCCGACCTAATCTTCAGTAGACGCTGTGTGAGTGAGTGTGTGCGTCTACATTGTGATTCGTGTTTTTTCTTAAGATTTATTATTCAGTGTCGTGATAAAAAGTGAACAAAGTGGTGTGGCTGCAAACGCGTTAAATGAAAGTGTTACGATGTGGACAGAACTCAAAGTTAGACGATCCACCATTCTACATGGACTTCAACCCCGCAAAAACAGGACGCCCTCTCCTAGCGAACGTTCGCCAGGAAGGGGTAGTATTTGCAAACGATTTTGTTGGCATTTTTAGTTGCGAGCGTGACAGGTTTTTTAGAGTGGCATGACATTTTTTATCGGAGAAGGCAATTTTTCGTTTAAAACTGCCACCGTTTGGTGTCGTCTCAGAAATAAAACTGCCATCAAATGGGGGTGGTTTGCCACCCTTCTCCCAGCGAACGGTCACCAGATAGGATTTCCGAAACAATTAGACAAAAGGAAAAAAATCCCAGTTTCACTACTCATCCAAATCGATTGGTTTCTTCCTTCTTTGGCCACTCCTACTAGATTGAACTTCCCATGTCTCAGAACTACCACTCGATCGTTCCTTTTCAAACTACTAGTATAAGCAGACGACACAGTGATTAGCACCCGGACGAGGATTGCCATGCGAGGTTCGGGGGGCTTAACAGGCAATGATCGCGCCACGTAGGAGCAGTGCATGGAGAAATGATTGGCTTTCCGAGTTGGTAGCGGCCATGATGCATGCTAGGTGGCCGAGGATGGAGGGAGGGCATGATTGCGCAGGGCGTGCTCCGCGCGCTCGCATTGGGTGGGGCACAGGGGAAAAGGCCAGTTCAAGTGTCCATTCATGCGAGCGCATGGCCTTTCCCTCCAGGCCCGAATCATCGTGTCCCGCTTTGCCCCGGCACGCGCCTATCCCTTGCCCGGCCCCGCGCACCCGCCTCATCTCCCACCCATCATCATCCCATCATTGCCTGCCCCGCCCGCCACCTTTCCACAACGCAGCGCAAGCAAGCCTGGTCTACATGGGTTTGAACTCAACCGGCTTGTACGGGGTTGGTGTCTTCTTCAGGCGAATGTTTTGTTTTTGTTGGATTGGTCTAGCTTTAGGTGGTTTTTGCGTGCCGGCGATGATGATCAATCGTTAACAGGTGTTCTTGGCCGAGATAAATTAGGGTGTGTGAAGATGTTGTCCATCGATCTAATGAAATGTTTCTACCTGGCAAAAAGAAGCGATATTTCTGGTCTAAGATGGTGGCTTTTGTTTATATATATGGTACCGCTATTGCGTTATTTTCTATTGTTATTTCGTCAATCTTGGTGTTGTGTTACTCCAGTTTCTAGCATAAAACATAGCACGAGGGCGCAAACATAATAATTAAATTGTACTATCGTGTCCACGGGCTCGCATATGTTTTCGATGATTTCACCAGCCTTAATGCTCTCGCTTCTACTCTAATCTCCAGTAACATTATATGAGTATGTGTATGCGCGCATGCACCTATAGTGTACTCTATATTTTCCAAAAGCAAATTCTTTTGCAATTACCAAGAATTAAACCCATAATTGTTTCTTGGTGCCTGCCCCAGTAATCATAAGCATAGCAAGATGATTGGATCCCAAAAATGTTGTGCATCAATTGTTACTTTAATTTCTAAGAGAATAGTCCATTTGTAATTTATTACCACATTATGCATTCGCCTCAAAGAGTACCGCAGTTATTAAACATTTTAGGTTTGGGTTCATGTAGAGCTCCACTATAGCAGGGTGAAGGCATGGTGTAGGTGACGACGACTTCCCAGGGGTTTCAGTCAGTGGAAACGGGAGGTGGCACTAATAGGGACCATGTCGATGATCTGTATTGTACAATATGCCAAATGCCAACCCCTTGGGATTAAAAGAAATCTATTAACACCAACCTACTTTTGCTTCTCATACCATACATACATCATATTACTCATTTTTATCCTCCTAGCCTTTAATCCTTGCCTCACCACTAGAAGTCGTGGCGCTACCTCATCCACAGAGAGGGCATAGAAGGTAATAGTGGGGGGATGGGGAGTACAACGGGATTGAATGTCACTAAGATGCGGGAGGCGGGGAATAGGGGAATAAGAGGTGCAACATTGATGGTGGACATGATGACGCAAACAGTGTTGATTATGCATGTAGTTGGGGCGTTAACTAACCTTACGTCATTTTTGTAGTCACATTTAGACTTTTAAAAAGGTGTATTTAGAGATTTATAGTTCATTTGAACCCACAACTACTTAGCTCTAGCACCACCATTGGGTGCAAGTAGCCATGTTAGACAACGATGGTGCTGCCTAGGGGTTGAGTGGAGGGTGACATCTATGTTCAAGGTATTTGTTTTCAGAAAAAGAGGATAAACCACGGACTCTGCATCAATTCTTGCACATAGCCATATATTATTGCATAGTTTCATCACCCGAACATGTTATACAAGAGTATATAAGGCCAGACAATAATGTGACTATGTAACTAGCACATGTATGATCTCTTAGCATATTCAAGAATGGTACCCATTCTAGAGGGCTTTGCTCCCCGCAATAGCAGTCGTTGACAAAATTTAGGAGCATTCAATGAGTGGGAGCTAGTAGCCTTCAACAAGTAATTTCATAACATGTGCTGGTGGGTGTGGTCGATATTCGCGCTTCCTAGATTATTAGTTGCGTCTATAAACTTACCTTGCCAAAAAGATGCTTCTTCTAGTGAGTGGTTTTTTTTTTTGCTCCCTGGTTACATGGAGCCTCAAACTTTAAAAGATTCATAAAACAACCTTTTAAGTTTGAAAAAAATCTGAAAATAAATACATATGTACTTATAGATGTATACTAGATGTGTTAAATTTCATCACGAAATACATTTTGATGCGCGCTGTAAAGAAACAAAATTATGTACTTTTATAGTGAATAGTACATGTGCCAGAAATACGTGGTTTAGTTATTGTCTAAGTGACTCACTCAAACTATAAAGAAAAGGAAAAAAAGACTAATAAAAATGTTTGCACGAGTCTTCACATAAAATCAATGACATAGAACTTAGATGTGCAATACTTATGGCACATCTAGATGTGCTTTAGCAAAACTGTTAGTTTTATTTTTGTGTAGCTCGCATATAAATGTATTTCACCACGAAATTTTGAAGACAAGTAGTATACATCTGTGCATATGTGTGCATATTTTTCAGAACCTAAATTCGAATATATATTGTTTGGAGTTTTTCAAATTAAGGGCTCCATGGAGCTCAAGCTCCATTAGCAATTTCCGCTTCTACCTTATAATATACAAACACGAAAAGCTCATGCGTGTTCTAAAAACAAATGCAGGGTTGACTTGTTAATACATGTGTTTTTTTTATATCTCGAATAGTGCATGCTGTGCTCTGTTGTTTATAGGAGAGCACAATGGCGTATCAGAAAATCAGCCCCGTGAAAATGTATGGTCTGTATAAAATATGCGCGACTTAACTAAGCCTTCCTGATGGGAACTTTGGTTTGTCGACCCGACAATCCGTCTACCGACGAGGGAGATCCTCTCGCACGCAGCCGGCCTCGATCGCCGCCCCAATCATTCACGGCCACGCAGGGGCATGGGCGCGGCCTAGCCGGGCGCGCGCACAGTGAAGAAAAGGAGGCGAGGGGCATGGCGCGCGGGAGCGACCTGCGGCGAGGCGCCCGGCGGGGAGGGAACCAAGCGAACCCGCGGCGCGTGAGCAGCCGGGTAGGATAGGACGGAGACGCAGACGCGGACGCGCGCGCGGCGAAATCCGACGGGATCCCGAGTTCACGTGGCCTCGGCCCGACACGGCGTGGGCCGGCACGTGGGCGACCGGCCCGCCGTACGCCCGGCGACGGGGAGATCTCGCGCCAAAGCGAGGAAAAAGGCGCGGCAAGCCGCATGTGACGGCGGGCCCGCGAACCCGCGCCGGCCACCGGCGGCCCCGCGCCCTCGCGCGTGCCGCCCCGCCCTACTCCTGTCCTCCTCGACATCCCACCGCGCCCAATCATTGTCGCGGCCCCTGATCGCTCGCTCGCACAGCGGCAGAGAGAGATCATATCAATCCGTCTATGTGAACCGATGGGTAGTGTTCGAGGCGCCTCGCCCCGGCTCCGTCATGCGCCTGCAACTGCCATGCATACATGTCTCCATGCATGGATATAATATAACCATAGTAATCCTCCTGTATATATATGGTTTTAACTTGTTCTAGAAGATATGTAAAACAGTCGTAGGATGTAGGCATCCGGATTCTGGACAAGTGGAGCGAGAGAGCGACGAGGGTTCGATCGTGGTTCTTGATACGTACAGATCGAAAAGGTTGGATGGACGTACGTCGTTTGTCAAATCGTTCGGTCACATCTCCTCTCGAATAGTTTGGGCCTCTCCTAGCTTTGAGCGTATGGTTTCAGAAGGAAGTTCAGAAAAAGGCGCGCGTGGAAGAAGAAGGAAAGAGGGAGATGAAAGAAGCGGCAAAGTTTATTCCAGCTGACTTCTCGACCGATGGAGACGCAATTTCCGTTGGAGCAATCCTCTTCTCCCTCGTAAATAAGCACGGCGTCGCTTCATGCAGCAGTGATCTGAACTCTGATGGACGGGGCGGCAGGTTGACCACGGCGCACCCGGCCGGCAGACCTGGGCAGAGAATGTCGCAGGCCTGAAGCTGAGAAACGAGAAAAGTTACCACCAGACAGACGTGCGCTAGCTTTCACCGCGTGACGGGACAAAGGTAAATGCGCCGTGTCTGCAGATAGTAAGTACTCCTTGCACTGACTGCCCGCGCATCAGATTCAGTGCCGTAGAAGCCAAGAAGATGGCTGCAGCAGTGCAGCAGTGCAGCAGTACAGGTAGGAGTATTTCCCCGATGATGTGCAATACAGAGGCTTGATGAAACCTGGAGGTATTCTGCCGGCCGAGTGTCCCTATTGGCTTGGCAGCCGTGTCGCAACGCCTGCGGGGATCATGCCCGCGTCACCGTCAGAATCATGAGCTATATTCAGATAACACCCAATCCCAATGGTGGATAGCATAGCTATAACTTCACACCGGAGGCTAGTAGCGGAGTGACTGATTGCTGCTAGACCTCATGATCGACACCCCTTGCCAGCGCTATAACTCCCACACTCAAGAATGAATACGATGAGTTCTGGAGCTGAAGTAGTCCATGATCGATCGATCACTTTTCAAACCTGGAAGCCTTAACTTTGGCCGAGAACCACTGCATCGGAAAGGTAGCGGGAGAGGCTTGATTTGCAAGGGACAGGATGACAGCCACAGCCTTGCGGTTAGCATGCACCTGTCTCGCCATAAGTGAAACAATGATCTTGAACGGGAGGATCACATCACAATGTGGGAGGGGCGGGCTGATCTTTCTCGGCCGGCCATATCGACCGGGCATGTGTGCCTATATCAGCCACCGGGCCATCATGCGTGCTCCCTCATCATGGCATGGCGGGAATCATTGGCGCCGGCCGTGCCATCGCGAGCGTGCCCCTGCCCGCCCGTCCGTCCGTCCGTCCGTTGACCGCGCCCCGTTACGGCTGGCCACTGAGTTCCAACGGATTGAATGCACTGGACCGGACTGGAGTTTAGTCACCTCCGAGCCGATGGTTCAAAGGCGCCGAAGTTTCATGGCCATGATGCTGCTCGAGCCTGCCTCCCAGGGCTCCTCTGCCTCCTGAGGGAGCTATCATTCGGGCTATCATGTTCGCGTTGAATGGCCGGATGCTTCTGCAACAAAAAGAGATGAGAGTGTGCAACGCAAACACTGGCCCATGCGCGCGATGGCAGAGGGGCCTCGCGAGCTGGCATTGCGTGAGGTCATGAGCTTGTGGCGTGAGTTCAGTTTACTGCCATGGTGAGAGACTGCCAGGGTGAGCCCATCACTGCACTCCGCTAGCTTTCGCCCATGGTTGCGGACTTCGGTGGTAATAATACTCGTATGCAGGCACGCGGGCGTGTGGGAATCCCATGCGAGCTGAGCCAGACTCAGGATGTCCAATGGGCCTATCTTGTGGCCAGGCTTTAGCAGCTTATACGAAAGCCCAAATGAATGCGAGAAATTCTATTTTCCGCCAGTGGCTTTAGCAGCTTTAGAAAGCCCAAACGAGTGTCATAGGTTTTTTTTCCTTTCCAGTTTCTAATTTTCTTTTTCTTTCTCTTTTTTTTTAGATTGACATTCCATCTCAAACTTTTTTTATTTCCTAAATTATACATCCTTTATTTCGTGTCTGTATATCATCAATATATACCATTAGCTGTAATTTATGTAAATATCCCAACAATGTTATTTTCATCGGTTGTTATTGTTTTTTTAGTAGTGTTTTTGTGTAAATATTTGGCAGGAAAAAAGTTGGCATAATTAAGTTTTTCATGTTGCGTGAATGCATGAACAGATTTCAAAATACATGAACATTGGTTTAAATTTATTGTCCATCAATGCTGAAACATACTGCATCTATCTAGTAGTATGGCACATGATTATTTTGCAGCCAATGTTTCAAAACTTTGACTGCTACATGTGTAGAGCTATATGGATTGAGCATGCAAGAAAAATATATGGCATTTGCCTTGCATCCATGTTATTAACCTCTTTGCAATCTTTTAGTCATGTTACGATAGAAATTTATGGTCAAAACCATGTATTGGAGACTATGAAAAGTCAAAAGAATCTTATATTTTTAGGGATGGGGTGTTCAAAAGATACTTTTATGTATGGGCCATTTGTTTTTGTGATGGACCGGAGTAACTCCGATGAGCATTTAGTGCATCTGCATGGTGGAACTACAAATTTCATGATCTATAAGAACACGGGATAAGATCAAATGAATTTGCTTTGTCTTTTGTTATAGAATGTTTGAACTATGTTTTTTTGTTCCTTTTTCTCTGAAAAGTTATTTAGAAACCATTGCATCATAAGTAAAGCAAATATGGAAATTAGTAGTTATAGGAGGGCTGACCTACCTGGTCAACTAACATAGTACTCCCTTTGTAACAAAATGTAAGACGTTTTTTTTAGACAACTACACCAAAAAAATGTTTTACATTTCGTTACAGAGGGAGTATGTCTTAAGCATTGAATATTTGTATTTTCGAATTACTAAAGACTAGAGAGAGTAGCTTCTAATATATGTTCCAAATATCTTCCCCTACTCAAGGTGAAAGTTACTAATTAATCATGCAGAAATACACAACTACATGCCCATACGATCACTCTGGCCTTGAGAAAACCAACAACCTCTTCTGGATGGGCGTTATGAAACTGTTTGATGTACAACAAAATTTTAACCTAAGTTTGTGGTTTGCCATGCCGATGAGATATGTATACACATGGGACATATAACCTTGGGTATTTACTCCAAGAAGATGTGGCAGTGTTGCATATTCTAACATGTTATCAAGTTGCACACCTACAGTCAAGGAGGTTATTATTGTTAGAGATAAAATTAGTTTATAATCAAGGGGTTCTCATACATCCACAACATACATTCAGGTGTGTCGGTAGACGAAGAAAACACTAGCGGAAAATGGAAAGTAAAAACCATAAACTCAAAATTGTTTCAAGAAATAAGAAGCCCGTGATCCATTTGGTGTTTATGTTTCCACACATGCAACGGAGTTTTTCTCTAAATCTCATCTTCAAGAACCAATGCGACTATAGCACAAAAAACAAACTTTAATATTGACATGGAAATATAATAGCACATATATTATTGTCTCTATGGCATATTTCCAACACTATGTTGAGTGTTCGACGTAAGGAGTGATCAACAGAAAAGCTCCATATATTTCAGTCTCAATGCCTCTCAGCTAGTCCGGAATAAAATGAACTAAACCCCGAGTATTCATCTCAAGGCGTTTACAGACAGTGTCTTGGGTTCCCGATGATAGTTTGTCAAGTCACAAGTGGCAGCTTTAACCATATTGGCGAAAGGAGTCTTGGTAAGATGCGGGGTTGGTCGGAAAGAAACCTTGCCTGGGCCGGTAGAGAAGCTCTTCTAAAGTTAGGTTTTTTCAGGCCATCCTATTATATAGCATGAGTTGTTCAACTAACAAAAAAAGTTTGTAGACATCAACATCAAGCATGGCAAAAATATTGGTCGAGCAGCTCCATTGAAAAAAGATCCTTACAATGGCTATCTTGTGAGAAGCTTGTAGCACTAAAGGCAAAGAGTGGCATGGATTTTTGAGATTTCGAAAAAAAATCAATCTAGCCATTCTTGGCAAGAATGGCACCTCTTGAGCCATCCGGGGTCCCTATGCTCGAGAGTATTGAAGGAAAGTATTTTCATTATTGTGATTTTAGGCAGACACATGCCCCATTGCCAGCTTCATCAACTTGGACAATTATAACTGGACGAGTAACGCTGCCTGTGGGATTGATGAAACGAGTTAGCAACTACTCGACAAATCCTTACAGGAAGACCAATGGATCCCCACGAAATCTACTTTTAAGCCTATGGGGCGCCCTGGCAATGATCCATTGATGTATGTCTAAGATCTCATTATGCTCTCATGTGTTGAAATGAGAAACATGCTCTAGAGGAAGGGATGGTAGTAGGAACTTTATCGTGGCAATCATAGCTATGGTATGCTCTTTGGAAGCTCAAAGTCCTATGAAAAGTTCATGGTTTTTTGGGTAGTACTAAGGGGAATTCTCCTTGATTATGCCACTTTGAAAATATCATCATATCAAGCAAAATCAAAAGATGTGATCGTTGTGAAGCAATGGACGAAGATCTGATGCGCACCCTTGTGTCTTGTTCCATGCCAAAAATTATTGGGTAGCAGCCAAAGAGGAACTTGATGTCAAACTATCTCGTGGAGGTTTTCTGATTCTGATAGAAACAAAATCATAACCGCGATGCACCCTATCTAGACATCTTGGAACAGATGGACGCATGATCAGGAGAACTTTCATCCTATCTAGGCTATCAAGTGGGTATGATCTTGTTGGAAATATGCCCTAGAGGCAATAATAAATTGGTTATTATTATATTTCCTTGTTCATGATAATCGTTTATTATCCATGCTAGAATTGTATTGATAGGAAACTCAGATACATGTGTGGATACATAGACAACACCATGTCCCTAGTAAGCCTCTAGTTGACTAGCTCGTTGATCAATAGATGGTTACGGTTTCCTGACCATGGACATTGGATGTCGTTGATAACAGGATCACATCATTAGGAGAATGATGTGATGGACAAGACCCAATCCTAAGCCTAGCACAAAGATCGTGTAGTTCGTATGCTAAAGCTTTTCTAATGTCAAGTATCATTTCCTTAGACCATGAGATTGTGCAACTCCCGGATACCGTAGGAGTGCTTTGGGTGTGCCAAACGTCACAACGTAACTGGGTGGCTATAAAGGTTCACTACAGGTATCTACGAAAGTGTCTGTTGGGTTGGCACGAATCGAGACTGGGATTTGTCACTCCGTGTAAACGGAGAGGTATCTCTGGGCCCACTCGATAGGACATCATCATAATGTGCACAATGTGATCAAGGAGTTGATCACGGGATGATGTGTTACGAAACTAGTAAAGAGACTTGCCGGTAACGAGATTGAACAAGGTATCGGGATACCGACGATCGAATCTCGGGCAAGTATCGTACCGCTAGACAAAGGGAATTGAATACGTGATTGATTGAATCCTCGACATCGTGGTTCATCCGATGAGATCATCGTGGAACATGTGGGAGCCAACATGGGTATCCAGATCCCGCTGTTGGTTATTGGCCGGAGAGGTGTCTCGGTCATGTCTGCATGGTTCCCGAACCCGTAGGGTCTACACACTTTAGGTTCAATGACGCTAGGGTTATAGGGAAAGTATGTACGCGGTCACCGAATGTTGTTCAGAGTCCCGGATGAGATCCCGGACATCACGAGGAGTTACGAAATGGTCCGGAGGTAAAAATTTATATATGGGAAGTCCTGTTTTGGTCACCGGAAAAGCTTCGGGTCTATCGGTGACGTACCGGGACCACCGGGAGGGTCCCGGGGGTCCACCAGGTGGGGCTACCTGCCCCAGAGGGCTGCGTGGGCCAAGTGTGAGAGGGGACCAGCCCCAGGTGGGCTGGTGCGCCCCCCACCAGGGCCCAAGGCGAAGAGAGAAGGGAAAAGGGGGAAACCCTAGGCTCAGATGGGCCTAAGGCCCACCTAGTGGTGCGCCCCCCCCCCCTCTCCCCCCTTGGCCGCCCCCCTAGATGGGATCTAGGGCTGGCCGCCACCCCTAGGGGTGAAACCTAGGTGGGGGCGCAGCCCCTCCCCTCCCCCTATATATACTTGAAGTATGGGGCTGCCCAACACGTGTGATTTGCTCTCCCGGCCCTACCTCTCTCCCTCGTCGATTCTCGTAGTGCTTGGCGAAGCCCTGCTGGAGTCCCGCGCTCCTCCACCACCACCACGCCATCGTTCTGCTGCTGGATGGAGTCTTCCCCAACCTCTCCTTCTCCCCTTGCTGGATCAAGGTGTAGGAGACGTCACCGGGCTGTACGTGTGTTGAACACGGAGGTGCCGTCCGTTCGGCACTAGGATCATCGTGATTTGGATCACGACGAGTACGACTCCATCAACCCCGTTCACTTGAACGCTTCCGCTTAGCGATCTACAAGGGTATGTAGATGCACTCTCCTTCCCCTCATTGCTAGATTACTCCATAGATTGATCTTGGTGATGCGTAGAAAATTTTGAATTTCTGCTACGTTCTCCAACAGTGGCATCATGATCTAGGTCTATGCGTAGTTTCTATGCACGAGTAGAACACAAGTTGTTGTGGGCGTTGATTTTGTCAATTTGCTTGCTGTTACTAGTCTTATCTTGATTTGGCGGCATCATGGGATGAAGCGGCCCGGACCGACCTTACACGTACTCTTACGTGAGACTGGTTCCACCGACTGACATGCACTAGTTGCATAAGGTGGCTAGCGGGTGTCTGTCTCTCCCACTTTAGTCGGATCGGATTCGATGAAAAGGGTCCTTATGAAGGGTAAATAGAAATTGGCATATCACGTTGTGATTTTGGCGTAGGTAAGAAATGTTCTTGCTAGAAACCTATAGCAGCCACGTAAAAACTTGCAACAACAATTAGAGGACGTCTAACTTCTTTTTGCAACATGTGCCGTGTGATGTGATATGGCCAAAAGGATGTGATGAATGATATATGTGATGTATGAGATTGATCATGTTCCTTTAATAGGAATCACGACTTGCATGTCGATGAGTATGACAACCGGCAGGAGCCATAGGAGTTGTCTTAATTTATTTATGACCTGCGTGTCAACATAAACATCATGTAATTACTTTACTTTATTGCTAAAGCGTTAGCCATAGTAGTAGAAGTAATAGATGACGAGACAACTTCAAGAAGACACGATGATGGAGATCATGATGATGGAGATCATGGTGTCATGCCGGTGACAACGATGATCATGGAGCCCCGAAGATGGAGATCAAAAGGAGCAAAATGATATTGGCCATATCATGTCACTATTTGATTGCATGTGATGGTTATCATGTTTTACATCTTATTTGCTTAGAACGACGGTAGCTTAAATAAGATGATCCCTCACTAAAATTTCAAGAAAAGTGTTCCCCCTAGTTGTGCACCATTGCGAAGGTTCGTCGTTTCGAAGCACCACGTGATGATCGGGTGTGATAGATTCTAACGTTCGAATACAACGGGTGTAAGCCAGATTTACACAGCAAAAACACTTAGGTTGACTTGACGAACCTAGCATGTACAGACATGGCCTTGGAACACAGAAGACCGAAAGGTCGAGCATGAGTCGTATAGAAGATACGATCAACATGAAGATGTTCACCGATGTTGACTAGTCCGTCTCACGTGATGATCGAGCACGGCCTAGTTGACTCGGATCATGTTTCACTTAGATGACTAGAGGGATGTCTATCTGAGTGGGAGTTTATTAAATGAACTCAATTATCATGAACATAGTCTAAATTGTCTTTGCAAATATGTTGTAGATAAATAGCTCACGTTGTAGCTCCCTGTTTCAATACGTTCCTAGAGAAAGATTAAGTTGAAAGATATTGTAAGCAATGATGCGGACTGGGTCCGTAGTCCGAGGAGTGTCCTCACTGCTACACAGAAGGCTTACGTCTTTGATGCACCGCTCGATGTGCAAACCCCTACCACGTCGTCTGTGGATGTTGTGAACACCTGACAGACACGTCCTGATGACTACTTGATAGTTTAGTGCACCATACTTTACGGCTTAGAATCGGGATTCCAATGACGTTTTAAACGTCATAGAACATATGAAATGTTCCAAGAGCTGAAATTGGGATTTCAGGCTCATGCCCGTGTTGAGAGGTGTGAGACCTCTGACAAGTTCTTTTGCCAACAAGATGGAGGAGAATAGCTCAGCTAGTGAGCATGTGCTCAGAATGTCTGGGTGCTACAATCACTTAAATCAAGTGGGAGTTAAACTTCCAGATAAGATAGTGATTGATAGAGTTCTCTAGCCACTATCACTAAGCTACTAGATCTTCGTGATGAACTATGACATGCAAGGGATGGAGTTGATCCCGGAGCTGTTCGCGGTGCTTAAGACCGCAAAAGGTAGAAATCAAGAAGGAGCCTCAAGTGTTGATGGTTTAATAAGACCACTGGTTTCAAGAAGGGCAAGGGCTAGAAGGGAAACTTCATGGATGGCAAATCAGTTGCCGCTCCAGTGAAGGAACCCAAGGTTGAACCCAAACCCGAGACTAAGTGCTTCTATTGTAAGGGGAACGGTCACTGGTAGCGGAATTACCCCAAATGCATGGTAGATAAGAAGGCTGGCAACTTCAACAAAGTATATACGTGTTATTAATGTGTACCTCGCTAGTACTCCTGGTAGCACCTGGGTATTGGATACCGGTTCAGTTGCTATTACTGGTGACTTGAAGGAAAAGCTACGGACTAAACGGAGACTGGCTAAGGGCGAGGTGACGATGTGTGTTGGAAGTGTTTCCAAAGTTGATGAGATCACCATCGCACGCTCCATCTGCCTTCAGGATTAGTATTGAACCTAGATAAATGTTATCAGGTGTCTACGTTGAGCATGAATATGATTAGATCATGTTCATTGCAATATGGTCATTCATTTAAGTTAGAGAATAATGGTTATTCTGTTTACATGAATGATACCTTTCATGGTCATGCACCCTATGTGAATGGTTCACTGAATCTCGGTCGTGGTAATACACATGTTCACGCCAAAAGATGTAGAGTTAATAATGATAGTACCACTTTCTCGTGGCACTGCCGCTTAGGTCATATTGGCGTAAGATGCATGAAGAAACTCCATGTCGATGGATGTTTGGAGTCACTTGATTTTGAATCACTTGACACATGCGAGCCATGCCTCATGGGCAGGATGACTAAGACCCCGCTTTCAGGTACAATGAAACAGGCAAGTGACTTGTTGGAAATAATACATGCTGATGCGTGTGATCCAATGAGAATTGAAGCGTGCGGTGGATATCGCTATTTTCTCATCTTCACTGACGATTTGAGTAGATATAGGTATATTTACTTAATGAAGCACAAGTCTGAAACGTTTGAAAAGTTCAAGCGATTTCAGAGTGAAGTTAAGAATCATCATAACAAGAAGATCAAATTCCTACGATCTGATCAATGAGAATATCTGAGTTATGAGTTTGGCAAACACTTAAGACATTGTGGAATTGTTTCACAGTTGAAGCCACCTGGAACACCACTGGGTTATGGTGTGTCCGGACGTCGTAATCGAACCTTATGAGATATGGTGCGATCTATGATGTCTCTTATCAATCTACCGTTTTCATTTTGAGGTTATGCGTTAGAGACAGCTGCATTCACTTTAGATAGGACACCATCTAAGTCCGTTGAGACGATGTCATATGAACATTGGTTTGGCAAGAAACCAAAGTTGTCGTTTCTTAATGTTTGGGGCTGCGATGCTTAAGGCTTCAGCCGGAGAAGCTCGAACCCAAAGCGAACAAACACATCTTCATAGAATACCCAAAGGTGACAGTTGGGTACACCTTCTATCTCAGATCCGAGGGCAAATTGTTTGTCGCTAAGAACGGGTCCTTTCTCGAGAAGGAGTTTCTCTCTAAAGAATTGAGTGGGAGGAAGATAGAACTTGATGAGGTTGTCGAACCTTTACTTCAACCAGAGAGTGATGCAACACAGAAAGACGTTTTCTGTGGCACCTACATCTGTTGAATAGGAAGTTAATGATAGTGATCATGAAGCTTCGGATCAAGTTGCTATCAAACCTCGTAGGTCGACAAGGATATGTACTACTCCTGAGTGGTACGGTGATCCTGTCTTAGATGTCATGTTGTTGGACAACAATGAACCTACGAGCTATGGAGAAGCGATGGTGGGCCCGTATTCCGACAAATGGTTAGAAGCCATGAAATCCGAGATAGGATCCATATATCAGAACAAAGTATGGACTTTGGTGGACTTGCCCGATGATCGGCAAGCCATTGAGATAAATGGATCTTTAAGAAGAAGACGGACGTGGGCGGTAATGTTACCGTCTATGAAGCTCGACTTGTGGGAAAGAGTTTTTTCACAAGTTGAGTTGACTACGATGAGAATTTCTCACCCGTAGCGATGCTTAAGTCTGTCGGAATCATGATAGCATTAGCTGTATTTTTCGATTATGAAATCTTACAAATGGATGTCAAAACGAGTTTTCTTACCAGTTTTCGTAAGAAAAGTTGTATGTGATACAATAAAAGGTTTTGTCGATCCTAAGGATGCTAAAAGGTATGCTGGCTCCAGTAATCCTTCTATGGGCTAGAGCAAGCATCTCGGAATCGGAATATATGCTTTGATGGAGTGATCAAAGCTTTTAGGTTTATACAATGTTTGCTAGAAACTTGTATTTATAAGAAAGTGAGTGGGAGCACTACAACATTTCTCATAAGTATATGTGGATGACATATTGTTGATCCGAAATAATGTAGAATTTCTGGAAAGCATAAATGGTTGTTTGAAGAGTGTTTTTCAAAGGAAGACCTGGATAAAGCTGCTTACATATTGGGCATCAAGATCCATAGAGATAGATCAAGACGCCTGATGGTACTTTCAAAGAACGCACACCTTGACATGTTTTGAAGGAGTTCAAAATAGATCAGTCAAAGAAGGGGTTCTTACCTTACCTGAGTTGTAAGGTGTGAAGTTGAGTAAGACTCAAAGATTGACCACAGCAGAAGAAAGAGGAAGGACGAAGGTTGTCCCCTATGCTTTTGTCATAGGCTCTATACGGTATGCCATGCTGAGTACCGCACCTGATGAGTGTCTTGCCACATGTCTGGCAAGAGGGTACAAAGGTGATCTAGGAGTAGATCACCAGATTGAAGGAAATATGCCCTAGAGGCAATAATAAAGTTATTATTTATTTCCTTATAATCATGATAAATGTTTATTATTCATGCTAGAATTGTATTTACCGGAAACATAATACATGTGTGAATACATAGACAAACAGAGTGTCACTAGTATGCCTCTACTTGGCTAGCTCGTTAATCAAAGATGGTTATGTTTCCTAACCATGAACAATGAGTTGTTATTTGATTAACGAGGTCACATCATTAGTAGAATGATCTGATTGACATGACCCATTCCATTAGCTTAGCACCCGATCGTTTAGTATGTTGCTATTGCTTTCTTCATGACTTATACATGTTCCTATGACTATGAGATTATGCAACTCCCGTTTACCGGAGGAACACTTTGGGTACTACCAAACGTCACAACGTAACTGGGTGATTATAAAGGAGTACTACAGGTGTCTCCAATGGTCGATGTTGGGTTGGCGTATTTCGAGATTAGGATTTGTCACTCCGATTGTCGGAGAGGTATCTCTGGGCCCTCTCGGTAATACACATCACATAAGCCTTGCAAGCATTACAACTAATATGTTAGTTGTGAGATGATGTATTACGGAACGAGTAAAGAGACTTGCCGGTAACGAGATTGAACTAGGTATTGGATACCGACGATCGAATCTCGGGCAAGTAACATACCGATGACAAAGGGAACAACGTATGTTGTTATGCGGTCTGACCGATAAAGATCTTCGTAGAATATGTAGGAGCCAATATGGGCATCCAGGTCCCGCTATTGGTTATTGACCGGAGACGTGTCTCGGTCATGTCTACATTGTTCTCGAACCCGTAGGGTCCGCACGCTTAAGGTTACGATGACAGTTATATTATGAGTTTATGCATTTTGATGTACCGAAGGTTGT
Source organism: Triticum aestivum (assembly GCF_018294505.1). NCBI lineage: Eukaryota > Viridiplantae > Streptophyta > Magnoliopsida > Poales > Poaceae > Triticum > Triticum aestivum. Next base: position 676,009,588 of record NC_057797.1, on the reverse strand, counting down.
TCGGAGTCCCGGATGTGATCACGGACATGACGAGGAGTCTCGAAATAGTCGAGACGTAAAGATTGATATATTGGAAGCCTATATTTGGATATCGGAAGTGTTCCGGGTGAAATCGGGATTTTACCGGAATACCGAGAGGGTTACCGGAACCCCCCGGGAGCTTTTTGGGCCATAGTGGGCCTTAGTGGAAAAGAGAAGGGGCTGCCCTAGATGGGCTGCGCGCCACCCCCTTCCCCTAGTCCTATTAGGACTAGGAGAGGTGGCCGGCCCCCTCCTCCTCTTTTCCCCTCCGAGGAATCCTAGTTGGACTAGGATTGGAGGGGGAATCCTACTCCCAGAGGGAGTAGGACTCTCCTGCGCCTCCCCCCCTTGGCCGGCCAGCCTCCCCTCCTCTCCTCCTTTATATACGGAGGCAGGGGCACCTCTAAACACACAAGTTGACACAAGTTGATCCACGTGATCGATTCCTTAGCCGTGTGCGGTGCCCCCTGCCACCATATTCCTCGATAATACTGTAGCGGAGTTTAGGCGAAGCCCTGCTGCTGTAGTTCATCAAGATCGTCACCACGCCGTCGTGCTGACGGAACTCTTCCCCGACACTTTGCTGGATCGGAGTCCGGGGATCGTCATCGAGCTGAACGTGTGCTCGAACTCGGAGGTGCCGTAGTTTCGGTGCTTGATCGGTTGGATCGTGAAGACGTACGACTACTTCCTCTACGTCGTGTCATCGCTTCCGCAGTCGGTCTGCGTAGGGTACGTAGACAATACTCTCCCCCTCGTTGCTATGCATCACATGATCCTGTGTGCACGTAGGAAAATTTTTGAAATTACTACGAAACCCTTCAGTGGCATCCGAGCCAGGTTATTTATGTTGATGTTATATGCACGAGTAGAACACAAGTGAGTTGTGGACGATACAAGTCATACTACCTACCAGCATGTCATACCTTGGTTCGGCGGTATTGTTGGACGAGACGACCCAGACCAACCTTACGCGTACGCTTACGCGAGACCGGTTCCCTCGACGTGCTTTGCACAGAGATGGCTTGCGGGCGACTGCCTCTCCAACTTTAGTTGAACCAAGTATGGCTACGCCCGGTCCTTGCGAAGGTTAAAACGGAGTCTATTTGACAAACTATCGTTGTGGTTTTGATGCGTAGGTGAGATTGGTTCTTACTTAAGCCCGTAGCAGCCACGTAAAACATGCAACAACAAAGTAGAGGACGTCTAACTTGTTTTTGCAGGGCATGTTGTGATGTGATATGGTCAAGGCATGATGCTGAATTTTATTGTATGAGATGATCATGTTTTGTAACCAAGTTATCGGCAACTGGCAGGAGCCATATGGTTGTCGCTTTATTGTATGCAATGCAATCGCGATGTAATGCTTTACTTTATTACTAAACGGTAGTGATAGTCGTGGAAGCATAAGATTGGCGAGACGACAACGATGCTACGATGGAGATCAAGGTGTCGCGCCGGTGACGATGGTGATCATGACGGTGCTTCGGAGATGGAGATCACAAGCACAAGATGATGATGGCCATATCATATCACTTATATTGATTGCATGTGATGTTTATCTTTTTATGCATCTTATCTTGCTTTGATTGACGGTAGCATTATAAGATGATCTCTCACTAAATTATCAAGAAGTGTTCTCCCTGAGTATGCACCGTTGCGAAAGTTCTTCGTGCTGAGACACCACGTGATGATCGGGTGTGATAGGCTCTACGTTCAAATACAACGGGTGCAAAACAGTTGCGCACGCAGAATACTCAGGTTAAACTTGACGAGCCTAGCATATGCAGATATGGCCTTGGAACACGGAGACCGAAAGGTCGAGCGTGAATCATATAGTAGATATGATCAACATAACGATGTTCACCATTGAAAACTACTCCATCTCACGTGATGATCGGTTATGGTTTAGTTGATTTGGATCACGTAATCACTTAGAGGATTAGAGGGATGTCTATCTAAGTGGGAGTTCTTAAGTAATATGATTAATTGAACTTAAATTTATCATGAACTTAGTACCTGATAGTATCTTGCTTGTTTATGTTGATTGTAGATAGATGGCTCGTGCTGTTGTTCCGTTGAATTTTAATGCGTTCCTTGAGAAAGCAAAGTTGAAAGATGATGGTAGCAATTACACGGACTGGGTCCGTAACTTGAGGATTATCCTCATTGCTGCACAGAAGAATTACGTCCTGGAAGCACCGCTGGGTGCCAGGCCTGCTGCTGGAGCAACGCCAGATGTTATGAACGTCTGGCAGAGCAAAGCTGATGACTACTCGATAGTTCAGTGTGCCATGCTTTACGGCTTAGAATCGGGACTTCAACGACGTTTTGAACGTCATGGAGCATATGAGATGTTCCAGGAGTTGAAGTTAATATTTCAAGCAAATGCCCGAATTGAGAGATATGAAGTCTCCAATAAGTTCTATAGCTGCAAGATGGAGGAGAACAGTTCTGTCAGTGAGCATATACTCAAAATGTCTGGGTATAATAATCACTTGATTCAATTGGGAGTTAATCTTCCGGATGATTGCGTCATTGACAGAATTCTCCAATCACTACCACCAAGCTACAAGAGCTTCGTGATGAACTATAATATGCAAGGGATGAACAAGACTATTCCCGAGCTCTTCGCAATGCTGAAAGCTGCGGAGGTAGAAATCAAGAAGGAGCATCAAGTGTTGATGGTTAACAAGACCACTAGTTTCAAGAAAAAGGGCAAAGGGAAGAAAAAGGGGAACTTCAAGAAGAACGGCAAGCAAGTTGCTGCTCAAGAGAAGAAACCCAAGTCTGGACCTAAGCCTGAAACTGAGTGCTTCTACTGCAAGCAGACTGGTCACTGGAAGCGGAACTGCCCCAAGTATTTGGCGGATAAGAAGGATGGCAAGGTGAACAAAGGTATATGTGATATACATGTTATTGATGTGTACCTTACTAATGCTCGCAGTAGCACCTGGGTATTCGATACTGGTTCTGTTGCTAATATTTGCAACTCGAAACAGGGGCTACGGATTAAGCGAAGATTGGCTAAGGACGAGGTGACGATGCGCGTGGGAAACGGTTCCAAAGTCGATGTGATCGCAATCGGCACGCTACCTCTACATCTACCTTCAGGATTAATATTAGACCTAAGTAATTGTTATTTGGTGCCAGCGTTGAGCATGAACATTATATCTGGATCTTGTTTAATGCGAGACGGTTATTCATTTAAATCAGAGAATAATGGTTGTTCTATTTATATGAGTAATATCTTTTATGGTCATGCACCCTTGAAGAGTGGTCTATTCTTATTAAATCTCGATAGTAGTAATACACATATTCATAATGTTGAAACCAAAAGATGCAGAGTTGATAATGAAAGTGCAACTTATTTGTGGCACTGTCGTTTAGGTCATATCGGTATAAAGCGCATGAAGAAACTCCATACTGATGGACTTTTGGAACCACTTGATTATGAATCACTTGGTACTTGCGAACCGTGCCTCATGGGCAAGATGACTAAAACACCGTTCTCCGGTACTATGGAGAGAGCAACAGATTTGTTGGAAATCATACATACCGATGTATGTGGTCCGATGAATATTGAGGCTCGAGGCGGATATCGTTATTTTCTCACCTTCACAGATGATTTGAGCAGATATGGATATATCTACTTAATGAAGCATAAGTCTGAAACATTTGAAAAGTTCAAAGAATTTCAGAGTGAAGTTGAAAATCATCGTAACAAGAAAATAAAATTTCTACGATCTGATCGTGGAGGAGAATATTTGAGTTACGAGTTTGGTGTACATTTGAAAAACTGTGGAATAGTTTCGCAACTCACGCCACCCGGAACACCACAGCGTAATGGTGTGTCCGAACGTCGTAATCGTACTTTACTAGATATGGTGCGATCTATGATGTCTCTTACTGATTTACCGCTATCATTTTGGGGATATGCTTTAGAGACGGCCGCATTCACGTTAAATAGGGCACCATCAAAATCCGTTGAGACGACGCCTTATGAACTGTGGTTTGGCAAGAAACCAAAGTTGTCGTTTCTTAAAGTTTGGGGCTGCGATGCTTATGTGAAAAAGCTTCAACCTGATAAGCTCGAACCCAAATCGGAGAAATGTGTCTTCATAGGATACCCAAAGGAAACTGTTGGGTACACCTTCTATCACAGATCCGAAGGCAAAACATTCGTTGCTAAGAATGGATCATTTCTAGAGAAGGAGTTTCTCTCGAAAGAAGTGAATGGAAGGAAAGTAGAACTTGACGAGGTAACTGTACCTGCTCCCTTACTGGGAAGTAGTCCATCACAGAAAACTGTTTCAGTGACACCTACACCAGTTAGTGAGGAAGCCAATGATAATGATCATGAAACTTCAGATCAAGATACTACTGAACCGCGTAGATCAACCAGAGTAAGATCCGCACCAGAGTGGTACGGTAATCCTGTTCTGGAGGTCATGCTACTAGATCATGATGAACCTACGAACTATGAAGAAGCGATGGTGAGCCCAGATTCCGTAAAGTGGCTTGAAGCCATGAAATCTGAGATGGGATCCATGTATGAGAACAAAGTATGGACTTTGGTTGACTTGCCCGATGATCGGCAAGCAATTGAGAATAAATGGATTTTTAAGAAGAAGACTGACGCTGATGGTAATGTTACTGTCTACAAAGCTCGACTTGTCGCAAAAGGTTTTCGGCAAGTTCAAGGAATTGACTACGATGAGACCTTCTCACCCGTAGCGATGCTTAAGTCCGTCCGAATCATGTTAGCAATTGCCGCATTTTATGATTATGAAATTTGGCAAATGGATGTCAAAACTGCATTCCTGAATGGATTTCTAGAAGAAGAGTTGTATATGATGCAACCAGAAGGTTTTGTCGATCCAAAGGGAGCTAACAAAGTGTGCAAGCTCCAGCGATCCATTTATGGACTGGTGCAAGCCTCTCGGAGTTGGAATAAACGTTTTGATAGTGTGATCAAAGCATTTGGTTTTATACAGACTTTCGGAGAAGCCTGTATTTACAAGAAAGTGAGTGGGAGCTCTGTAGCATTTCTGATATTATATGTGGATGACATATTACTGATTGGAAATGATATAGAATTTCTGGATAGCATAAAGGGATACTTGAATAAAAGTTTTTCAATGAAAGACCTCGGTGAAGCTGCTTACATATTAGGCATTAAGATCTATAGAGATAGATCAAGACGCTTAATTGGACTTTCACAAAGCACATACCTTGACAAAATTTTGAAGAAGTTCAAAATGGATCAAGCGAAGAAAGGGTTCTTGCCTGTGTTACAAGGTGTGAAATTGAGTAAGACTCAATGCCCGACCACTGCAGAAGATAGAGAGAATATGAAAGATGTTCCCTATGCATCAGCCATAGGCTCTATCATGTATGCAATGCTGTGTACCAGACCTGATGTGTGCCTTGCTATAAGTTTAGCAGGGAGGTACCAAAGTAATCCAGGAATGGATCACTGGACAGCGGTCAAGAACATCCTGAAATACCTGAAAAGGACTAAGGATATGTTTCTCGTATATGGAAGTGACAAAGAGCTCATCGTAAAAGGTTACGTTGATGCAAGCTTTGACACTGATCCGGACGATTCTAAATCGCAAACCGGATACGTGTTTACATTAAACGGTGGAGCTGTCAGTTGGTGCAGTTCTAAACAAAGCGTCGTAGCGGGATCTACATGTGAAGCGGAATACATAGCTGCTTCGGAAGCAGCAAATGAAGGAGTCTGGATGAAGGAGTTCATATCCGATCTAGGTGTCATACCTAGTGCATCGGGTCCAATGAAAATCTTTTGTGACAATACTGGTGCAATTGCCTTGGCAAAGGAATCCAGATTTCACAAAAGGACCAAACACATCAAGAGACGCTTCAACTCCATCCGGGATCTAGTCCAGGTGGGAGACATAGAGATTTGCAAGATACATACGGATCTGAATGTTGCAGACCCGTTGACTAAGCCTCTTCCACGAGCAAAACATGATCAGCACCAAAGCTCCATGGGTGTTAGATTCATTACAGTGTAATCTAGATTATTGACTCTAGTGCAAGTGGGAGACTGAAGGAAATATGCCCTAGAGGCAATAATAAAGTTATTATTTATTTCCTTATAATCATGATAAATGTTTATTATTCATGCTAGAATTGTATTTACCGGAAACATAATACATGTGTGAATACATAGACAAACAGAGTGTCACTAGTATGCCTCTACTTGGCTAGCTCGTTAATCAAAGATGGTTATGTTTCCTAACCATGAACAATGAGTTGTTATTTGATTAACGAGGTCACATCATTAGTAGAATGATCTGATTGACATGACCCATTCCATTAGCTTAGCACCCGATCGTTTAGTATGTTGCTATTGCTTTCTTCATGACTTATACATGTTCCTATGACTATGAGATTATGCAACTCCCGTTTACCGGAGGAACACTTTGGGTACTACCAAACGTCACAACGTAACTGGGTGATTATAAAGGAGTACTACAGGTGTCTCCAATGGTCGATGTTGGGTTGGCGTATTTCGAGATTAGGATTTGTCACTCCGATTGTCGGAGAGGTATCTCTGGGCCCTCTCGGTAATACACATCACATAAGCCTTGCAAGCATTACAACTAATATGTTAGTTGTGAGATGATGTATTACGGAACGAGTAAAGAGACTTGCCGGTAACGAGATTGAACTAGGTATTGGATACCGACGATCGAATCTCGGGCAAGTAACATACCGATGACAAAGGGAACAACGTATGTTGTTATGCGGTCTGACCGATAAAGATCTTCGTAGAATATGTAGGAGCCAATATGGGCATCCAGGTCCCGCTATTGGTTATTGACCGGAGACGTGTCTCGGTCATGTCTACATTGTTCTCGAACCCGTAGGGTCCGCACGCTTAAGGTTACGATGACAGTTATATTATGAGTTTATGCATTTTGATGTATCGAAGGTTGTTCGGAGTCCCGGATGTGATCACGGACATGACGAGGAGTCTCGAAATAGTCGAGACGTAAAGATTGATATATTGGAAGCCTATATTTGGATATTGGAAGTGTTCCGGGTGAAATCGGGATTTTACCGGAATACCGAGAGGGTTACCGGAACCCCCCGGGAGCTTTTTGGGCCATAGTGGGCCTTAGTGGAAAAGAGAAGGGGCTGCCCTAGATGGGCTGCGCGCCACCCCCTTCCCCTAGTCCTATTAGGACTAGGAGAGGTGGCCGGCCCCCTCCTCCTCTTTTCCCCTCCGAGGAATCCTAGTTGGACTAGGATTGGAGGGGGAATCCTACTCCCAGAGGGAGTAGGACTCTCCTGCGCCTCCCCCCCTTGGCCGGCCAGCCTCCCCTCCTCTCCTCCTTTATATACGGAGGCAGGGGCACCTCTAAACACACAAGTTGACACAAGTTGATCCACGTGATCGATTCCTTAGCCGTGTGCGGTGCCCCCTGCCACCATATTCCTCGATAATACTGTAGCGGAGTTTAGGCGAAGCCCTGCTGCTGTAGTTCATCAAGATCGTCACCACGCCGTCGTGCTGACGGAACTCTTCCCCGACACTTTGCTGGATCGGAGTCCGGGGATCGTCATCGAGCTGAACGTGTGCTCGAACTCGGAGGTACCGTAGTTTCGGTGCTTGATCGGTTGGATCGTGAAGACGTACGACTACTTCCTCTACGTCGTGTCATCGCTTCCGCAGTCGGTCTGCGTAGGGTACGTAGACAATACTCTCCCCCTCGTTGCTATGCATCACATGATCCTGTGTGCACGTAGGAAATTTTTTGAAATTACTACGAAACCCTTCACAGATAGCGGTCAAAATTATCCTTAGAGGAATAAGGAAATGTTTCTCGGTTATGGAGGTGATAAAGAGTTTGACATAAAGAGTTACGTCGATGCAAGCTTAACACCTATCCGGATAGCTCTGAGTAGAGATACCGGATACGTATAATGGAGCAACAATTTGAAATAGCTCCAAGTGGAACGTGGTAGCAGCATCTACGATATAAAGTTTTGCGAAATACATAGGGATCTGAATATGGCAAGACCCGTTGACTACAACCTCTCTCACAAGCATAACATGATCAAACCCAGAACTCTTTGAGTGTTTATCACATAGTGATGTGAACTAGATCATTGAGTCTAGTAGACTCTTGGATGTTGGTCACATGGTGATGTGACCTGTGAGTGTTAATCACAGGGTGATGTGAACTAGATTATTGACTCTAGTGCAAGTGGGAGACTGTTGGAAATATGCCCTAGAGGCAATAATAAATTGGTTATTATTATATTTCCTTGTTCATGATAATCGTTTATTATCCATGCTAGAATTGTATTGATAGGAAACTCAGATACATGTGTGGATACATAGACAACACCATGTCCCTAGTAAGCCTCTAGTTGACTAGCTCGTTGATCAATAGATGGTTACGGTTTCCTGACCATGGACATTGGATGTCGTTGATAATGGGATCACATCATTAGGAGAATGATGTGATGGACAAGACCCAATCCTAAGCCTAGCACAAAGATCGTGTAGTTCGTATGCTAAAGCTTTTCTAATGTCAAGTATCATTTCCTTAGACCATGAGATTGTGCAACTCCCGGATACCGTAGGAGTGCTTTGGGTGTGCCAAACGTCACAACGTAACTGGGTGGCTATAAAGGTTCACTACAGGTATCTCTGAAAGTGTCTGTTGGGTTGGCACAAATCGAGACTGGGATTTGTCACTCCGTGTAAACGGAGCGGTATCTCTGGGCCCACTCGGTAGGACATCATCATAATGTGCACAATGTGATCAAGGAGTTGATCACGGGATGATGTGTTACGGAACGAGTAAAGAGACTTGCCGGTAACGAGATTGAACAAGGTATCGGGATACCGACGATCAAATCTCGGGCAAGTATCGTACCGCTAGACAAAGGGAATTGAATACGGGATTGATTGAATCCTCGACATCGTGGTTCATCCGATGAGATCATCGTGGAACATGTGGGAGCCAACATGGGTATCCAGATCCCGCTGTTGGTTATTGGCCGGAGAGGTGTCTCGGTCATGTCTGCATGGTTCCCGAACCCGTAGGGTCTACACACTTAAGGTTCGATGACGCTAGGGTTATAGGGAAAGTATGTACGCGGTTACCGAATGTTGTTCGGAGTCCCGGATGAGATCCCAGACATCACGAAGAGTTCCGGAATGGTGTGGAGGTAAAGATTTATATATGGGAAGTCCTGTTTTGGTCACCAGAAAAGCTTCGGGTCTATCGGTAACGTACTGGGACCACCGGGAGGGTCCCGGGGGTCCACCAGGTGGGACTACCTGCCCTAGAGGGCTGCGTGGGCCAAGTGTGAGAGGGGACCAGCCCCAGGTGGGCTGGTGCGCCCCCCCCCCCACCAGGGCCCAAGGCGAAGAGAGAAGGGAAAAGGGGGAAACCCTAGGCTCAGATGGGCCTAAGGCCCACCTAGTGGTGCGCCCCCCCTCTCTCCCCCCTTGGCCGCCCCCTAGATGGGATCTAGGGCTGGCCGCCACCCCTATGGGTGGAAACCTAGGTGGGGGCGCAGCCCCTTCCCTCCCCCTATATATACTTGAAGTATGGGGCTGCCCAACACGTGTGATTTGCTCTCCCTGTTGGCGCAGCCCTACCTCTCTCCCTCCTCGTCTCTCGTAGTGCTTGGCGAAGCTGGAGTCCCGCGCTCCTCCACCACCACCACGCCGTCGTGCTGCTGCTGGATGGAGTCTTTCCCAACCTCTCTTTCTCCCCTTGCTGGATCAAGGTGTAGGAGACGTCACCGGGCTGTACGTGTGTTGAACACGGAGGTGTCGTCCGTTCGGCACTAGGATCATCGGTGATTTGGATCACGACGAATACGACTCCATCAACCCCGTTCACTTGAACGCTTCCGCTTAGCGATCTACAAGGGTATGTAGATGCACTCTCCTTCCCCTCGTTGCTAGATTACTCCATAGATTGATCTTGGTGATGCATAGAAAATTTTGAATTTCTGCTACGTTCCCCAACAGATTTATCGGTGTTGAAATGCCTCAAGATCAACGACGTGTCCGTGTAGGCTAGTGTTGGCGGCGGCCTAATCCAAGATGATAGAAATCATTACGGGTGGATCCACTCATTCTGGTGTTCGAAATGGAGGGCAAGGAGGTGTCACGAGATCTCACCTCTCTGTTCAGGGAGCTTGCAATAGTATTTTTCCAAGTATCTCCGATCCTTTCATCGTCGAGGTGCTAGCTTCCCGAGAAGATGTTATATTTGCACACTTGAGGGGCTTCTCGCATGTGGTGATGAAAGTAGATTGTTTCGTGATTGTTAACTACTGGTCTTCATTTCACAATTCTAGATCAATTGTGGAGCGTGACTTCGAAGAAATTGGGAGAGGTGTTCCGTATTTGCATCCTTCTCGATTCATCATGTCATGACTCATAAGTGAAGTTAACATTCCAGCAAACATATGTGCCAAACACGCTACTGGTCTGAGTAGTTCTGGATGCTGGTTGATGAACCCTCAAATTTTCTGGTTAGAAACCTTGTGGCCAGGGACGGAGCTTCCTTGTAAGCAATGGGTTCAGTAGACCCCAATGAAAACAGAAAACCCTTCACTAATTTAGTACTAATCATCGTTTATTTATAGAAGATGACCACATTGTCATAGACATGACCCCATTAACTTTTTTCTAGCTTTGTCCCTGCTTGGCAGGTTGTAACCGAATTTGGACTAAGCAATAAAGATTCTTGAGTTTCGTGTGATTTTTTTTTGCCGGGTACACTTTTTTGCAGGAAAGGTAGAGTACACTTCATTGACAAGTGATGGGTCGGCCTGGCAAATATTTCCCGTATTTGAGCATGCACAAACACGAAGTTCAGAATGAGGGCCTTCCAGGCACCAAAACAACAACATATTATTCTACAAAGTTGTTATTACAAAAGCCCAATCCCTATTTGGCGGTTTAGGCGCCGTTTTATGCTGCTCCCCCCCTCTATCCTGGGCTTGACCTATTTACAATTTTTTGGAGGCTTCAAAAAAATTTCTTGTGGTGAGGGGATTTGAACTCAAACCATGAGGTTTAGTACCAGACCAAGTAACCAACTCGTATAGCTAACATCCTGTGCCCCTTTTGCTATTTCGTACTACGTCTTTCGTGTGCGCGCACAATCTAGTTTCTTTTCTTTCTTTTTCTATTTTTTTTATTTTTTTCTTGTTCCCTTTCCTTTTCATATTTTAAAATATCATAATTTTTCAAATTCATGAATATATTTTTGAAAATACGTGTTTTCCTCAATTTCGTGCACTTTTTAAATAAATTCATGAACTTTGTTGAAAATTTGTGAATTTTTTTTAACTCTTGATTTCTTGGTATTTCGAAATCAATGATTGTTTTCCAATTTCGTGAACTTTTTTCGGACTTGTTTCAAATTTCACGAAATTTTTCTAAACTCGTGTACTTTTCTTGTTCATGATTTTTTTTCAAATTGTACGGTTTTTTTGAACTTGTGAACTTTTTGGAGCACGTGAACTTTTTTGAGTTCATGAACTTGTTTCAAATCCTGTGATTTCTTTTTTTAAAAATTGTGATCCTTTTAATTTTTTACAAATCTCTTCAAGTTCTTAGTTTTTCAAATTTCGTGAAGTTATTTTCAAATATTTGAATTTTTCCATATTTTGTGAAAAAATGATGATTTTTTCTAAATTTGTGATTTTTTCAAATTCATGAATTTTTTTCAAATTCATAAAAAAATCAATTTGTATGAACCTTTTTGAATTTATGATTTCTTCAAGTTCACTTTTTTATTGTGTTTTTTCCATTTTTATCCTAAAATCATACGCATAATAGAATGGGTATATATACTTCTACATGTTAATGTTGTACTAAAACAAGGGTTAAATAGAGTATTTTCCTCAAAGCGGACAACAAAGTGAGTTCTCCCTAGTGATTATTGTCTAAGGCACCGAATAGGAGCTCCCCTACAAAGGCCACGACAACAAAAAATATTGTGAACATGTTTTTTGAATTTTAGAACACTTTTTGAAAACTTGAACATTCTTTGAATATGTGCCCCTTTCAAAAATGAGAATTTTTTTTGAAATTCACAACAACTTTTTAAAACATTAACATTTTGAGATTTGTGAACAAATTTTAAATTGAATATTTTTTGTTTGAAATTCTTAAAAATATTTGGGAACACAAACATTTGTCGGAATTGTCAAACATTTTTTGAAAACATGAACATTTTTTAAATATATGAACAAAAGGTTGATTTTTTCAAAAAAAATAGTGATTTTTTGAAACAAAGAAAAAAGAAACAGGAAACGGAGAAAAAATGAAAACCAAAAAACACTTAAAATAATCAACAGGAAAAAGAAAGCCGACTCATGAACTTTCCCAAAATCAAGAAAAAACGGATTGGAACCTTCGGAAGGTTCCCGCAACTGTACCCTCTCGTAGAATCTAAATAGCCGGCTAGTAACACATTGTAGGTGAGTCTCTCTCTTGTGTGAAAAAGTTGCGAAATCGCTAATTAAGAAGTACTCCTTTCAAATATCACCCCAATCTCCCTAGGTTGTGATAAGTGACACGTTGCATGTGCGCCACTTGTCGCAACCTATGAGTTTTTCCTATTTTTATAGATCCGTTTATTAAAAATGTTTTATCTCTTAAACCATGCATTCAAATCTCGAATTGTTATTACCGTTGGATTTCTCACGTCGAGATCTTCGAAACTAAATCCCATGACGATAGATTTTGACGAACTATTTTTCTTCACGAAAAAAATAGACGAAAAAAATCAAACAGAAAAATCGAACCGGGAGCACTTTTTTCCCCTTTCCGGAAGCCGTTTCCGAGAGGCAAGGCCATGCCTCTCGCGGAAACAAGCGTGTCTCTCGCGAAAGCAAAACCAAGCCTCTCACAAAAAAGGAAGAGAAAACACTTTTTTTTTCATTTCCAAGCCATGCCTCTTACGAAAGAAATAAAGAGAGAGAAAACATATTTTTTTCTATTTCCGAGAGGCACGGCCGTGCCTCTCACGGAAGCAAAACCGGGCCTCGCGCAAGTAAACCATGGCTCTCGCTCTCGCAAAAAAGAGAAGAGAAAACGCGTTTTTTTCTGTTTCCGATTGGCACGGCCGTGCCTCTCATGGAAGAAAAAAAAAGTGAAAATGCATTTTTTTTCTGTTTCCGAGAGGCACGGCCATGCCTTTCGCGGAAGCAAAACCATGCTTCTTGTGGAAGCAAAACCGTGCCTTTTAAGGAAAAAAAATGTGTTTTTTTATTTCGAGAGGTACGGCCGTGCCTCTCACGGAAGGAAAAAAAGTGAAAACTTTTTTTTTCCGTTTCTAAGAGGCGCGCCGCGGAAGCAAAACCGTGTCTCTCGTGAAAGTAAAACCGTGCCTCTTAAGGGAGGGAAAAAACGTGTTTTTTCATGCAATTTTTTTTGAGTTTTTTATAAAAGCTAAGAAAGACCGGCGAAAAATCGAAAAGTTTAAAGAAACCCGGGAAAACCCCACTTAAAAGCCGAAAACGCGTGCGGAAAAAATAAAAAATAAATCCAAAGGGAGCGTCTAGGACGCGACACATGACGGCGGTTGAGAGCGCGTCGAGTGGCATGCTCTCAGCCCCACCGTAATTGATCTTTGCGCGGCTCCTGAAGAAAATTGCTCGCGAAAAGTTAGCATTTTGACGCAACAAGCGTCAGTTAGAAAATTCGGTTCCCATCGGCCCAAACAGCAACATATATTATTCTGCGAAGTTGTTACCACAAAAGGCCATGGCCACAAACATGCTCGATAGTGCACTTCATAGGTGGGTGCCAAAGGAAGTGGCCTAGTGCCCATATGAATTCGTGGTACTGCCGTTTGTCAAGTGCTCGAATTTAACATTGCCTGACAGTATTTCCTCCACGGCTTTCTGAAAACAGAGCAACAAGTCAGTGATACCCACACACCAACAAACAGCGAGCTTGGGTGGCAGAAGTTCAAAGGAATCCATAGTAAGACATTCGTACCTCGATACATGTCAAAGTATACTGGACGTCACTATCTGAAATTTGGTAGTGAATGACAAGTCTGACGCTGCAGATTGAGAGAGTTCAAAATGCAGGGTTAAAACTTAATGCATCTGACGCTGCAGATTAAGGGAGTTCAAATGGAGTGTTATAAAACTTAGAAGTTAGTATGAAGCAAAGCATACATCATACTCCGTATGAAATAAGACCGAGTTTCTTTTTGATGCAGTCTGAAGTTTTTATTTTAGTTAGGGGCCAATGCAGGCATAAGGATGCTTATACTGAGCAGCTGAGCTTGACAATACTATACTAAGCAGATAAAAAAAGCAGTTGAGCAAACTGAATTGAACCTCTTGGAGCTTCCTGGCATCGCAAGCACATTTCGCCGTTCCAGGAGTTGACACAGTTTGTCAGATGTTATGCGTGGATCCGAGATATCAAAGAATACCTAGAGAATACACCACAGGGGTTTAGGAATATGATCTTGGAAACATATTAGAAAATATCAGACTCAATAGATGGACTAGCAGGCTAACCATATTGGTCTCCACTGAGGTTAAATCAACTGTAAACTGTTTAATTTTCTTCAGTCCATCTGAACAATTGGACAAGACAAGCAGATTCAGGGGTGTATTACTTGTGATAAAAATGGAAGAAGTGTGAATCCTCATGGAAAAGATCATATGAGACCTGCTAAAACTTTAGCCTTCCTATGGTCATCGGCAAGCTTGGCTACGTTGTCGCGAACTGCGACATAGGCAGCAGCGCAGAGAACTCCGACCTGCCTCATTCCACCACCTAGTGTCTTCCTAAGAATCCTAGCCTGAAAGTATTCTTCAGATTTCCGTTACATGTTCTCTTAAGCAGCTTATTAATAAACTTAGTAGTAGCAGAATGTCCATTGTCACCTTGTCTATGAAGGCCTTAGAACCAACAATAACTGATCCAACAGGAGCACCTAAACCTTTCGATAGGCATACCGAAACTGAGTCAGCAGCTCTCACAAGCCTATCAACAGGAACTCCAAGTGCCTGACACGACAACAACAGTGATGGAAAATGTCAGGAGAAGATATGAAAACTTGGTTCTTGGTCATGCCGGTTTATTGCTCACATGCTACTTACCACGGACGCGTTAAAGATACGAGCTCCGTCGATATGAAGCTTCAAGCCATGGCTTTGAGCAACTTCGCCAACCTTGTCGGTGTATTCTACAGACAGACACTTTCCACCAGATCTGCAGCAGCAACAAGAAGAAAATATCAACTAGGGGGTAACCACGACACTGCCATCCCGATCAGTAACATGAGCAACATGTATGAGAGCAACTCACTCACCTTCCATGCGTGTTCTCCAGGCAGATGAGCCTGGTGGTGGGATAATGCAGCGCCCCCGCCCCTACATGATGCCTGATCGCAGCTACGATCATGTCAATGTCCATGGTGCCGTCAGGATCGTTTCTGACGGTCCTGGGGTGGACGCCGCCGATGGTGGAGATGCCTCCGTTCTCGCACATGTGGATGTGGGAGGTGTCCCCGAGGATGACCTCGCTGCCCCTGGTGTCGCAGTGCGTGAGGACGGAGACCAGGTTGCCCATGGTGCCCGACGGCACGAACAGGGCGGCCTCCTTGCCCGTGATCCTGGCCATCTCCGCCTCGAAGCGCTGCGCGGTCGGGTCCGCGCCCAGGACGTCGTCGTCCACCTCCGCCGCGGCCATGGCGGCACGCATGGCCTCGGACGGCTTGGTGACCGTGTCCGAGCGGAGGTCCACCACCTTGGTCACCATCCTGCCTGCGTACCTGTAGCTCGAGCTCACGCTTCAGCAGGAACACGTAGTGCTCTGTCAGCTGTGCAATTTACCCTCGGGGACAAATGCGTTATTGCGAAATCCACATCTTGCTGCACTGTGGTGTGGTGGAAAGTGGAAACTGGCTACTCCTAGTGTCCCACACGCAAGCGGTGAAAACTGAAACGAGGAGGGCCAAAAAGGAGACGCCATTTTTACATCGCACAGGACAAGATCACAAGAGTGCCTTAGGACGCAGCAGACACGAGCACCACAGTGGAGGACCCCAGGAAGGATACATACAACTCTACTGGTCCAACAACCACAAACTTTGGCGCCTTTTGGGGGGCCATGCGCCCATGCATGCATGTCACGCGTTTCCTCGGAGATTTTTGAAGAGCGGCGAGAGGATAAGCGCTCGGCGGCTCCAAGAACAATGGATCTACCGAGGGTTGGAAGGGAAGGGAAGGGGGGCAAAATAACATAGCACCGCGCATCGCAAGGTAAGTACAGTATCATTCAGGAACAAGAACTTACTGCACGCGTTCATCGTCGATTCGTAAAGCAACAAAACTTGGTAAAAGAGGATGAAGAGGGGGATCTGAGGAACTGCGCACCAGAATCCGTGGATCAGATGGAGCCCCAGCCGAGGCGGATGGGAATGGCAGCCGCGGTTGGGCCAGAGAAGATGAGTGGGGAGGAGAGTGGTCTGGCTTTGGTGCCGTCGTTGCCACTGCGGTGCGGAGTCGCGCTTTATACGGAGTAGATGACAAAGCTAGGTTAGGTGCCGCCTGAGGAAGAAGTGCTGGACGAGACGACATAACACCATCTTCAATAGTTTCAAAAAAAAAACTATTTGAAGGCATGAATGGCAGCAAAAAGAAACTCCCCAATAACCACCTTTTCTCCCACCTAAGTAATACTATTCGATTATTGGAGATGAACCCTTTCACATATTTCCAATAACCCAGTCCCTAGTACCCAACCTGACCTTAAGGGCCCGCTGCAGGCCCTTAAGGTTGGCGGTGGCATGCCGGGCGGCGGCAATGATGCGATGGTGGTTGGTGTCGGGCAGCGGTGGCCCGACGGCTGGTGGCAGCATTCGACGGCGATGTGTGGTGGTGGTGGCGCGATGGTCTAATGGCGGCCCAGCGGCTGGTGGCAGCGTTCGACAACGACACGTGGTGGTGGGGCGATGGTTTGATGGCGGTCCGGCGGGATTCAGTGACAGCGTGCTGATGTGGCTTGTATTGGAGAGGATATTAGGAGAGGGTCAACTCGCATAATAACAAAAAAATTGAGGAAGGAAGCTGTTGGAGATGCTCTAATGGCATCTCCAATGCAACTCACCAAATTGTTTCTATATGTTTGGACCGTGAACACTTTTTAGGCCTCCAACATGGCGGTCATTTTGGGCCTCCGAAATCATCAGGTCGGCCGTAAATCGGGAGGTGGTTTGGGGGAGTTCGGGTGTTCGCCATATCGGTGTGCAACAACCCAGTTCCTCCCAAAAACCCTGACTATCTTTAGAACCATTGCCCCATTCACACTATTGAGCGGCTACCCGCCTACCCTCATTGAATCTCCATCACTCTGCCTAACGCATTTATGGTTGGGCAGCCGGCGAGCCACCCAAGGAGCCTACCTCTTTGTCGTCATCCGTGCCTTCATAGTTCGTCAGCTGTCATTCGCCCTCTGTCGTCACCATGGTGCAGGCAAATATTACATGGTATAGGCCGATGTCACCAAATCGCAGCAGAGTCCACACCATGGACGCCCGACACCAGGCCCGCATTGAGGTGGGCCAACCTTCGAGCTCTCAGGAGCTGAGCTTGCAGGAAGAGAAGATGGACGAGGAGGATAAGGGCGACCCCATCGCAGTGGCAGAGGTCGCGGAGGAGGAGAAGGCGATGGTCATCGATGCAACGGCTCTAGGCGGCAGGGCGAACACGCCCTTCTCCATGGCGGAGGTAGAGGAGCAAGTCCATCTCGCACTCCTGGAGGAGCAGCACGCGTACATGATGCAAAGGGAGGTGGACCGCACGGATGCCGTTGCCATCACGATGCTCCTCGCTAATGCGGAAATCATCAACGAGAAACAGGAGGTGCTCACTTATGTACACAGGTCATGTGCGGTCAACCGTGAGCTCCACTGGCTTCCCATGAACAAGGCACGACATCAGGATCTTTGAGGAGCTCAAGACTGATGACAATGAGGAAATGGAGCAGCATGGCGATGATGCCATAGAGGCACATGTCAGGTGCTCCGACGAGTTTGCGCGAGCAGCCAACGATGATGAGGCCTTCTACTCCAGTGCGAGTGTCATCAACCTCACCAACCCACATCGGTATCATTCATTTGGAGACGGCTAACATCGCCAAACCGAAGATCGTCTCCTCCACTAGAAGGAAAGGTACTACCCTAGGTACTAGTGCTACTCTTGATTCTCCTATTGATTATAATCAACTTGTGACACCATCACAATCACCTTCACATACACATATTCCACTCTATGCTATGTCACATATAGTTGATTCTGCTTATGCTTCCGATGAAAATTATGATGATGCTTAGATGCTAGATTGCTAAAGTTGAAGAACTTGAGAACGCTGAGAATTTTGAAACATCACCTATCACACCTACTGAAAGATATAATCCTGAACTACCCACAAAACCTATTATACTACATGAAGAATTCTCTAGAGAATTTATAGCTTATGACATTGAAGGTGGGATAGATGGTATGATTGAGTTATTTAAGAAAAGAGCTCTAAAAGATATGATTATTCCTAATGATAGATTATGTGCTTCACTTATATACATTAAAGATGATGCTTATGAATTCCGTGTTGATCCTTAAATTCTTGCTCTAGTAGATTTCATGCTTTCTATAGTCATAAAGATGAAAAGGGCTATTGATCGTATCAATAAGATCCTTTCTATCGCTAATATCTTTGCTAAGGAAATATGAATAGAAGTTATATTATGCTCAAGATATTTCCCATACCACTAAAATATGAAGCTAAAACTTGGTATAATAACTTGAGGCCTAGAAGCATCACTAGCTTGTAAGAGTCTTTTACTGCTTTATGGACAAGTATTTCCCTTTGCATATGAGACATGCAGCCTTGCATCATGTCTATAACCTTACCCAACTTGAGGAAGAGAGCCCAACTCAAGCTTGGGGGTGTGAGTTAGAAAGGAATGATCCTAATCATGAAGGAAATATGCCCTAGAGGCAATAATAAAGTTATTATTTATTTCCTTATATCATGATAAATGTTTATTATTCATGCTAGAATTGTATTAACCGGAAACATAATACATGTGTGAATACATAGACAAACAGAGTGTCACTAGTATGCCTCTACTTGACTAGCTCGTTAATCAAAGATGGTTATGTTTCCTAACCATAGACAAAAGAGTTGTTATTTGAGTAACGAGGTCACATCATTAGTTGAATGATCTGATTGACATGACCCATTCCATTAGCTTAGCACCTGATCGTTTAGTATGTTGCTATTGCTTTCTTCATGACTTATACATGTTCCTATAACTATGAGATTATGCAACTCCCGTTTGCCGGAGGAACACCTTGGGTGCTACCAAACGTCACAACGTAACTGGGTGATTATAAAGGAGCATTACAGGTGTCTCCAAAAGTAGATGTTGGGTTGGCGTATTTCGAGATTAGGATTTGTCACTCCGATTGTCGGAGAGGTATCTCTGGGCCCTCTCGGTAATGCACATCACATAAGCCTTGCAAGCACTGCAACTAATATGTTAGTTGTGAGATGATGTATTACGGAACGAGTAAAGAGACTTGCCAGTAACGAGATTGAACTAGGTATTGGATACCGACGATCGAATCTCGGGCAAGTAACATACCGATGACAAAGGGAACAACGTATGTTGTTATGCGGTCTGACCGATAAAGATCTTCGTAGAATATGTAGGAGCCAATATGGGCATCCAGGTCCCGCTATTGGTTATTGACCGGAGACGTGTCTCGGTCATGTCTACATTGTTCTCGAACCCGTAGGGTCCGCACGCTTAAGGTTACGATGACAGTTATATTATGAGTTTACATGTTTTGATGTACCGAAGGAGTTCGGAGTCCCGGATGAGATTGGGGACATGACGAGGAGTCTCGAAATGGTCGAGACGTAAAGATTCATATATTGGATGATATGGTTAGGCCAAGGGGTCAAGCCCATGAGGCTTTAGATCGGTGCAAAAGGAGTTTTGCGGAGGCCAGGGGGCCAAACGCCGGAGACCCTGGCGTCTGGCCCTGGGCCAGACGCCGAGGCCCATGGCGTCTGGGCCAGACGCCAAGGATTGTGGCGTTTGGTCCTGGAGTCCGAGTGGGACTCTTGCCTTTCGGGAAAAACCGACTTTGAGGAGGCTTTTGCTCCAAGTTTCGACCCCGGGGCTCAACATATAAATAGAGGGGCAGGGCTAGCACCAAAGACACAACAATTGATCCCTTGGATCTCTTAGCCGTGTGCGGTGCCCCCCTCCACCATAGTCCACCTCGATAATATCGTAGCGGTGCTTAGGCGAAGCCCTGCGACGGTAGAACATCAAGATCGTCACCACGCCGTCGTGCTGACGGAACTCTCCCTCGACACTCGGCTGGATCGGAGTTCGAGGGACGTCATCGAGCTGAACGTGTGCTAGAACTCGGAGGTGCCGTAGTTTCGGTGCTTGATCGGTCGGGCCGTGAAGACGTACGACTACATCAACCGCGTTGTGCTAACGCTTCCGCTTACGGTCTACAAGGGTATGTAGACAACACTCTCCCCTCTCGTTGCTATACATCACCATGATCTTGCGTGTGCGTAGGAAATTTTTGAAATTACTACGAAACCCAACAGTGGCATCCGAGCCTAGGTTACTTATGTTGATGTTATATGCACGAGTAGAACACAAGTGAGTTGTGGACGATACAAGTCATACTGCCTACCAGCATGTCATACTTTGGTTCGGCGGTATTGTTGGACGAGACGACCCGGACCAACCTTACGCGTACGCTTACGCGAGACCGGTTCCCTCGACGTGCTTTGCACATAGATGGCTTGCGGGCGACTGTCTCTCCAACTTTAGTTGAACCGAGTATGGCTACGCCCGGTCCTTGAGAAGGTTAAAACGGAGTCTATTTGACAAACTATCGTTGTGGTTTTGATGCGTAGGTGAGATTGGTTCTTACTTAAGCCCGTAGCAGCCACGTAAAACATGCAACAACAAAGTAGAGGACGTCTAACTTGTTTTTGCAGGGCATGTTGTGATGTGATATGGTCAAAGCATGATGCTGAATTTTATTGTATGAGATGATCATGTTTTGTAACCGAGTTATCGGCAACTGGCAGGAGCCATATGGTTGTCGCTTTATTGTATGCAATGCAATCGCGATGTAATGCTTTACTTTATTACTAAACGGTAGTGATAGTCGTGGAAGCATAAGATTGGCGAGACGACAACGATGCTACGATGGAGATCAAGGTGTCGCGCCGGTGACGATGGTGATCATGACGGTGCTTTGGAGATGGAGATCACAAGCACAAGATGATGATGGCCATATCATATCACTTATATTGATTGCATGTGATGTTTATCTTTTTATGCATCTTATCTTGCTTTGATTGACGGTAGCATTATAAGATGATCTCTCACTAAATTATCAAGAAGTGTTCTCCCTGAGTATGC
Organism: Triticum aestivum; assembly: GCF_018294505.1. Lineage (NCBI taxonomy): Eukaryota > Viridiplantae > Streptophyta > Magnoliopsida > Poales > Poaceae > Triticum > Triticum aestivum. The sequence continues at coordinate 675,988,049 of NC_057797.1, read as the reverse complement.
ACCGTTGCCAAAGTTCGTCGTGCCCAGACACCACGTGATGATCGGGTGTGATAAGCTCTACGTCCATCTACAACGGGTGCAAGCCAGTTTGCACACGCAGAATACTCAGGTTAAACTTGACGAGCCTAGCATATACAGATATGGCCTCGGAACACGGAGACCGAAAGGTCGAGCGTGAATCATATAGTAGATATGATCAACATAACGATGTTCACCATTGAAACTACTCCATCTCACGTGATGATCGGTCATGGTTTAGTTGATTTGGATCACGTAATCACTTAGAGGATTAGAGGGATGTCTATCTAAGTGGGAGTTCTTAAATAATATGATTAATTGAACTTTAATTTATCATGAACTTAGTCCTGGTAGTATTTTGCAAATTATGTTGTAGATCAATAGCTCGCGTTGTTGCTTCCCTGTGTTTATTTTGATATGTTCCTAGAGAAAATCATGTTGAAAAATGTTAGTAGCAATGATGCGGATTGGATCCGTGATCTGAGGTTTATCCTCATTACTGCACAGAAGAATTATGTCCTTGATGCACCGCTAGGTGACGGACCTATTGCAGGAGCAGATGCAGACGTTATGAACGTTTGGCTAGCTCAATATGATGACTACTTGATAGTTTAGTGCACCATGCTTAATGGCTTAGAATCGGGACTTCAACGACGTTTTGAACGTCATGGAGCATATGAGATGTTCCAGGAGTTGAAGTTAATATTTCAAGCAAATACCCGAGTTGAGAGATATGTAGTCTCCAACAAGTTCTATAGCTAAAAGATGGAGGAGAATCGCTCAACTAGTGAGCATGTGCCCAGATTGTCTGAGTACAACAATCGCTTGAATCAAGTGGGAGTTAATCTTCCAGATAAGATAGTGATTGACAGAATTCTCTAGTCACCATCACCAAGTTAGTAGAACTTCGTGATGAACTATGATATGCAAGGGATAACGGAAACAATTCCCAAGCTCTTCGTAATGCGGAAATTGACGAAGGTAGAAATCGAGAAAAACATCAAGTGTTGATGGTAGACAAGACCACTAGTTTCAAGAAAAGGGCAGAGGGAAGAAGGGGAACTTCAAATAGAATGGCAAGCAAGTTGCTGCTCAAGTGAAGAAGCCCAAGTCTGGTCCTAAGCCTGAGACTAAGTGTTTCTACTGCAAAGGGACTGGTCACTGGAAGCGGAACTACCCCAAGTGATTGGCAGATAAGAAGGATGGCAAAGTGAACATAAGTATATTTTATATACATGTTATTGATGTGTACTTTACTAGTGTTTATGGCAACCCCTCAGTATTTGATACTAGTTCAGTTGCTAAGATTAGTAACTCGAAACGGGAGTTGCAGAATAAACAGAGACTAGTTAAGGGTGAAGTGACGATGTGTGTTGGAAGTGGTTCCAAGATTGATATGATCATCATCGCACACTCCCTATACTTTCGGGATTAGTGTTGAACCTGAATAAGTGTTATTTGGTGTTTGCGTTGAGCATGAATATGATTTGATCATGTTTATTGTAATACGGTTATTCATTTAAGTAAGAGAATAAATTGTTGTTCTGTTTACATGAATAAAACCTTATATGGTTACACACCCAATGAAAATAGTTCGTTGGATCTCGATCGTAGTGATACACATAATCATAATATTGAAACCAAAAGATGCAAAGTTAATAATGATAGTGCAACTTATTTGTAGCACTGCCGTTTAGGTCATATTGGTGTAAAGCGCATGAAGAAACTCCATGCTGATGGGATTTTGGAATCACTTGATTATGAATCACTTGATGCTTGCGAACCATGCCTTTTGGGCAAGATGACTAAAACGCCGTTCTCCGGAACAATGAAGCAAGCAACAGATTTGTTGGAGATCATACATACTGATGTATGTGGTCCGGTGAATATTAAAGCTTGCAGCAGGTATCATTATTTTCTGACCTTCACAGATGATTTGAGCAGATATGGGGATATCTACTTGATGAAACATAAGTTTGAAACATTTGAACAGTTCAAAGAATTTCAGAGTGAAGTGGAAAATCATCGTGACAAGAAAATAAAGTTTCTACGATCTGATCGCGGAGACAAATATTTGAGTTACGAGTTTGGTCTTCAATTAAAACAATGTGGAATAGTTTCACAAACTCATGCCACATGGAACACCACAGCATAATGGTGTGTCCGAACGTCATAACCGTACTTTATTAGATATATAGTGCAATCTATGATGTCTCTTACGGATCTACCACTATCGTTTTGGGGTTATGCATTAAAGACAGCTACATTCACATTAAATAGGGCACCATCTAAATCCGTTGAGGCGACACCATATGAACTATGGTTTGGCAAGAAACCTAAGCTGTCGTTTCTTAAAGTTTGGGGTTGCAATGCTTATATGAAAAAATTTCATCCTGATAAGCTCAAACTCAAATCGGAGAAGTGCGTCTTCATAGGATATCCAGAGGAAACTATTGGATACACCTTCTACCACAGATCCGAAGGCAAGACTTTTTTTGCTAAATTCGGAAACTTTCTGGAGAAGGGGTTTCTCTTGAAAGAAGTGAGTGGGAGGAAAGTAGAACTTGACGAGGTAACTGTACCTGCTCCCTTATTGGAAAGTAGTACATCACAGAAAACTGTTTTTGTGACACCTACACCAGTTAGTGAGGAAGCTAATGATGATGATCATGAAACTTCAGAACAAGATACTACTGAACCTCGTAGATCAACCAGAGTAAGATCCGCGCCAGAGTGGTACGGTAATCCTGTTCTGAAAGTCATGCTACTAGATCATGATGAAACCTACGAACTATGAAGAAGCGATGATGAGCCCAGATTCCGCAAAGTGGCTTGAAGCCATGAAATCTGAGATGGGATCCATGTATGAGAACAAAGTATGGACTTTGGTTGACTTGCCCGATGATCGGCAAGCAATTGAGAATAAATGGATCTTTAAGAAGAAGACTGACGCTGATGGTAATGTTACTGTCTACAAAGCTCGACTTGTCGCAAAAGGTTTTCGGCAAGTTCAAGGGATTGACTACGATGAGACCTTCTCACCCGTAGCGATGCTTAAGTCCGTCCGAATCATGTTAGCAATTGCCGCATTTTATGATTATGAAATTTGGCAGATGGATGTCAAAACTGCATTCCTGAATGGATTTCTGGAAGAAGAGTTGTATATGATGCAACCGGAAGGTTTTGTCGATCCAAAGGGAGCTAACAAAGTGTGCAAGCTCCAGCGATCCATTTATGGACTGGTGCAAGCCTCTCGGAGTTGGAATAAACGTTTTGATAGTGTGATCAAAGCATTTGGTTTTATACAGACTTTCGGAGAAGCCTGTATTTACAAGAAAGTGAGTGGGAGCTCTACAACATTTCTGATAAGTATATGTGAATGACATATTGTTGATCGGAAATAATGTAGAATTATTCTGTAAAGCATAAAAGGAGTGTTTGAAAGGAGTTTTTCAAAGAAAGACTTCGGTGAAGCTGCTTACATATTGAGTTTCAAGATCTATAGAGATAGATCAAGACGCTTGATAAGTTTTTTCAATGAGTACATACCTTGACAAGATTTTGAAGTAGTTCAAAATGGAACAGTCAAAGAAAGAGTTCTTGCCTGTGTTACAAGGTGTGAAGTTGAGTAAGACTCAAAGCCCGACCACGGCAAAAAAATAGAAAGAGAATGAAAGTCATTTCCTATGCCTCAGTCATAGGTTCTATAAAGTATGCCATGCTGTGTACCAGATCTATTGTATACCCTGCACTGAGTTTGGCAAGGGAGTACAATAGTGATCTAGGAGTAGATCACTGGACAGCGGTCAAAATTGTCCTTAGTGGAATAAGGATATGTTTCTCTATTATGGAAGTGAAAAAAGGTTCGTCGTAAAGGGTTACGCCGATGCAAGTTTGACACTAATCTAGATGACTCTAAGTCTCGATCTAGATACATATTGAAAGTGGGAGCAATTAGCTAGAGTAGCTCCATGCAGAGCATTGTTGACATAGAAATTTGCAAAATACATGAGGATCTGAATGTGGCAGACCCGTTGACTAAGATTCTCTCACAAGCAAAACATGATCACACCTTAGTACTCCTTGGGTGTTAATCACATAGCGATGTGAACTAGATTACTGAATCTAGTAAACCCTTTGGGTGTTGGTCACATAGCGATGTGAACTATGGGTGTTAATCACATGGTGATGTGAACTATTGCTGTTAAATCACATGGCGATGTGAACTAGATTATTGACTCTAGTGCAAGTGGGAGACTGAAGGAAATATGCCCTAGAGGCAATAATAAAGTTATTATTTATTTCCTTATATCATGATAAATGTTTATTATTCATGCTAGAATTGTATTAACCGGAAACATAATACATGTGTGAATACATAGACAAACAGAGTGTCACTAGTATGCCTCTACTTGACTAGCTCGTTAATCAAAGATGGTTATGTTTCCTAACCATAGACAAAAGAGTTGTTATTTGAGTAACGAGGTCACATCATTAGTTGAATGATCTGATTGACATGACCCATTCCATTAGCTTAGCACCTGATCGTTTAGTATGTTGCTATTGCTTTCTTCATGACTTATACATGTTCCTATAACTATGAGATTATGCAACTCCCGTTTGCCGGAGGAACACCTTGGGTGCTACCAAACGTCACAACGTAACTGGGTGATTATAAAGGAGCATTACAGGTGTCTCCAAAAGTAGATGTTGGGTTGGCGTATTTCGAGATTAGGATTTGTCACTCCGATTGTCGGAGAGGTATCTCTGGGCCCTCTCGGTAATGCACATCACATAAGCCTTGCAAGCACTGCAACTAATATGTTAGTTGTGAGATGATGTATTACGGAACGAGTAAAGAGACTTGCCAGTAACGAGATTGAACTAGGTATTGGATACCGACGATCGAATCTCGGGCAAGTAACATACCGATGACAAAGGGAACAACGTATGTTGTTATGCGGTCTGACCGATAAAGATCTTCGTAGAATATGTAGGAGCCAATATGGGCATCCAGGTCCCGCTATTGGTTATTGACCGGAGACGTGTCTCGGTCATGTCTACATTGTTCTCGAACCCGTAGGGTCCGCACGCTTAAGGTTACGATGACAGTTATATTATGAGTTTACATGTTTTGATGTACCGAAGGAGTTCGGAGTCCCGGATGAGATTGGGGACATGACGAGGAGTCTCGAAATGGTCGAGACGTAAAGATTCATATATTGGATGATATGGTTAGGCCAAGGGGTCAAGCCCATGAGGCTTTAGATCGGTGCAAAAGGAGTTTTGCGGAGTCCAGGGGGCCAAACGTCGGAGACCCTGGCGTCTGGCCCTGGGCCAGACGCCGAGGCCCATGGCGTCTGGGCCAGACGCCAAGGATTGTGGCGTTTGGTCCTGGAGTCCGAGTGGGACTCTTGCCTTTCGGGAAAAACCGACTTTGAGGAGGCTTTTGCTCCAAGTTTCGACCCCGGGGCTCAACATATAAATAGAGGGGCAGGGCTAGCACCAAAGACACAACAATTGATCCCTTGGATCTCTTAGCCGTGTGCGGTGCCCCCCTCCACCATAGTCCACCTCGATAATATTGTAGTGGTGCTTAGGCGAAGCCCTGCGACGGTAGAACATCAAGATCGTCACCACGCCGTCGTGCTGACGGAACTCTCCCTCGACACTCGGCTGGATCGGAGTTCGAGGGACGTCATCGAGCTGAACGTGTGCTAGAACTCGGAGGTGCCGTAGTTTCGGTGCTTGATCGGTCGGGCCGTGAAGACGTACGACTACATCAACCGCGTTGTGCTAACGCTTCCGCTTACGGTCTACAAGGGTATGTAGACAACACTCTCCCCTCTCGTTGCTATACATCACCATGATCTTGCGTGTGCGTAGGAAATTTTGAAATTACTACGAAACCCAACAAATCATCCTATCAAGGATTATGAATTGCTTGATATATTCTATAGTGCTTTAACCCTTGAATCTAGGACATACCTAGGTAGTTGTGTAGGAAATATTTTCAGGGGAAGGATATTGCATGGAGCTAAGGAATTATTGGATAATATAACAAAGAATCATAATGAGTGCAATATTATTGAGCCTCCACAAGCACCTACTCCAAAGAACAGGGGAATGCTTTTTAAGTCCAGAAGATATGGAAGAAGCCAAGAAATGTGCAAAAGAGAAGGGTATTAAAGTCTACAATGTTAAAAGATACCTCCAATTGAATGTTTATGCGAGCTTATTACTCCATGCCTTATGGTAGAGGTGCACTCTCTTTATAGGTTTGATGAAGGTGATATCCCTTATAATAAGTCTCCTAGTCAATGCTTAGAAGAAATTGATAATTTCTTGGTTAAACAACATTGCTTTGAAATGTAATTACAAATGCAACTACAAAAAAATACTAACATAATTAGAAACTTGCATGTTGTCCCATTATAACCCACTAATGATGTTAAAGGTATTTTTAAGCATTGTACTATGATACAAACTCAACTTGAACAAGTTACTAAGGCTCAACAAGATTTATTGCTTAACATATCTAAAAATGCTAAGAAACATGATGTTTATGTCATTTGTACTAGAGGAGGTGCCACCACTCAAGAACCTTTATATCCAGAATAGAACCTTAAAAGAATAAAAAAAGATTATCAAGGAGTAAATGGTAGTCATCCTAGTTCTCCTAGAAAGGAAAAGAAAAAGGAAAAAAACTAAAATTGTTGAGAATTCTAGAGAACCTGACAATGATTAAGAAAGTGAACGTAAAGAGAATCCTAATGGCATATCTATCTCTGATGCTGAAACCCAGGACGAGAAAGAACAGGAACCCATCTAGGAAAATAATAATGATACTATCCCTAATGTAGAGGAAATTGAAAAGGAAGAGAAGGAAGTAGAACCACACATACAAAAAGATGATCCTCCTCAAACAAAAAACGTGATAAAAGGGAGGGAGCTTCTAGGAAACATGGTAGAGAATAGTGCCTTGGACAAAAGTCCTTGCCATTTCCTAGTGAATCAGAAAAAGTTAAAGAGAATGAACACTTTATTGAGTTTTCTTAATTACTAAGATCATTATTTTTGCAAATTCCTTTAACTAATGCAATTAACATTCCTCCTTACTCCATGTATATGAAAGATATTGTCACTAATTATGGATGTACGAGCTTTCATCCACCTGCCGGATATCTGAACCCTAAGCCGGATTTCCGGCTGAGGTGTCTAGTAGGTTCATAAATTATGGTTAGAGGTCCGGCCCCATATTGGATGTCTGGTCCCTCCTTCATCCGTAGGATGTTTGGACCCCTGCCGGAAATCTGACTTTGGGGTCCATTAGCTTGGGATATTTTTGCCAGATGTCTGACCTCCTCCCGGATATACATGCACTCATGCTTGGGTCAGATGTCCAAACAAGTTGTTGAATGTCCGGGTGAAAGGACATGCGGTGCCCCCATGTGGTTTTGGTAATTAATGACATTCTCTATGGACTAATGGTTGCATTGAGTTATATTTGAAGGATTTTTCCATAGGCATTTCTTGAAGTCCATGTGTTGGTTTCAAGGAGTTTATGGGTTGACCAAGGTGCTATTAAGGAATTATCCAAAGATTGGTCATGTGAGTGTTGAGCTTATTGCAAGCATGTCTTAAAGAAGAAGATTGTGTGATCATTCATGTTTACCTTCAAGACATCATCCAAACAAAGAGAGTTGGAAAGATTCAAGGTTGATCAAGACTAAGTCAAGAGTGAATCAAGTTGATCAACTCACAAAGAGTAGAAGATGTACCGAGAGGGATCAAGTGATCTCATGATATGGTAAGCATTGTCCATTGCACTTTGTGTACTAACCCATGGTCTATGTGAGAGTCTATGTGGAGTTAGGTACGTATCCATGGGCTTGCGTCAAGAGGATGATATCATACAACCCATGGGAAGGATGACATCAAGTGGTGATCGTCATCAAGATTGCCGTGTGCAAGTTCAAGTGGAGAATCACGAAAATATCAAGTGCTTGAAGCTTGCCGTCCATTGTGGTTTCAATGGACTTGTGAAGATGTGCCGAAGAGTGGCTCACCCATAGTGGAGTATGGGGGAGCAATCATCTAGTCTCCATCGACCCAACGCAATCAAGAAAGGTGGTCCATCTTGAGGAGGACAAGATCGTCATCATCTAGCTCAAGTGGATCATGTGCAAGGCAAAGGTTTGCCCTTGATAGGTTTTCTATTTTACCGGTCTCATGGTGGTAGTTGGGAGACCGGGTTATAGGATCGATAGCCGTACTATCAAGGGGGGCTCTCAAGTGAGTAGCTTGATCGTATCGTTCGTCGAGAGCTCAAACCATTGCATCCTTGCATCATGTGTCTTGGTTCTTGTTTGGTTCTCTTTGTGAGTCTTAGAGCTTATGGTCATCTTGATGACAAGCTTGAGTTCATCGAAAACGGAGTTTGCATGGGTCTTCTATGATGTTTTCGGTGTTGAAGGTTTTACCGGTCTTATCCGAGAAAGGGTACTCACCATTTTCTTTTGGGCCTTTTCTCATTTGCTTCTTATTGGTATTTATATCAAGATTGTGTTAGCCCTTGTCGCTAGCTTTCCAACAAACTTGGTTTCGTCGAATTCGGAGTCCGTTTGCAGAAGTTGTGTCAGTTTTGGTGTTCTGAAAAGGCTGCAGCGGTACTACCGCGGACAGGAGCGGATGTAATTTTTTACTACCGCTCTTGGGAGTGGTACTACCGCTTGGAGCAGTACTACCGCGGCTACTTCCGTGGCTACTTCCGCTCGGGACCAAAAACTCGTCACAAGTCCAGCGGTGGTAGGCACGGATGTAATTTTTTAGTACCGCTCGCAAGCAATAGTACCGCTACCCTTAGCAGTAGTACCGCTACCCCTAGCGGTAGTACCGTGAGGTCAAGCAGTACTACCACTCCGACGGTTCTTCTGGCTTTTTTGCCTCCTCGCCATTGTGTTTCAAAGGGCTACTACTGCCCTAGCGGTAGTACCACTCCTTGGAGCGGTAGTACCGCTCGGTGCGGGCTGTGAGCATAGCGGTTGGATTTTTCCCCACCTATAAAAGGGGGTCTTCTTCCCCAATGAACCTTATCCTTTGAGCTCGTGTTCTTCCCCCATTGTTGACCTTCTTCGAGCTTGCTAACTCTCAATCCCTCCATGGATTCTTGCTAGTTTTTGAGGGAAAAGAGAGAGGAGATATAGATCCATGTTTCCACCAATCACTTTCTCCTCTAGGTGAGGGGAACCCCTTGGATCTAGATCTTGGAGTTCTTGGTGTTCTCCTTCTTGTTCTTCCTCTCATTTTCCTCCCTAGCATTAGTTGCTTTGTTGGGATTTGAGAGAGAAGGACTTGGGCACTCCGTGTGCCCTTGTCATTGCATTTGGTGCATCGGTTTGAGTTCTCCACATGATACGTGGAAGTTACAAGTTGAGAAGCTTATTACTCTTGGGTGCTTGGTACCTTTGAGCTTGCTCCTCTTGGGTGCTTGGGCGCCCTAGATGGTTGGTGGTGTTCGGAGCTCAATCATTGTGGTGTAAAGCTTCGGGCAAGCGTCGGGGTCTCCAATTAGGTTGTGGAGATCGCCCCGAGCAATTTGACGGGTACCGGTGACCGCCCCCAAGGGTTGCCAAAGTGTACGGGTTCAGTGACCGCCCCCAAGGGTTGTCATTTGTACGGGTTCGGTGACCGCCTTCAAGGGCCCCTTAGTGGAATCACGGCATCTTGCATTGTGTGAGGGCGTGAGGAGATTACGGTGGCCCTAGTGGCTTCTTGGGGAGCATTGTGCCTTCACACCGCTCCAAACGGAGATTAGCATCCGCAAGGGTGTGAACTTTAAGATACATCGTCGTCTTCGCGTGCCTCGGTTATCTCTTACCCGAGCCCTTTACTTATGCACTTCACTTTGTGATAGCCATATTGTTTCTTGTCATATATCTTGCTATCACATAGTTGTTTATCTTGCTTAGTATAAGTTGTTGGTGCACATAGGTGAGCCTAGTTGTTGTAGGTTTTGTGTTTGACAAATTAACCGCTAGGTTTATTCCGCATTTGTTCAAGCCTAAACCGTAATTGTTTTAAAGCGCCTATTCACCCCCCCCTCTCTAGGCGACATCCACGATCTTTCACCGGGCCCTCTATGTTGGTCCCTATTCTTCATGTGCATGCGTTTGTAATCTTCCTAGCCGTCAGATGTCCGTCCCGACACAATTGATACATCCATTTTGCATCATATTTTCCTACTATTATTTTTATTGTTTTGAAACTATATTCCACTTTATGATGCAATTCTAATGCATTTTCTCTCTTAAAATGCGAGATACACCAAAAGAGGGAGATTGTTGGCAGCTGGAATTCTGACCTGAAAAGGCTACACTAGAGATAGCTATTCCGTGGAGCTCAAAATGATGTGAAAACCTAGGGAAAATTATTTTGGAATATATAAAAATACTGGAAGAAAGAAGTACTAGAGAAGACCCTCGATGGGGCCACAAGTCAAGGGGCGCGCCATGGTGACTTGTGGGCTCCACCGAGGCTCACTAATTCCCACCTTCTCCTATATGAAGCCATTTACCCTAGAAAAAAATAGAGAGGACTTTCAGGACTAGCCGCCACCGTCTCGAGGTGGAACCAGAGGTTGAGCACTTTTTCTCTCCGGCGGAGCGATTATGTTGGGGATACTTCCCTCCAGGAAAGGGAAATCGAAGCCATCTTGATCAGCAATACTCCTCTCATCATGGTAGGACTCATCTCCGTCAGCATCTTCACCAACACATATCATCTCTAAACCCTAGTTCATCTCTTGTATTCAATCTTTATATCAAACCTCGGATTGGTACCTGGTGGTGCTAGTAGTGTTAATTACATCTTGTAGCTGATACTATTCGGTTTACTTGGTGGAAGTATGTTTAGATTGTTAATCACATATTTAATTATATCCTCTGATCATGAACACAGTTATGCTTTGTGAGTAGTTCTATTTAATTTGTTCTTGAGGACATGGGAGAAGTCTTGTTAGTAGTAATCATGTGAAGTTGGTTTTCGTATATGTTATGTTGTTCTTCCTCTAGTGGTACCGTGTGAACGTCGACGGCATGACACTTCACCATGTTCGGGCCTACGGGAAGGCATTGTGGAATTAGTTTGTATATGATGGGTTGCGGAGTGACGGAAACCTAAACCCCAATTTATGAGCTATTTCGTAAGGAGTTGTTTTGGATCCTTATGTTTAATGATATGGTTAGGTTTATATTAATTCTTATCTTGTATTTGCGGATGCTTGCATGGAGGGGATAATCATAAGTAGGTTGTTTGTTCAAATAAGAATAACACCTTAGCTCCGGTCCACCCACATAGCAATTTATCAAAGCAATGAACGCGAGTCAACGAATGATGGTGAAAGCAACTAGATGAATTCTCGTGTGCCCTCAAGAGCGCTTTAATCACTATAAGAAGTTCCTCCGGCTTGTCCTTAGGAATAATAAGGATTGGGCCACCCTGCTGCACCTTGTTACTTTGGTTACTTGTAACTTGCTATCAATCATCTTGCTATCAAAACTATCTTACAAGACTGGCAAGAAATACATTGCTAAAAACCGCTTATCGATTCCTTCCGCTCATTGTATGGTTCGACACACTTATCGAAAGGACTACGGTTGATCTCATATACTTGTGGGTCATCAAAAGTCACTACTCAAAAATGGCTAGTTTCTTGGCTTGCTATATATACCCCTCTACCACTTCGATAGAGGGTTGACCACTTCATTTGAGCAAACCCTATAACACAAAACTGCCCCCTGTCTCCCCTCTTCACCAAATCCTAGATTCCAGCGGGATTCTTGGGAGTTCTTGAAAGATATTCCACCAAGTGATAGATCCACTCCTTCCCTATCTCTTGACCAAAGGAAATCGTAATTTAAGCAAGTCTTGAGCTTTTCACCATTTATCGTGTTACTCTTGGAGGTCGAAGACTCCTATGTGGTAGGAGCTCTTCGGTGAGGAAACGATTTGTTGTGATTCACCCTGAAAAGTTTGTGAAGGTTTCGAGACCACCTCAAGGTCTACCAATAATGGTTTAGAAACGCATTCGTTCTGATATCTCAAAGAAAATATGGTGAGCTTTCGTGGTGTTGGTGTGCCTTCATAGTAACACACATCCCTTCAATGGTGACTAGGTTCCCTTCAAGGAAGTGAACATCATGATACATCCTCGTCTCTGGAGTTTCGGTAATCCATAGCCCTAAGTCCTTCCTTGTAATTTGACTATCTATTTGTTGTTGTTGATTATACTGCTAGCTCTGGAATCGCTCTTGCAATTGTTGGACCCACTTTCATATTTCGCATTATTGTCTAAAACTGCTAAGTAATAATTAAAAATTATAATTGCACCTACCCCCCCCCCCCCCATCTAGGTCCATCTCGATCCTTTCAGGAGCGGCTCCTTCGCGAGCGCCAGACAATGGTTGGCCAGGGCCCCCGCACCCTTCTGCCGCTGGAAGGACCACTCTGACCACGACGACATAGACGACGACGAAGGTGCCGCCGACCATTCACTGTCCGCTACAAGCTAGTTAAGTTTTTTTAGGTTTTATTAGTTGAACGAACGAAATATCGTCCAGTTTATTTAAAATATGTTGAATTTAAGTCCGTTTGAATGAATTCCGCCATGTTTGCATGAATTTTGTCTGAATTTGTTTGTATTGTGGACCAACTTTAACGGTGAGAATTGGATGGCCGGCTCGTGTATCACCATCGGCAGACGCGTCCGGACACTTGAGCGGACAAATGTATGTCTGTTCTGGGGGCCGGCGTTGGAGATGACCCGACCAACCAGAGCGACACGAGCGATCTTTTTTTTTCTAATATGAGTATAATACAAATATATAACTAGCTCAAATAAATTTAAGTTCGAAATTCATTTGTAAATTTTGAACGGCATTCACTCGGTATTTTACGGTTACCGCGTTTCTCGCCGGTAGCCAAAACCTTGGCTGTATAGATATAAAAACACATACATCTGGCATTGGAAAAATCTACACTTCATTCAATTTTCACAGTAATTCAGTAAAAATATGTTTGCCCGCAGGCTTGCTGCAGCTCATGTGCCTGGAAACATGTTGAAAGCACACAATGCCTGAACCACAGTGCTTAGTATTTGTTGTTTCTTTTCTGACAGCAAGATGGTATGCCTGAACATTTCGCAAAAAAAAAAAAAAGTATGCCTGAACAGACAATGACAATAGCAAGAAGGAGAGGAGGTATTTACAGAGAGACGATCTACGTACAATGATTGGGAATCAGCAATCCTAAGAAAAATCCAACCTTACGAAGGTGAAGAAGAATCTCCCCGCCATGGCGCGCCTCCCCCGGCAGCAGAGCAAGCGCGCACCGCACGGCGAAGGGCGAAAGAGCCCCGGCCGAACCTCCTTCCTTCACAGTTCACACCATGATGGCCATGGTGTGGAGGGTGGACATGTGGCCGTACATGTCGGCGGACATGTGCGGGGGCGGCGGCCTGGGGCGCATGAAGCACTCCTCCAGCTCCTGCAGCTTGGCCACCAGCAGGACGAGCCGCCGGAGCGGCACGAAGATGAGCGTCATTGGGATGATGCACGCCCCCAGCTCCAGTATCAGCATGCCTCCTCGACCAGCTCCACGCCCTCGCCTCTCGCCCGTCAAATCTCTCCTCGCCCAGGCTTCTCGGCACTTGCCGCGGCTTTGCAGGCCTCCCTCCCTTTCCCTCGCTTCTCCACGGAGCAAGATAGCAGCAACTGGGTCGCCGTGTGCTCCCTAGCTACTCCACGGGCGAGGTAGCTTCCTTCGTTGCTTTGCTTGGGCAAGTGCTGTTGCTTTGCCTTGTGGAGCTGCAGCTGGGGGGTTGCTTGCATATATAGCCTTCTTTTCGGCGAAGAAGACGCTCTCTTATCTCTACCCTGTTGATGGCGCTTAGTTTACACCCCCTGCCTCTAATGATTGCTCTCAGTGCGTTTATCAACTTGTTGCTCCGCCTTGCGGGTGCATGTTACACAACGGGGCAGAGCTAGAGAGATCTTTATTTCTCACGACGACGACCAAGGACGTGGCCGGGGGTCCTAGCTATCAGGCTATGGCGGAGCTTTCGCACCAACAAACCGCAGAGACGGGTCGGTCTCGAGAGGATTAATAGTCTCCTTATGTGGCACCTACTACTAAAGATTAGTTTTTCAACCGAGTGCTTATTTCGCAGTAGATGTGGATAACTATTTTCCAAGTCCACTTGATGGTGCTGGTACAGGGTGGGTTTTGTTTGTGGTCCTGCCATGACGGTGTATGCAAGCGACGACTACGGTCACCCTCATCCAGCTTAACACACGGAAAACGGAGAAAAATGACTAGTCACCCCGTTCAAATCATTTCGAACGGTTGTCATGTGGTATTTTCCGTTCAAATCATTTCGAACGGTTGCCCTGTTTGATCCATGTGTCCCATAGCGTCGACGGGGACCTCTCTCCGGATAAGCAATCCACAACAGTACCATTATTCCAGTTGTTCCCTGAGAAAGAGTGGGTGGCCCCTCGGAAGCTCGGGGGGCGCGGTAACGGGCCAGGCACCATCACGCAAACAATGCAACTGGGAGCCGATTTTCTAACAAAATGCATGTAGTGAAACAGCAATGCTCTTATTTATGGGTTTATTATCCAAGTTTCTTCCCTGTCCTGGTGGCTTGCACACATTCATTTCGTGCAAACATGATCGCGACCCGAAGCGACACGCATTCATCTCCTGCAAACAAGATCACAATAACCTGAGGTCTTCAGGCGAAAAACAAAGGTGCAATTTAGTGCACAGCATCCTCGACAACAAAAGCATATTCAGAGAATAAACAACAATAGTTGCTGCCTAACACGACCATCATCAAAGATAACCTTTTTCTCGCTTAATCAACAATGCTGACAACCTTGCATTATGGCGATAAATATGCAAGACACAATGATTGATAAAATAAACAACAAGACAACATATTTATATTCATAGAGAAATGGGTGTCAACTCGATACTGCCAACAAACTTAGGTTGATCAAGGAGAAAACGTGCGGAATAAACCAAATGCAAAAAACAACAACAAAGGAGGAGGTTTTCTGGGAATCTTCAAAGCTGACAAAGCGTACGTGAAATATTATATGCCCTTACCAGCTCTGAAGATGACCTATTCCACACAAAAACTCTGAACATGACTTAAAGAAGTACACCTGGCTAGTACATTAAAACTCGTAATTGCAAGAGAAAAGTTGACAATAAGCAATTCCAGCATTTTCTCGACAAGTCTACAATGCATGCATTCAATGAGTCTACTACCATTATATAACATGGCAGTTTCAATAGAAAACTGCTGTCCAATATAAGACTCGAGAACAAGCCCCCCATGGTATTGTTGCATTACCATGGGAGTGAATGGAGAGGACTTGACATAGAGGAATACACCTTATTGGCGAATCAGCCTTTTTGTTTTAACAAGGATCTGCCTATGTTAAGGTGTTACTGTGATGACCTCCACATCCTGCATGCTGGAATTCCTGACAGAATACTGAAAGGTCCATCCATGGCATGCCCCGGCATGCACTCCTTTCTTGTTAATCGCAAATACAGCACCAACAAAATCTGGGTACTTACGAGCAATTCTTGATATAGCATCCACGGCAGCATCTCGAGGCTCCATTCCAAGTCGCATGCTCTCCACTACTTGGTAACTGCAATAACATCACATAAATGTTTAAATAAAAAAAACATCGCAGTTCATGGGACCATTGCTTAACTTGGGCTACTAATAAAAAACCATAAGCTAAAATTCATATTAGATTACTCAGCCTTCGAACCAAATTAGAATATGGACATGGTTGAATACCATCATATCCTAGGATGTAACTTCCAAGTAAGACCACAGAGGGGGAATAGGTGCATGATTAAAGTGAGTTCAGAGAAAATAACAGCTTGCTAGTGACTAATGAAGTTAGGGGTCAAAACAAGAAAAAGTATGGTTTGTGGGAAAGAAGAACAATAAGTTTTCTAACAAAATCATTTCTCAATTACCACGGAAGGAAGCGCATCATAATATCACCATCACCAGTAGCTCCACAAGCCCCAACTTCGTCATCACCATATGCAGAAGATCCTGGTATTGGTCCATCACCTACCCTGGAAGCAAATGATTAGTCAGTACTACCTATCAAGAGGTAAATAGCTGTTCCACTTCCACAACATCGAAAAAGGGAAAACTGTGGCATGACACCAACGTCATTATGTTGTCAAAATATACAGAGTATTTCAGAAGTTGATATACAATACCAGAGTATTTCAGGAGTTGATATATGATACCAGAGTATTTCAGAAGTTGATATACATATCAAAAGGAAGCTTCAAGTAGTATTTCTACGTAAATATAAGTTGGACAAACCAAAAATATGTCTGTCATAATCCAGTTAGGATAAATATTGTAAACCTATATACTGAGACATATTAGTCCCACTATTAATGAGGTTATGTAACATCCAACTATGCACCATCTATTTTGTTAGCTTTTATCCAGCCATAAATAAAGTAACAACATCATCAAGACTCGCCACACATTAGTGACTTTGCAAATATACCAGCGCATAGTATCAATACTACAAGAGGATTCGGCAGTGGTGAGTTCTATGGCTGTTATTATCCCTCAGACAGAAGTTCGAATATAGAAGATACAACGCCAACTAAATACTGCAGTCCTTTCCCTCAAAAAAGAATTACTGCAGTCATTTCCCTCAAAAAATAATTACAGCAGTTTTTCATACATTATTGCAGATGCATTCGATAGACAGATCACTGATTTAGCAAAAAACAGGTGGCCAACTAAATTGTAATGTCAATATTTCAAATTCCCTAACAGAGGCAAGATGCTTACCTTCCTGGAATTTTGAACGTAGCACCATTAGTTGATGTGCCAACTGCTACATGACCCATCTCAACAAAAGCACACTGTTTAGTTTCATATTAATAGAGAGTGACTTTCCTATAAACGCGCTAGGTACCTTGTCAATGACGGCCATAGAGATTGTGTCATGGTTGTGGCGATTAACAGAGTTGAAATGGGAGCTTGTCGGTTCTAGTAAATTATCATTTTGGAGCCATTCCTGACAGGTGATTCCTTGATCCTCCCATACAGCACTTTTAACAGGGTCCTTAGGTATATTTATAGGATGGTATGGACCACAGTTGCCAGCAGGAGCAACATTTTTCCAAAAGTTAGGTTGGCAATTATTCTGTCTCCAATTTGACCATTTCTCAATTGACTCTGGTGAACTCAGGTCAGTTGGTCCTGCAAGACCCATTGAAATTGCAAAGGATGTCGCCTTCTCTCCAACAAGAAGAGTATGCCCGGTATGCTCCATGACCAACTTTGCTGCCATAATTGCATCCTTCACATATCTCATGGCAGCCACAGCTCCAATTTCCATTGTCTTCTGCCAGTTTTCTTAAGCAAAAAAGAATACATCCACCATAAATGCCGCAACATAAACATCAGCATATACTGTAGCTTGAGTGGTTAAAGCAGCTTTTACCCCATTCATGATAAGAGCATCTAAGGTAGTTTCACCGTTCTCATCTGGACTTCCACCTGGACCAACTGCATAAAGTTATAAACCAGTTAAAACCAGTACTATGGTTGATTCAGATACACACCAAAAATAGGCAAGTTGTGAAACTAAAAAAGTTGCAAACACACAATCATGGGGTTCTGCTATATATTTAGTGCATAGAGAATATTAATGGATTCAAACACAAGGCAATGGGAACAACAGGCGAGTACTTCAGAACAAAGTATCATTTAATTGCTAATATTTATCTGCGGCATAACCGCAACTGCACTTACCGTTGTCTTCAGTTTTTACGATGTTAGGTAGAGATAAATAAATGAGTGAATTGGTAACGTTAGTAAATAGGTTGAGTGGGCAAGCTGGATTGACCAATGTTTTTTATCTTTTGATTATTGAGACTTAACTCTTGATATCCATCATAATTTTCTCATAGTTAAATTAAGCTCCAAGAAGTACTGATCTCCAGGGCAATACATCAATAAAGAGTACACTTGATTTTTAAATTAGTGTAAAATAGCGCTTCTGATAATAGATGTTATCGACAAATTTAAAGAATTAAGTTTATTCCAGAATTGTTTTAAGTAGGCTTGCAAAATCCAGTAGTGAGGCTTAAGGTTCTCACCATAAAAAAAGTATTGAAACACCGAATAAAATCCTATTTGAGCTATTGATTTATTTTCTGAGTTGCCATATCATTTTGCTGTCTGGTACCTGCAAGTATGTTCATCAGAGATTTTATTTTTTTCTTGTATGCAAACCCATTTATAGGCTTGCTTACAGAATAATTGGTCAGAATCCCTGGTTTCTATGTAAGCAAGCCTCTGGGAGTTGCAACCGGAAAAATATCATATCAATCAACCTCCCCGGAACGAAATGTAACTTCGGTATTATAAATATCGGTTTTAGCAGGTATGTCCATTTCTCGTCGCCATCCACCCCAGTGCTCCCACTGAGACTGAAATGATACCATGCCACAAGCCACAGGCCACAACCAATCCCCATCACAGGCACACATGGACGAATTGTACAGAGAAGGACGGCAGCAAGCAACTGACCTGTGCCATCGCAGCGGAGCTCCTCGCAGGCGGAGCAGCCAGCGACGACAGCATCCACAGCCGAGCCCCCTGCGCCACCGGTTTTCACCACGTCCCACGCCGCCCTGACCGCCTCCCGGAACGGCCAGGTGCTCACCACCACCGGAAACACGAAGCCCCCTTCCTCCACGCCTCCGCCATCCACGGCCTGGTTCAAAATCCCCCCATCGCAGCGACTCCATCAACGATAACACGAACAAAATCGACCTGCACAAAAATCGGATCGGATCGGATCAACGACTCACCACGCACCAGGTGAGCCGCAGCAGCAGGAGCCCCAGGAGAAGCCCCGGGTTGCTCCGAGCCATGGAAGCTGGGCGGTTGAGGTGTGGATTGGGGAATGGCACTACTGGTGATCACTGAGAGGTGGGGGAGAAGAGCCTACCCCGTTATGTTGGGGGTGAACTGGCAACGGGTCCCACACGTCAGTGGATGGACATGACACGGCCTGCCAAGGACCCCACGTGTCGGTGAGCCTTGTGTGTTTCAGTGTGTGCATAGTTTGCAACTCCCACCGAGCTGTGGTGTCCCCCAAATAACCTAGCGGCGGCGGCGGCGGCGGCGGTGATGGATGAGCTGGGTGGAGGCGGCGGGAAGAAGGGCAAGGCATGGCCCTGGTGGCTTGGAGCGAGTGCGGCCCAGATCACCGGCGCGCTGGTTTGGTTCCGGCGAGGCAAGGGCGGCAGCGACATGACGATGCCGTTCAGGGCGTTCGCCGTCGCCTCGCTCTTCGTCGGCGCCGGCGCCACGACCGTCACCGCCGGAGTGTCCGCGGCGGGCGTCGGATCGGTAAGTCGCCGGAGCCAAAACCCCCCGCATCCGTGTGACGGATTCTCGATCTGGATGCGGCAAATTTTACACCGTGCGTCTGTGTTCTCTGTATCTGCAGGTGGAGGAGATGAAGGGCTTGGGCGCGAGGATCCGGAAGTGGAGCAGAGTTCCTCCTCGCCGGGTGGAGGGAGGCGAGTAGCAGTACTGCCATGGATTTGATCTACTGCTAGAGCGGCAAGAGTTTCCATGTGAGGATCAAGATTGCTTCACATGATCACACATTTGGGAGATGCAAATCAATAATCACATCTGTACTGTACTACTACTCTGTAGGAGTAACTTTGTAGCGAAAGCTTGTTTACTCGAATTTTGATCCTGCCTTCTGGAATATAGCCATTGTACTCGTCTCCCAGATTGAAACTGAAACTGCTTGTTTAAATTTTTTTGGTGATGTTATCTGACGAATGTCAGCCGGAAAGGGGTTTGTTTCCTCACAGTTGCTTCGCGAGATCAGATGGTGGCAATTTTAAACGAAAAATACCTTCTTGTCATTTCCTCCTAGCAAATGTGGTTTTGAAGAAATTAGCATTCCCTCACGGTTAAAATTGTCAGCAAAATCGTTCTAAATATCCCCCCCCCCCCCCTACTAGAGAATGTTCGACGGCTAAGAGGGTCCTAAATTTTAGTGAAATCCTTTTTTTAATAGAGGTAAAGGATGTTTAAGAAAAACACAGTATAATTGAAGTTGCTCATAGTATACACGAGCATACACTCGCCCGTATGAACTCACACATGCACACCCTTGAGCACCTTTGAGAAACTGAGAAGAACATCGCGGGATGCCTGAAATAAATTCAGGAATAATGCGAGCACCAATGTCAAGTTTAGACTTGAATCCTGATGGGCTAGGGATATCACTGTTCTCCTAACCATCCAACCATAGGTTGGTTTGCAAAAATTTCTTTCGGCACAACAATTAGCATGGTTGGGGCTAAACGGGTCATGATTGCTTTGGTGCTTTGCTAGGGGGTACAGCATCTCCAGTCGGACCCCTACTACGCCCCACCCCCTTTCAGATTTGGGCTGCCCGGACATGTACATAACATCATATCTAACAGGTTAAATTAATCCTAAACCCCTTCAAATCGTCTTCAACCCTTGCCCTACATGCCATCTTCCTCTCTTCTTTCTCTCTACAATGCCCGTAGCCAAGCTCTGACGCTGTGTTGAACCCGCGATGTCCCCACCACGAGCCCCAAACCTCTCCCGGACATCCTTGCCGTGCCAGACACGAGCACCACGCCGGTATGTCCTACTACACCGGACATACACCTCGCTTGCTATGTGTTCGATGAAATATCCGAGCTGTGTTTTGTAGATTCTTTTACTCATTTTGTAGGCAAACGAGTTCGTCGGATGATGATTTTGATTACAAGGAACTTGATGACTACATATTCAAAGAGTTCATCGATTCGTTCGATTTAGACACCAATGATGACGAGAAGCTGACATGATGGTGATGATGAGCATCCATATGTTGTTGATGAGTATGTCCGGATGGGAGGAGAGTACATGCATTGAGGCCATGGAGAAATTTTCCTACACTGTGGTGAGGATGTTTCAACCGGAGTACTAGAGAGAACAAAATGCCACGGGCGAAGGGCAGCCACACACATGATTTTGAGAAGCCTGGAATACATGTCCGCCTCCCGAAACAAGATGCAGATCATTTTGTGAAGTTTCTAGAGATGCACCGCATTTTCGAGATACATAGGTGCACATGCACTACTCAATGGACTTGTGGAACATATGTAAATTCATAGTGGAAATCACTGAATTTTGTGCCCTTCGAACCAATTTTATGTTTGAACTATGAATTTTTCTTTCATAATAAATTTTTTTTGTGTGTGTGTGTTATATTCATTGTTAAGTGTATTCATATAATTTAATGACGACGGTTCACGAAACCTGTTTTATCAACCTATGGACTCCTGTAGATGACAGAGTCCCTTAAGCAAATTGGTTCAGGATTCTAAGGTTAGAAAAGAGTTACCACTCAAGGGAGGAACATGATATGTGGAAGGCTATCCTGGTGGCTCAAGACTGACCAGTCCATTCTTCCTTCCCCTGCTGATGAAATATTATCTGAAGGATAAGCAGCAAAATACATCACACTCTCATCAACATAAACCCACAAGTCAGCCTGATGCATCTTCTAATGATCAAGAGGTTCAAATGATCTCAGTTTTGCCCAAGATGCTAGCTTGCCAAAGTGTTCCTCGAGCTTAGCAACCGAAGATCTGGACAAGGCTTAATTTACGTCATGGATTTGAGAATTTGAAAAATGAGGGTGTGGTTGCCGGGGTGGGAATATAGGGGATGGATGTCTCGTGTCCGTGGGCACGTCGCGGACGCGGGGGGGGGGGGCATATTTTCCAGTTCAGTTGGAGTGCTCTAAGGGAGGCCACTCACGTGTGAGGTTGTGAGTTCTCTCCCCTTCCGGACACCACTCGGATGACGAGGTGGTGGAGCCTATTTGCATTTGTTGTAGTTAGGGTTAGGTTTAGCATGTCTCTTAGTGGTGTTTTGATGGTAGCACAATTGGAATTATTTTTCCATGATCCTACACCCATCTTGGCAACACCCCCAATGGTGCTGTCGAGAGATTCCGTTACTCCTTGGTGACTAACCCAGTGTTTGAAGTGCTGTCAGTTAGTGTCTTGAGTGATGGCAAGGCCCGAGAACAGTGGCGGAGCTTAACAGGAATCTCGGGGGGGGGGGGGGGGGGGGGGGGCAAAGCGAAAGTATGAACAACTAGGAGGGCAAAGAATTGATTTTTTTTACTTATCTAAGCCATGCATAGTAAATTTTCTTCATTGTTTTATCTAGGGCTGGGAGGGGGGCACGACCCCCTCTGACTTGTACTAAGCTCCGCCACTGCCTGAGAACAAGGTTGAAGGGTGGTGTCAATGTTAGGCATGCAACGGATTTGAGATTTGAGAAGCACGGAGACGGTCCTCACTTAATATGCCACAATGACTATGGCTCCCCTAGTGGCGGGCCTCTTCCTCGACTCACAAAGCGCACATGGCGAATTGGCGATGATGTTCCTTGGTGTCTGATGACGACAAGCGGCAAGGAAGACGGTTGCAAAAAAACTCCAAGGGCTTTGTTGCAGCTAAATTTTCCGTGGTTCTTTTTACAAATATATCCTCCCTCCATGTCTCGTGATTTCCACGAGTACATGCTGTAATTTGACATTTACCCAATGGCATGCAGAAATTTCTTTAAAAAAAGGAAAAATGAATTTTGGTTGAAATGAAATAACCGGAAGGCGGCTATACTTTCTCTTCCGCTACGATGATTGCAATTGCAAGAAAAGATCTTGCGCACGAAGGCACGCGGAGTGGCGAGTTTAGACAGAGAGAGCATCCAGGCCAGGCCAGGGCCGTGGAAATCGGGGTTCGTGGGTGGGGGCGTGAGGCGGTTACCCGCGAGGTCGTGCGCCCGCTCCCCTCTCGAATAAAGCCCGACCGTCCGATCCCCGCCCGACGCTCCCCGTCGCGCCACGCGCACCGCTACACCCCCTGTCCACACCCCATAGAAGTTACAGAAAGGGCCGCGCCTCTTGCGGGGCACTACTCGCACGCGCTGCGTCTGCCGTCTTCTCTCCTCTCGATCGGCTGATCAGGCAGGGCAATGGCGCGAGCACCCGGCGGCGCCGCCCGTCGGAGGGGCGGCAGGCGGGACGGCGGCGGCGAGGCGGTGCGGAAGGGGCCGTGGATGGCGGAGGAGGACGCGGTGCTGCTGGAGCACGTCCGCACGCACGGCCCGCGCGACTGGAGCTCCATTCGATCCAAAGGCGCCCTGCAGCGCACCGGCAAGTCCTGCCGCCTCCGCTGGGTCAACAAGCTCCGGCCCAACCTCAAGACGTACGCATGCAGCAACCGCCATTTCTATCCATTTCCTCCTCCTCCTCCTCCTTCTTCTTCTTCTTGGCACTGTTCAATCGCGCTGTGCTTCGGTTGAACTTGTGTATGTGCGCACGTTCTAAGAAGTCAGGCTGCATCAGCGCTAGTATAATCCAATTTACCCTAGTTTTCATCGCTGATTAACAATGACCCTTGCCCGGCACTAATTGTCTGACCGGCAAGAACAGAGACAGCAAGTGACAACGATTGTTTTCTACTCCCTCCGTTCCTAAATATAAGTCTTTGTAGCGATTTTACTATGGACCACATACAGATGTATCTAGATGCATTTTAGAGTATAATTCATTCATTTTACTCCGTATGTGGTCTATAGTGAAATCTCTCCAAAGACTTATATTTAGGAACGGAGGGAGTACTAGAGATGATTACCAACAAATGCATCTTTTAACGAACTGTTAACAAGAAAATGGCCAGATGAGAGAGACAACGACAGTGATGTGCACAGCATCGTGTTATCCTCTGCAACTTGCGCTATCAACCTTGGCTGAGAATTCACAACGGCAGTGCAATTGCAACCTGACATTTTTTTTGCTGAAGTGGCTGCAAGTTCTCCGCCGACGAGGAGCGGGTGGTGATCGAGCTGCAGGCGCAGTTCGGCAACAAGTGGGCGAGGATCGCCACCTACCTGCCGGGCAGGACGGACAACGACGTCAAGAACTTCTGGAGCACCCGCCAGAAGCGGCTCGCCAGGCTGCTGCGCGCGCCTCTCCGCGCCCGGCCCAGCAAGACCAGGAGCAGCAACACCAAAGCGCCCGCATCCTCTCTCGAGTCCGCCATGGTGAGTACGTACTCGCAAAGTTGCAGTTTACCTTTCGCATTCTTCAGATAAAATTGTCATCTATCTACTGTAATGCATTCACAGATTTACTGAACTTGCTCGGCACGCACTCGTTTCTCTGTCTGAAACTCTGAATTTTGAACGCCAGGGTTCTTGCCATGATCATGTTCCGTCCGTGGGCAACTCCTCCGGCGGCCAAAGCTTCCCGGCTGCACCGCCCATGGAGCACCAGGACACCGCGCGAATCTCGCATGATCAGATGTGCTCTGGATTCCTCAGTTTCGAGCCATTGCCGCTGCAGGCAGCAGCACCGTCCACCACCGAAGGAGAAGCGAGCTCGTCGAACGCAGCTTATTACCAGTTAGCCCCAGAGTCGTCGTTTTATCATCATCCCTACCATCTGCTAGAATTCCCGGGCTTGCCGGAGAGATGCGGCGTCGATCCCGGCTTCGTCGGAGCGAGCGCCATGGATGATCTCGCGTACCACGACCTGCTTCCGCCTCTGCATCCTGCGCCGATGATGATGCCGTTCTTCGGTATGGAGTATTCGCGTGATGGCATCAAGGTCGAGACTCGGGACAACTTCTTCGACGACCTGCCCCCGGACGTGTTCGACTCTTTTGATCAGGTGCCGCCGCCGTTCTCGCCGTCGGCGACCAACTCTGAACTCTAAGTAATGTTGGATGGGCTCTAATTGGACTACCTGTTCTGGCACAGCTGACTGGTAGTGTTACCTACTGATGAGTGTTGTAGTGTAGCCTAGGTTCCAACCGACTTGCGTTCTTCCAATGCATCGAGTTGGAACTTGTTTTCGAAGTGTTGCCAAGTAGATGCAGTTAGTATGGTGTGTAAGTATTTCTGAAATTTAGTACACTATATGCTATGTGAATATATTTATTTGGTATAAATGAACACTCTTATCTTCGGGAAGGATCATCATGGCCGGTAATTCTACACTGAGCCCACATGCTCATTTGCTCCACATGGACAGTAAATTTAAATAAAAATAATTCAAAAAATGCACTTTTTGGCATAGAGGATGCTCAAGTGCACTAGATGCGTGCAAATTTCGTGGTTAACTGGCATTCGGGGAGATATCGGTAACAAAGACAAAATCAAGTCTAAGCAGTGCTCTTTTTAAAAATTTCTTTGACAACCGAATTTTATTTTGCCGAGAGATCTTTGAATGTCATTTCACCACGAATTTTTGCACACACCTAGCGCACTCGGGCATATTCAATGCCAAAAAAATTCAGATTTTTTTAATTCTTCTACTATTTTATTTGAATTTACTGCTCACGCCCAGATGCACCTAGACACTAAATCGCCGCTTCCCATCATAATAATTATGTGGTCAATAAGTTCCAGAATCTGGTAGGTACATTCATAGATTTAATTTTTCTCTGGTCATGTAGCATAAATAGTTTTTCTTAGGAAATCAAGAAGTTATGAATCTATGTATTTAGCGACCAAGATCATATGATTTTAGAGAGAGCATGCTTGCAATGTCCACAATCTTATAAGGGTGTAGTCTAGTGTTGTAAGGTTCGAAAACATGATAATCTCCTATGTTGTATGGCCAATACATGAACGATTTTTCTCAAAGTATTAGAATATATATTGAAATGTGCATGGATATTTCTTATGAAAAATGCAGTCTTCTAGAGAAAAAAATCATCTTTTCTATTAAAACATGAATATATTTCCGTACATAAAAGTATTAAACAGGATATGAATAATTCATTTCAAATATATTAAAAATTATATCATGATACATGAACACTTTCCATTTTGTAATATACTCCCTCAGTTCCTAAATACTCCCTCCGTTCCTAAATATTTGTCGGAGCAAAATGAGTGAATCACACTCTAAAATATGTCTATATACATCTGTATGTGATAGTCCATTTGAAATCTCTAAAAAGACAAATATTTAGGAACCGAGGGAGTATAAGTCTTTTTAGAGATTCCACTACAAACTACATACGGATGTATATGGACATATTTTAGAGTGTAGATTCACTCATTTTACTTTGTATATAGTCCATAGTGAAATCTCTAAAAAAAACTTATATTTAGGAACGGAGGGAGTATGATTTTTCGGTATGTAAAATGATTCGACATTTATTTAAAATTCTGCTAAATAATAAAATCTAAAACATATGAAAAATAATTATGAGTTACTAGGCTGTGACCAATGTTGAGCACCTTTTTCTTCTTTTAAGAGGGACAGACAGAAACCGGTTCCTATTTGACGCTAACTGCGATAATTTTGATAAGTCGCACAAGGCCAGTGACCTATCTAGCAGAGTGAGCCAGACCATTTAGCCTGGAACGCGCTACATGAATCCAGGGTTTCAATACCTCCTTGAAGGCGCTTTTTCGGGTTTTACCGAATTTTCCCAGTTTCATTTTCGTAATTCTTTAAAAATCATTGGTTTCTTAATTTTTTTGAATTTTCCAAAACTGTGCCCAAAATATAAAAAAATCAGGGTTTTTACAAAATATTCATGTTATGTAAATGAATACTCAATTTTTATACAGTTGTTCTACAAATTTTTGGAATCATCTAGCGCAATTGAGCATCTTTGATGCCAAAAAAATCAGAATTTTTTTTGAATTCTTCTACTATTTTATTTGAATTTACTGCTCACGCCCAGATGCACCTAGACACTAAATCGCCGCTTCCCATCATAATAATTATGTGGTTAATAAGTTCCAGAATCTGGTAGGTACATTCATAGATTTTTTTTTCTCTGGTCATGTAGCATAAATAATTTTACTTAGGAAATCAAGAAGTTATGAATCTATGTATTTAGCGACCAAGATCATATGATTTTAGAGAGAGCATACTTGTAATGTCCACAATCTTATAAGGGTGTAGTCTAGTGTTGCAAGGTTCAAAAACATGATAATATCCTGTTTTTCTTTCTTTCTGCTTTCTATTTTTCATTTTCTTTCCATATTGTTTAAATTATTATGTATATGCCTTTAAAATTTAAATTTTCAGTTATGTTTTGCTTTCATGGCCAATACATGAACGTTTTTTCTCAAAGTATAAAAAGATATATTGAAATGTGCATGGATATTTCTTATGAAAAGTGCAGTCTTTTAGCGAAAAAAATGAACTTTTCTAAACTAGTATGTACACACGTGCAATGCACGTCTTAACAGTATTGTTCCTATGATTCTAGTAAAAGGAAAAAAAACATATAGTACTTTGCAACGAATTCAGAGCAAAAATAAATATTGTTGGTGTATGCATGCACAAATGAAGTAATAAAAAATTGGTAATTGGCATGATACAATGCCTATGGCCTAGTGACACCCAAAAATTTCGATAGGGGAAAAATTGAAGATTTACATGGTGAAACCCACTAATTGTTTGTTTTTGTTTATTCTCCTAGACAATACATCTCTCGTACTCGGCCAAGGGCGGAGCCAGGATTTAGATACGAGGGAGGCGAAAAGCCAATGTTCACAAAAGTTACGGAACATCAGGATATGTTAGGTCTCACGATAGCATTGATGACAAATTATCAAAATATATTTCTAGAACTACAAAAGAATGTTACATTTCCGTTAACTTAAATTGAGCTCTAAAACCAGAAGTGTCGAACAAGTTGATAATGTGAACTTTACAACTATTTTTCTTTGCAATCATGTATGTCAAGGAAAATTGTCTTCACTATATTTCAAAAATATGTCTTGAAGACAACTGGAAGAGAATTAAAGCAATTAGCATTTAACATTAATGCTTTTTGCCACTGTCATTCGTATGGTGATTTATGCCATGAATTATAAAGTGATGGTTTTTTGCTAATGAAAATTGGTATTGTGGTGGTCTTTACATTTCACTGGGCTGCAGCAAAAAACGCCGTAAGTAGTCCAGTTGAACACGCACGTAGATCAATCAATCGATTAATTGTCCAAGGGAAAAACAATAGTTAGCCACACCTACATGTATGGGTCACTCGGCTTTGGTCTTCTCTATATTCGGTGTAGTTGGTTCCATGAATATATTTTTGTACGGACTAATGATGCAATTAGCTGCGGTTATTAGCCGTTGTACAGTATAGAACCTGCTAAAATGTTCACTCTCCGCCCCTGTCTCGGCTCTTTGCCTGATGCACTGGCACATGCAACATGGCGAGAAGAGAGGAGGTGTGACGTGATTGTTCTAGAACCTAGAAGATGCAAGTGAAGAGAGGAGGTGTGACGTGATTGTTCCAGAAACCAGAAGATGCAAGTGTGGGTTACTGTTTACTGCGAATCCGTTGAGTCTCAACCATTAGATTTATGAGATCAGCGGCTAGGATTGATGATGTTGCTACAATTCAAAATTCATACACTATATAGTAGTATAGATACATGAATATATTTCCGTACACAAAAGTATTAAACAGGATATGAATAATTCATTTCAAATATATTAACAATTTTATCATGATACATGATCAGTTTCCATTTTGTAATATAAGATTTATGGGTATGTAAAATGATTCGACATTATTCAAAATTCTGCTAAATAAACAATTCGAAAACATATGAAAAATAATTATGAGTTACTAGGCCGTGACCAATGTTGAGCACATTTTTCTTCTTTTAGGAGGGACAGAGAGAAACCGGCTCCTATTTGTCGCTAACGGCGATAATTTTTATAAGTCGCACAAGCCTAGCGAGCTAACAAGAAGAGTGAGCCAGCCCCTTTAGCCTAGAACGCGCTACAAGAATCCAGAGTTTGAAAACCTTCTAGAAGGCGCTTTTTCGGGTTTGACCGGATTTTCCCAGTTTCATTTTCGTAATTATTTAAAAATCATTGGTTTCTTAAAATTGTTTTGAATTTTGCAAAAATTGTGCCGAAAATATAACTAATCAGGGTTTCTAGAAAATATTAATGTTGTGTAAATGAATACTCAATTTTTATACAGTTGTTCTAAGAATTTTTGCACGCACCTAATATTGGAAATATGCCCTAGAGGCAATAATAAAATGGTTATTATTATATTTCCTTGTTCATGATAATTGTCTATTGTTCATGCTATAATTGTGTTATCCGGAAATCGTAATACATGTGTGAATACATAGACCACAACACGTCCCTAGTAACCCTCTAATTGACTAGCTCGTTGATCAATAGATGGTTACGGTTTCCTGACCATAGACATTGGATGTCATTGATAACGGGATCACATCATTAGGAGAATGATGTGATGGACAAGACCCAATCCTAAGCATAGGTCAAGATCGTGTAGTTCGTCTGCTAAAGTTTTTCTAATGTCAAGTATCTTTTCCTTAGACCATGAGATTGTGCAACTCCCGGATACTGTAGGAATACTTTGGGTGTGCCAAACGTCACAACGTAACTGGGTGACTATAAAGGTGCACTACGGGTATCTCCGAAAGTGTCTGTTGGGTTGGCACAAATCAAGACTGGGATTTGTCACTCCGTATGACGGAGAGGTATCTCTGGGCCCACTCGGTAAGACATCATCGTAATGAGCTCAATGTGACTAAGGGTTGGTCACGGGATGATGTGTTACGGAACGAGTAAAGTGACTTGTCGGTAACGAGATTGAACGAGGTATTGGGATACCTACGATCGAATCTCAGGCAAGTAACGTACCGATTGACAAAGGGAATTGTATACGGGATTGCTTGAATCCTCGACATCGTGGTTCATCCGATGAGATCATCGTGGAACATGTGGGAGCCAACATGG
This sequence comes from Triticum aestivum, assembly GCF_018294505.1. NCBI lineage: Eukaryota > Viridiplantae > Streptophyta > Magnoliopsida > Poales > Poaceae > Triticum > Triticum aestivum. Next base: position 675,958,062 of record NC_057797.1, on the reverse strand, counting down.
GTATCCAGATCCCGTTGTTGGTTATTGGCCGGAGAGTTGTCTCGGTCATGTCTGCATGGTTCCCGAACCCGTAGGGTCTACACACTTAAGGTTCGATGACGCTAGGGTTATTAGAAGACTTGTATGTGACTATCGAATATTGTTCGGAGTCCCGGACGAGATCCCGGACGTCACGAGGAGTTCCGGAATGGTCCGGAGGTGAAGATTTATATATATGAGGTTGTCATACGGTCACCGGAAAGGTTCGGGGGCATTATCGGTATTGTACCGGGGCCACCGGAGGGGTTCCGGGGGTCCACCGGGAGGGGCCACATCCCTCGGAGGGCCTCATGGGCCGTAGAGGAAAGGGAACCAGCCCCAAGTGGGTTGGGCGCGTCCCCCTTGGGCCCATGCGCCTAGGGTTGGGGGGGGGGGAAACCCTAGAGGGGGCGCCCCCTTGCTTGGGGGGTAAGCCACCCCCTTGGCCGCCGCCCCCCTCCAGATCTCATCTAGAGGGGGCCGGCCCCCTTCCTCCTTCCCCTATAAATAGAGGGGCAAGAGGAGGGCTGCATACCACATAAAAGGCGCAGCCCCTCCCCTCCCCAACACCTCTCCTCCTCCGTTAAGAGCTTGGCGAAGCCCTGCCGGAGTACTGCCGCTCCACCACCACCACGCCGTCGTGCTTCTGTTGGAGCTCTCTTCCTCAACCTCTCCCTCCTCCTTGCTGGATCAAGGCGCGGGAGACGTCTCCGCTCCATACGTGTGTTGAACGCGGAGGTGCCGTCCGTTCGGCGCTAGGATCATTGGTGATTTGGATCACGTCGAGTACGACTCCATCAACCCTGTTCTCTTGAACGCTTCCGCTCGCGATCTACAAGGGTATGTAGATGCACTCCTCTCCCTCTCGTTGCTAGATGACTCCATAGATTGATCTTGGTGATGCATAGAAAATTTTAAATTTCTGCTACGATCCCCAACAGTGGCATCATGAGCCAGGTTTATCGTAGTTCCTATGCACGAGTAGAACACAAGTTGTTGTGGGCGTCGATTTTGTCAATTTACTTGTCGTTACTAGTCTTATCTTGATTCGGCGGCATCATGGGATGAAGCGGCCTGGACCGACCTTACATGTACACTTACGTGAGACTGGTTCCACCGACTGACATGCACTGGTTGCATAAGGTGGCTAGCGGGTGTCTTTCTCTCCCACTTTAGTCAGATCGGAATCGATGAAAAGGGTCCTTGTGAAGGGTAAATAGAAATTGGCATATCACGTTGTGGTTTTGGCGTAGGTAAGAAACGTTCTTGCTAGAACCTATAGCAGCCACGTAAAACTTGCAACAACAATTAGAGGACGTCTAACTTGTTTTTGCAGCATATGCCGTGTGATGTGATATGGCCAAAAGGATGTGATGAATGATATATGTGATGTATGAGATTGATCATGTTCTTGTAATAGGAATCACGACTTGCATGTCGATGAGTATGACAACCGGCAGGAGCCATAGGAGTTGTCTTAATTTATTTATAACCTGCGTGTCAACATAAATGTCATGTAATTACTTTACTTTATCGCTAACCATTAGCCATAGTAGTAGAAGTAATAGTTGGCGAGACAACTTCATGAAGATACGATGATGGAGATCATGATGATGGAGGTCATGGTGTCATGCCGGTGACGATGATGATCATGGCGCCCCGAAGATGGAGAACAAAAGGAGCAAAATGATATTGGCCATATCATGTCACTATTTGATTGCATGTGATGTTTATCATGTTTTACATCTTATTTTCTTAGAATGACGGTAGCATAAATAAGATAATCCCTCGCAATTAAGAAAATTTCCCCCTACCTGTGCATCGTTGCTAAGGTCCGTTGTCCCGAAGCACCACGTGATAATCGGGTGTGATAGGTTCTAATGTTCGCATACAACGGGTGTAAGCCAGATTTACACATGCAATACACTTAGGTTGACTTGACGAGCCTAGCATGTACAGACATGGCCTCGGAACACGGAAGACTGAAAGGTCGAACATGAGTCGTATAGAAGATACAATCAACATGAAAATGTTCACCGATGATGACTAGTCCGTCTCACGTGATGATCGGACATGGCCTAGTTGACTCAGATCATGTATCACTCAGATGACTAGAGGGATGTCTATCTGAGTGGGAGTTCATTAAATAATTTGATTAGATGAACTTAATTATCATGAATCTAAAAATCTTTGCAATATGTCTTGTAGATCAAATGGCCCACGCTAATGTTGCCCTCAACTTCAACGCGTTCCTAGAGAAAACCAAGCTGAAAGACGATGGCAACAACTACACGGACTGGGTCCGTAACCTGAGGATTATCCTCATAGCTGCCAGGAAAGCATATGTTCTTGATGCACCGCTAGGTGAAGCACCTGTTTTCCATGCAGAACAAGACATTATGAATGCTTGGCAGACGCGTAGTGATGATTGCTCCCTGGTTCAGTGCGGCATGCTTTACAGCTTAGAACCGGAGCTCCAAAAGCGTTTTGAGCAACACGGAGCATATGAGATGTTCCAAGAGCTGAAAATGGTTTTCCAAGCTCATGCCCGGGTCGAGAGATATGAAGTCTCCGACAAGTTCTACAGTTGTAAGATGGAGGAGAATAGTTCCGTCAGCGAGCACATACTCAAAATGTCTGGGTTGCACAACCGCTTGTCTCCGCTGGGAGTTAATCTCCCGGATGATGTGGTCGTTGACAGAATCCTTCAGTCGCTCCCACCTAGCTACAAGAGCTTTGTGATGAACTTCAATATGCAGGGGATGGAAAAGACCATTCCCGAGGTATATTCAATGCTGAAATCAGCGGAGGTGGAAATCAGAAAGGAACATCAAGTGTTGATGGTGAATAAAACCACTAAGTTCAAGAAAGGCAAGGGTAAAAAGAACTTCAAGAAGGACGGCAAGGGAGTTGCCGCGCCCGGTAAGCAAGCTACCGGGAAGAAGCCAAAAAATGGACCCAAGCCTGAGACTGAGTGCTTTTATTGCAAGGGAAACAGTCACTGGAAGCAGAACTGCCCCAAGTACTTAGCGGATAAGAAGGCCGACAATACCAAAGGTATATGTGATATACATGTTATTGATGTGTACCTAACCAGCGCTCGTAGTAGCTCCTGGGTATTTGATACTAGTGTAGTTGCTCATATTTGTAACTCAAAACAAGAACTGCGGAATAAACGGAGACTAGCGAAGGACGAGGTGATGATGCGCGTCGGGAATGGTTCCAAGGTCGATGTGATCGCCGTCGGCACACTACCTCTACATTTACCTACGTGATTAGTTTTAAACCTCAATAATTGTTATTTAGTACCAGCTTTGAGCATGAACATTGTATCTGGATCTCGTTTAATGCGAGATGGCTACTCATTTAAATCTGAGAATAATGGTTGTTCTATTTATATGAGAGACATGTTTTATGGTCATGCTCCGCTGGTCAATGGTTTATTCTTATTTAATCTCGAACGTGATGTTACACATATTCATAGTGTGAATGCCAAAAGGTGTAAGGTTGATAATGATAGCCCCACATACTTGTGGCACTGCCGCCTTGGTCACATTGGTGTCAAACGCATGAAGAAACTCCATGCAGATGGACTTTTGGAGTCTCTTGATTATGACTCATTTGACACGTGCGAAACCATGCCTCATGGGAAAAATGACCAAGACTCCGTTCTCCGGAACAATGGAGCGAGCAACCAACTTATTGGAAATCATACATACTGATGTGTGCGGTCCAATGAGTGTTGAGGCTCGCGGTGGCTATCGTTATGTTATCACCCTCAGTGATGACTTGAGTAGATATAGGTATGTCTACTTTATGAAACACAAGTCTGATACCTTTGAAAAGTTCAAGGAATTTCAGAGTGAGGTTGAGAATCAACGTGACAGGAAAATCAAGTTCTTACGATCAGATCGTGGGGGAGAATATTTGAGTCACGAATTTGGCACGTACTTAAGGAAATGTGGAATAGTTTCACAACTCACGCCGCCTGGAACACCACAGCGTAATGGTGTGTTCGAATGTCGTAATCGCACCCTATTGGATATGGTGCGATCTATGATGTCTCTTACCGATCTACCGCTATCATTTTGGGGTTATGCTATAGAGACTGCCGCATTCACTTTAAATAGGGCTCCATCAAAATCCGTTGAGATGACACCATATGAATTGTGGTTTGGTAAGAAACCTAAGTTGTCGCTTTTGAAAGTTTGGGGATGCGATGCTTATGTCAAGAAACTTCAACCTGAAAAGCTCGAACCCAAATCGGAAAAATGCGTCTTCATAGGATACCCTAAAGAAACTATTGGGTATACCTTCTACCTCAGATCCGAAGGCAAGATCTTTGTTGCCAAGAATGGATCCTTTCTAGAGAAAGAGTTTCTCTCGAAAGAAGTAAGTGGGAGGAAAGTAGAACTTGATGAAGTATTGCCTCTTGAACCGGAGAGTGGCGCAGCTCATGAAAATGTTTCTGAGGTGCCTGCACCAACTAGAGAGGAAGTTAATGATGATGATCATGAAACTTCAGATCAAGTTGCTACTGAACTTCGTAGGTCCACAAGGACATGTTCCGCACCAGAGTGGTACGGCAACCCTGTCCTGGAAATCATGTTGTTAGACAATGGTGAACCTTCGAACTATGAAGAAGCAATGGCGCACCCAGATTCTGACAAATGGCTGGAAGCCATGAAATCCGAGATAGGATCCATGTATGAAAACGAAGTATGGACTTTGACTGACTTGCCCGATGATCGGCGAGTCATAGAAAATAAATGGATTTTTAAGAAGAAGACAGACGCAGATGGTAATGTGACCATCTATAAGGCCTGGCTTGTCGCTAAGGGTTATCGACAAGTTCAAGGGGTTGACTACGATGAGACTTTCTCATCCGTAGCGAAGCTGAAGTCCGTCCGAATCATGTTAGCAATTTCTGCATTCTATGATTATGAGATATGGCAAATGGACGTCAAAACAACATTCCTTAATGGTTTCCTTAAGGAAGAATTGTATATGATGCAGCCGGAAGGTTTTGTCGATCCTAAGAATGCTGACAAGGTGTGCAAGCTCCAACGCTCAATCTATGGGCTGGTGCAAGCATCTCGGAATTGGAACATTCGATTTGATGAGATGATCAAAACGTTTGGGTTTACGCAGACTTATGGAGAAGCTTGTGTTTACAAGAAAGTGAGTGGGAGCTCTGTAGCATTTCTCATATTATATGTGGATGACATACTATTGATGGGAAATTATATAGAATTCTTGGAAAGCATAAAGGTCTACTTGAACAAGTGTTTTTCAATGAAGGACCTTGGAGAAGCTGCTTATATATTAGGCATCAAGATCTATAGGGATAGATTGAGACGCCTCATTGGTCTTTCACAAAGTACGTACCTTGACAAGATATTGAAGAAGTTCAATATGGATCAATCCAAGAAGGGGTTCTTGCCTGTATTGCAAGGTATGAGACTGAGCACGGCTCAATGCCCGACCACGGCAGAAGATAGAGAAAAGATGAGTGTCGTCCCCTATGCCTCGGCCATAGGGTCTATCATGTATGCGATGTTGTGTACCAGACCTGATGTAAACCTTGTCGTAAGTTTGGTAGGAAGGTACTAAAGTAATCCCGGCATGGAACACTGGACAGCGGTCAAGAATATCCTGAAGTACCTAAAGAGGGCTAAGGATATGTTTCTCGTTTATGGAGGTGACAAAGAGCTCGTCGTAAAGGGTTACGTCAATGCTAGCTTCGACACAGATCTGGATGACTCTAAGTCACAAACCGGATACGTGTATATTTTGAATGGTGGGGCAGTCAGCTGGTGTAGTTGCAAGCAAAGCGTCGTGGTGGGATCTACATGTGAAGCGGAGTACATGGCAGCCTCGAAGGCAGCACAAGAAGCATCTGGATAAAGGAGTTCATTACCGGCCTAGGAGTTATTCCCAATGCGTCGGGCCCGATAACTCTCTTATGTGACAACACTGGAGCTATTGCCCTTGCGAAGGAGCCCAGGTTTCACAGGAAGACCAGACATATCAAGCGTCGCTTCAACTCCATTCGTGAAAATGTTCAAAATGGAGACATAGATATTTGTAAAGTGCATACGGACCTGAATGTCGCACATTCGTTGACTAAACCTCTTCCTCGAGCAAAACATGATCAACACCAGAACTCTATGGATGTTTGATTCATCACAATGTAACTAGATTATTGACTCTAGTGCAAGTGGGAGACTGTTGGAAATATGCCCTAGAGGCAATAATAAAATGGTTATTATTATATTTCCTTGTTCATGATAATTGTCTATTGTTCATGCTATAATTGTGTTATCCGGAAATCGTAATACATGTGTGAATACATAGACCACAACACGTCCCTAGTGAGCCTCTGGTTGGCTAGCTCGTTGATCAATAGATGGTTATGGTTTCCTGACCATGGACATTGGATGTCATTGATAACTGTTGGGGATCGTAGCAGAAATTTAAAATTTTCTACGCATCACCAAGATCAATCTATGGAGTAATCTAGCAACGAGGGGAAGGAGAGTGCATCTACATACCCTTGTAGATCGCTAAGCAGAAGCGTTCAAGTGAACGGGGTTGATGGAGTCGTACTCTTCGTGATCCAAATCACCGATGATCCTAGCGCCGAACGGACGGCACCTCCGCGTTCAACACATGTACGGAACGGAGACGTCTCCCATGCCTTGATCCAGCAAGGAGGAGGGAGAGGTTGAGGAAGAGAGTCCAACAGCAGCACGACGGCGTGGTGGTGATGGAGTGGCAGTTCTCCGGCAGGGCTTCGCCAAGCTCATGCGGAGGAGGAGGGGTATTGGAGGGGAGGGGCTGCGCCAGGGGAAGGGTGCGGCTGCCCTCTCTCTCCCTCACTATATATAGGGGGAAGGAAGGAGGGGGAGGTGCCCTAGGGTTCCCTAGGGGAGGGGCGGCGGCCACAGGGGAAACCCTAGATGGGTTTGGGCGCCCCCACCCCCTAGGAAACTTGCCCCCCAAGCCGGGAGGGGCGGCTGCCCTAGGGGTGGCGCCCCCACCTCTCCTGGTTACGTGAGATGGGGTGGGAGGGGCGCTCAACCCCTTAGTGGGCTGATGTGCCCTCTCCCCTTGGCCCATAAGGCCCCTTTCAGACACGCTGGTCATCACCTGGTACCCCCAGAACAATTCCGGACTCCAATACCCTTCGTCCAATATACCGATCTTCACCTCCGGACCATTCCGGAGCTCCTCGTCATGTTCGGGATCTCATCCGGGACTCCGAACAACCTTCGGTGACCACATACTATTTCCCATAACAACTCTAGCGTCACCGAACCTTAAGTGTGTAGACCCTACGGGTTCGGGAACCATGCAGACATGACCGAGACAACTCTCCGGCCAATAACCAATAGCGGGATATGGATACCCATGTTGGCTCCCACATGTTCCACGATGATCTCTTCAGATGAACCACGAAGTCGAGGATTCAATCAATCCCGTATACAATTCCCTTTGTCCAGCGGTACTGTACTTGCCCGAGATTCGATCATCGGTATCCGATACCTTGTTCAATCTCGTTACCGGCAAGTCTCTTTACTCGTTCCGTAACACATCATCCCGTGATCAACAGACACTTTCAGAGATACCTGTAGTGTACCTTTATAGCCACCCAGTTACGTTGTGACGTTTGGCACACCCAAAGCACTCCTACGGTATCCGGGAGTTGCACAATCTCATGGTCTAAGGAAATGATACTTGACATTAGAAAAGCTTTAGCAAACGAACTACACGATCTTGTGCTAGGCTTAGGATTGGGTCTTGTCCATCACATCATTCTCCTAATGATGTGATCCCGTTATCAACGACATCCAATGTCCATGGTCAGGAAACCATAACCATCTTATTGATCAACGAGCTAGTCAACTAGAGGCTTACTAGGGACATGGTGTTGTCTATGTATCCACACATGTATCTGAGTTTCCTATCAATACAATTCTAGCATGGATAATAAACGGTTATCATGAACAATGAAATATAATAATAACCAATTTATTATTGCCTCTAGGGCATATTTCCAACAGTCTCCCACTTGCACTAGAGTCAATAATCTAGTTCACATTGCCATGTAATTAACACTTACAGGTCACATCGCCATGTGACCAACATCCAAGAGTCTACTAGACTCAATGATGTAGTTCACATCACTATGTGATAAACACTCAAAGAGTTCTGGGTTTGATCATGTTATGCTTGTGAGAGAGGTTGTAGTCAACGGGTCTTGCCATATTCAGATCCCTATGTATTTCGCAAAACTTTATATCGTAGATGCTGCTACTGTTGGGGAACGTTGCAGAAAATTAAAAATTTTCCTACGGTTTCACCAAGATCCATCTATGAGTTCATCTAAGAAACGAGTCAAGGGAGTGAGTTTGCATCTACATACCACTTGTAGATCGCGTGCGGAAGCTTGCAAGGTGATGATGGAGTCGTACTCGAACGTGATTCGAATCACCGATGACCAAGTGCTGAACGGACAGCACCTCCGCGTTCAACACACGTACGGGACGGGAGACGTCTCCTCCTTCTTGATCCAGCAAAGGGGAAGGAGAGGTTGAGGAAGACAGCTCCATCGGCAGCACGACGGCGTGGTGATGGTGAAGAGGCAGTACTCCGACAGGGCTTCGCCAAGCACACAACGGAGGAGGAGAGGTGTTGGGGAGGGGAGGGCTGCGCCTTGGAGGGTGGTGCGGCTGCCCTCCCCTCACCCCTCTATTTATAGGGGGAAGGGAGAAGGGGGCCGGCCCCCTAGAACCCATCTAGGGGGGGTGCGGCGGCCAAGGGGAGAGGGGGAGAGGGTGGCTTGCCCCCCAAGCCAAGGGGGGCGCCCCCTCTAGGGTTCCCCCCTCAACCCTAGGCGCAAGGGCCCAAGGGAGGGGGTGCGTCCAGCCCACCAGGGGCTGGCTCCCTGCCCCGCGCAGCCCATGTGGCCCCCCGGGAGGGGTGGCCCCTCCCGGTGGACCCCCGGAACCCTTCCGGTGGCCCCGGTACAATACCGGTATGACCCCAAAACTTCCCGGTGTCCGTTTGACAACTTCCCATATATAAATCTTTACCTCCGGACCCTTCCGGAGCTCCTCGTGACGTCCAGGATCCCATCCGGGACTCCGAACAACATTCGGTAGTCACATACTAGTCTTCCTAATAACCCTAGCGTCACCGAACCTTAAGTGTGTAGACCCTACGGGTTCGGGAGACATGCAGACATGACCGAGACGCTCTCAGGTCAATAACCAACAGCGGGATCTGGATACCCATGATGGCTCCCACATGCTCCTCGATGTTGTCATCGGATGAACCACGATGTCGAGGATTCGATCAAACCCTGTATGCTATTCCCTTTGTCAATCGGTACGTTACTTGCCCGAGACTCGATCGTCGGTATCCCGATACCTTGTTCAGTCTCGTTACCGGCAAGTCACTTTACTCGTACCGTAATGCATGATCCCGTGTCCAACACCTTGGTCACATTGAGCTCATTGTGATGATGCATTACCGAGTGGGCCTAGAGATACCTCTCCGTCATACGGAGTGACAAATCCCAGTCTCGATCCGTGTCAACCCAACAGATTCTTTCGGAGATACCTGTAATGCACCTTTATAGTCACCCAGTTACGTTGTGACGTTTGATACACCCAAGGCGCTCTTACGGTATCCGGGAGTTACACGATCTCATGGTCGAAGGAAGAGATACTTGACATTGGCAAAGCTCTAGCAAAACGAACTACACGATCTTTTATGCTATGCTTAGGATTGGGTCTTGTCCATCACATCATTCTCCTAATGATGTGATCCCGTTATCAACGACATCCAATGTCCATAGTCAGGAAACCATGACTATCTGTTGATCACAACGAGCTAGAAACTAGAGGCTCACCAGGGACATATTGTGGTCTAAGTATTCACACGTGTATTACGATTTCCGGATAATACAGTTATAGCATGAATAAAAGACATTTATCATGAACATTGAAATATAATAATACTTTTATTATTGCCTCTAGGGCATATTTCCAACAGCTACCACATTCCACTTGGAGCTATTCCAAATTATTGCTCCATTATACGTATCCGGTATCTCTACTCAGAGCTATCCGGATAGGTGTTAAGCTTGCATCGACGTAACTCTTTATGTCGAACTCTTTATCACCTCCATAACCGAGAAACATTTCCTTATTCCTCTAATGATAATTTTGACTGCTATCTGGTGATCCACTCCTAGATCACCTTTGTACCCTCTTGCCAGACATGTGGCAAGGCACACAATAGGTGCGGTACTTCAGCATGGCATACCGTATAGAGCCTATGACAAGAGCATAGGGGACGACCTTCGTCCTTCCTCTTTCTTCTACCGTGGTCAATCTTCGAGTCTTACTCAACTTCACACCTTACAACTCAGGTAAGAACCCCTTCTTTTACTGATCTATTTTGAACTCCTTCAAAAACATGTCAAGGTGTGCGTTCTTTGAAAGTATCATCAGATGTCTTGATCTATTTCTATAGATCTTGATGCCCAATATGTAAGCAGCTTTATCCAGGTCTTCCTTTGAAAATCACTCTTCAAACAACCGTTTATGCTTTCCAGAAATTCTACATTATTTCGGATCAACAATATGTCATCCACATATACTTATCAGAAATGTTGTAGTGCTCCCACTCACTTTATTGTAAATACAAGTTTCTAGCAAACATTGTATAAACCTAAAAGCTTTGATCACTTCATCAAAACATATATTCCGATTCCGAGATGCTTGCTCTAGTCCAGAAGGATTGCTGGAGCCAGCATACCTTTCAGCATCCTTAGGATCGACAAAACCTTTTATTGTATCACATACAACTTTTCTTACGAAAACTTGGTAAGAAAATTTGTTTTGACATCCATCTGTAAGATTTCATAATCGAAAAATACAGCTAATGCTAACATGATTCCGACAGACTTAAGCATCGCTACGGGTGAGAAATTCTCATCGTAGTCAACTCCTTGAACTTGTGAAAAGACTCTTTCCCACAAGTCGAGCTTCATAGACGGTAACATTACCGCCCACGTCCGTCTTCTTCTTAAAGATCCATTTATCTCAATGGCTTGCCGATCATCGGGCAAGTCCACCAAAGTCCATACTTTGTTCTGATATATGGATCCTATCTCGGATTTCATGGCTTCTAACCATTTGTGGGAATACAGGCCCACCATCGCTTCTCCATAGCTCATACGTTCATTGTTGTCTAACAACATGATATCTAAGACAAGATTACCGTACCACTCAGGAGAAGTACATATCCTTGTCGACCTACGAGGTTCGATAGCAACTTGATCCGAAGCTTCATGATCACTATCATTAACTTCCTATTCAACAGATGTAGGCGCCACAGAAAACATCTGTCTGTGCTGCATCACTCTCTGGTTGAATTAAAGGTTCGACAACCTCATAAAGTTCTATCTTCCTCCCACTCAATTCTTTCGAGAGAAACTCCTTCTCGAGAAAGGACTCGTTCTTAGTGACAAACAATTTGCCCTCGGATCTGAGATAGAAGGTATACCCAACTGTCACCCTTGGGTATCCTATGAAGATGTGTTTGTCCGCTTTGGGTTCGAGCTTCTCCGGCTGAAGCCCTAAGCATCGCATCCCCAAACATTAAGAAACGACAACTTTGGTTTCTTGCCAAACCAATGTTCATATGACGTTGTCTCAACGGACTTAGATGGTGTCCTATCTAAAGTGAATGCAGCTATCTCTAACGCATAACCTCAAAATGAAAACGGTAGATTGGTAAGAGACATCATAGATCGCACCATATCTCATAGGGTTCGATTACGACGTTCGGACACACCATTACCTTGTGGTGTTCCAGGTGGATTCAACTGTGAAACAATTCCACAATGTCTTAAGTGATTGCCAAACTCATAACTCAGAAAATCCCCTTTTGATCATATCGTAGGAACATGATCTTATTGTTATGATGATTCTTAACTTCACTCTGAAATCGCTTGAACTTTTCAAACGTTTCAGACTTGTGCTTCATTAAGTAGATATATCTATATCTACCCAAATCGTCAGTGAAGATGAGAAAATAGCGATATCCACCGCATGCTTCAATTCTCATTGGATCACACGCATCAGCATGCATGATTTCCAACAAGTCACTTGCCCGTTTCATTGTACCTGAAAACGGGGTCTTAGTCATCCTGCCCATGAGGCATGGCTCACATGTGTCAAGTGATTCAAAATCAAGTGACTCCAAACATCCATCGACATGGAGTTTCTTCATGCATCTTACGCCAATATGACCTAAGCGACAGTGCCACGAGAAAGTGGTACTATCATTATTAACTCTACATCTTTTGGCGTGAACATGTGTATTACCACGACCGAGATTCAATGAACCATTCACATAGGGTGCATGACCATGAAAGGTATCATTCATGTAAACAGAATAACCATTATTCTCTAACTTAAATGAATGACTGTATTGCAATGAACATGATCTAATCATATTCATGCTCAACGTAGACACCTGATAACATTTATCTAGGTTCAATACTAATCCCGAAGGCAGATGGAGCGTGCGATGGTGATCTCATCAACTTTGGAAATACTTTCAACACACATCGTCACCTTGCCCTTAGCCAGTCTCTGTTTAGTCCGTAGCTTTTGCTTCAAGTCACCAATAATAGCAACTGAACCGGTATCCAATACCCAGGTGCTACCAGGAGTACTAGTGAGGTACACATTAATAACACGTATATACTTTGTTGAAGTTGCTAGCCTTCTTATCTACCATGCATTTGGGGTAATTCCGCTACCAGTGACCGTTCCCCTTACAATAGAAGAACTTAGTCTTGGGTTTGGGTTCAACCTTGGGTTCCTTCACTGGAGCATTAACTGGTTTGCCATCCATGAAGTTTCCCTTCTAGCCCTTGCCCTTCTTGAAACCAGGGGTCTTGTTAAACCATCAACACTTGATGCTCTTTCTTGATTTCTACCTTTTGCGGTCTTAAGCACCGCGAACATCTTCGGGATCAACTCCATCCCTTGCATGTCATAGTTCATCACGAAGATCTAGTAGCTTAGTGATAGTGGCCAGAGAACTCTATCAATCACTATCTTATCTGGAAGTTTAACTCCCACTTGATTTAAGTGATTGTAGCACCCAGACATTCTGAGCACATGCTCACTAGCTGAGCTATTCTCCTCCATCTTGTTGGCAAAAGAACTTGTCAGACTCATACCTCTCAACACGGGCATGAGCCTGAAATCCCAATTTCAGCTCTAGGAACATCTCATATGTCTTATGACGTTCAAAACATCATTGGAATCCCGATTCTAAGCCATAAAGTATGGTGCACTAAACTATCAGGTAGTCATCAGGATGTGTCTGTAAGGTGTTCACAACATCCACACACGATGTTGTAGGGGTTCGCACATCGAGCGGTGCATCAAAGACGTAAGCCTTCTGTGTAGCAGTGAGGATACTCCTCGGACTACGGACCTAGTCCGCATCATTGCTTACAATATCTTTCAACTTGGTCTTTCTCTCGGAACGTATTGAAATAGGGAGCTACAACGTGAGCTATTCATCTACAACATATTTGCAAAGACAATTTAGACTATGTTCGTGATAATTGAGTTCATCTAATCAAATTAATTTAATGAACTCCCACTCAGATAGACATCCCTCTAGTCATCTAAGTGACACATGATCCGAATCGACTAGGCCGTGTCCGATCATCACGTGAGACGGACTAGTCATCAACGGTGAACATCTCATGTTGATCGTATCTTCTATACGACTCAAGTTCGACCTTTCGGTCTTCCGTGTTCCGAGGCCATGTCTGTACATGCTAGGCTCGTCAAGTCAACCTAAGTGTTTCGCATGTGTCCCGAGGCCATGTCTGTACATGCTAGGCTCATCAACAGCCGTTGTATTCGAACGTTAGAATCTATCACACCCGATCATCACGTGGTGCTTCAAAACGACGAACCTTCGCAACGGTGCACAGTTAGAGGGAACACTTTTCTTGAAATTTTAGTGAGGGATCATCTTATTTAAGCCACCATTGTTCTAAGCAAATAAGATGTAAAACATGATAAACATCACATGCAATCAAATAGTGACATGATATGGCCAATATCATTTTGCTCCTTTTGATCTCCATCTTCAGGGCTCCATGATCATCGTTGTCACCGGCATGACACCATGATCTCCATCATCATGATCTCCATCATCCTGTCTTCTTGAAGTTGTCTCGTCATCCATTACTTCTACTACTATGGCTAATGCTTTAGCAATAAAGTAAAGTAATTACATGACGTTTATGTTGACACGCAGGTCATAAATAAATTAAGACAACTCCTATGGCTCCTGCCGGTTGTCATACTCATCGACATGCAAGTCGTGATTCCTATTACAAGAACATGATCAATCTCATACATCACATATATCATTCATCACATCCTTTTGGCCATATCACATCACAAGGCATATGCTGCAAAAACAAGCTAGACGTCCTCTAATTGTTGTTGCAAGTTTTTACGTGGCTGCTATAGGTTTCTAGCAAGAACGTTTCTTACCTATGCCAAAACCACAACGTGATATGCCAATTTCTATTTACCCTTCATAAGGACCCTTTTCATCGAATACGATCCGACTAAAGTGGGAGAGACAGACACCCGCTAGCCACCTTATGCAACTAGTGCATGTCAGTCGGTGGAACCAGTCTCACGTAAGAGTACGTGTAAGGCCGGTCCAGGCCGCTTCATCCCACGATGCCGCCGAATCAAGATAAGACTAGTAACGGCAAGTAAATTGACAAAATCGACGCCCACAACTGCTTTGTGTTCTACTCGTGCATAGAAACTACGCATAGACCTAGCTCGTGATGCCACTGTTGGGGATCGTAGCAGAAATTTAAAATTTTCTACGCATCACCAAGATCAATCTATGGAGTAATCTAGCAACGAGGGGAAGGAGAGTGCATCTACATACCCTTGTAGATCGCTAAGCGGAAGCGTTCAAGTGAACGGGGTTGATGGAGTCGTATGTTGGGGAACGTTGCAGAAAACAAAAAATTTCCTACGGTTTCACCAAGATCCATCTAGGAGTTCATCTAGCAACGAGTGATTAGATGCATCTACGTACCTTGTAGATCGCGAGCGGAAGCGTTCAAAGAACGGGGATGAGGGAGTCGTACTCGACGTGATTCGAATCACCAAAGATCCTAGCACCGAACGGACGGCACCTCCGCGTTCAACACACGTACGGAACAGCCACGTCTCCTCCTTCTTGACCCAGCAAGGGGGAAGGAGAGGTTGAGGGAGATGGATCCAGCAGCAGCACGACGACGTGGTGGTGATGGAGCTGCAGTACTCCGGCAGGGCTTCGCCAAGCACTATGGAGGAGGAGGAGGTGTTGGAGAGGGAGAGGGAGGCACCAAAGGTCAAGGTAAGAAGTCCTCCATATCCCCACTATATATAGGAGGGCCAAGGGGGGGCGCCGGCCCTAGGAGATCTAATCTCCTAGGGGGGTGCGGCCAAGGGGAGGAATCCCTCCTCCCAAAGGCACCTAGGGGTGCCTTCCCCTTTTGGGACTCTTCCCCCCTTGAAACCCTAGGCGCATGGGCCTCTTGGGGCTGGTGCCCTTGGCCCATGTAGGCCAAGGCGCACCCCCTACAGCCCATGTGGCCACCCGGGACAGGTGGCCCCACCCGGTGGACCCCCGGGACCCTTCCGGTGGTCCCGGTACAATACCGGTGACCCCAAAACTTGTCCCGATACCCGAAATAGCACTTCCTATATATAATTCTTTACCTCCGGACCATTCCGGAACTCCTCGTGACGTCCGGGATATCATCCGGGACTCCGAACAACATTCGGGTTACTGCATATACATATCCCTACAACCCTAGCGTCACCGAACCTTAAGTGTGTAGACCCTACGGGTTCGGGAGACATGTAGACATGACCGAGATTGTTCTCCGGTCAATAACTAACAGCGGGATCTGGATACCCATGTTGGCTCCCACATGCTCCTCGATGATCTCATCGGATGAACCACGATGTCGAGGATTCAAGCAACCCCGTATACAATTCCCTTTGTCAATCGGTATGTTACTTGCCCGAGATCCGATCGTCGGTATCCCAATACCTCGTTCAATCTTGTTACCGGCAAGTCACTTTACTCGTACCATAATGCATGATCCCGTGACCAGACACTTGGTCACTTTGAGCTCATTATGATGATGCATTACTGAGTGGGCCCAGTGATACCTCTCCGTCATACGGAATGACAAATCCCAGTCTTGATCCATGTCAACCCAACAGACACTTTCGGAGATACCCGTAGTATACCTTTATAGTCACCCAGTTACGTTGTGACGTTTGGTATACCCAAAGCACTCCTACGGTATCCGGGAGTTACACGATCTCATGGCCTAAGGAAAAGATACTTGACATTGGAAAACTCTAGCAAATGAACTATACGATCTTGTGCTATGTTTAGGATTGGGTCTTGTCCATCACATCATTCTCCTAATGATGTGATCCCATTATCAATGACATCCAATGTCCATAGTCAGGAAACCATGACTATCTGTTGATCAACGAGCTAGTCAACTAGAGGCTTACTAGGGACATGTTGGTGTCTATTATTCACACATGTATTACGATTTCCGGATAACACAATTATAGCATGAATAAAGACAATTATCATGAACAAGGAAATATAATAATAATGCTTTTATTATTGCCTCTAGGGCATATTTCCAACAGTCTCCCACTTGCACTAGAGTCAATAATCTAGTTACATTGTGATGAATCGAACACCCATGGAATTCTGGTGTTGATCATGTTTTGCTCTAGGGAGAGGTTTAGTCAACGGATCCGCTACATTCAGGTCCGTATGTACTTTACAAATCTCTATGTCTCCATCTTGAACATTTTCATGAATGGAGTTGAAGCGACGCTTGATGTGCCTTGTCTTCTTGTGAAATCTGGGCTCCTTGGCAAGAGCAATAGCTCCAGTGTTGTCACAGAAGAGCTAGATCGGCCCCGACGCATTGGGTATGACTCCTAGGTCGGTGATGAACTCCTTCACCCAAATTGCTTCATGTGCTGCCTCCGAGGCTGCCATGTACTCCGCTTCACATGTAGATCCCGCCACGACGCTCTGCTTGCAACTGCACCAGCTTACTGCCCCACCATTCAAAATATACACGTATCCGGTTTGTGACTTAGAGTCATCCAGATCTGTGTCGAAGCTAGCGTTGACGTAACCTTTTACGACGAGCTCTTCGTCACCTCCATAAACGAGAAACATTTCCTTAGTCCTTTTCAGGTACTTCAGGATATTCTTGACCTCTGTCCAGTGTTCCTTGCCGGGATTACTTTGGTACCTTCCTACCAAACTTACGGCAAGGTTTACATCGGGTCTGGTACACAGCATGGCATACATAATAGAACCTATGGCTGAGGCATAGGGGATGACACTCATCTCTTCTATATCTTCTGCCATGGTCGGACATTGAGCCGAGCTCAATTTCACACCTTGTAACACAGGCAAGAACCCCTTCTTAGACTGATCCATATTGAACTTCTTCAATATCTTATCAAGGTATGTGCTTTGTGAAAGACCTATGAGGCGTCTTGATCTATCTCTGTAGATCTTGATGCCTAATATATAAGCAGCTTCTCCAAGGTCCTTCATTGAAAAACTCTTATTCAAGTAGGCCTTTATGCTGTCCAAGAGTTCTATATCATTTCCCATCAAAAGTATGTCATCTACATATAATATGAGAAATGCTACAGAGCTCCCACTCACTTTCTTGTAAACACAGGCTTCTGCATAAGTCTGCGTAAACCCAAACGCTTTGATCATCTCATCAAAGCGAATGTTCCAACTCCGAGATGCTTGCACCAGCCCATAAATCGAGCATTGGAGCTTGCACACCTTGTCAACATTCTTAGGATCGACAAAACCTTCCGGCTGCATCATATACAATTCTTCCTTAAGGAAACCATTAAGGAATGCCGTTTTGACGTCCATTTGCCATATTTCATAATCATAGAATGCGGCAATTGCTAACATGATTCGGACGGACTTTAGCTTCGCTACCGGTGAGAAAGTCTCATCGTAGTCAACCCCTTGAACTTGTCGATAACCCTTAGCGACAAGCCGAGCTTTATAGATGGTCACATTACCATCTGCGTCTGTCTTCTTCTTAAAGATCCATTTATTTTCTATGGCTCGCCGCTCAACGGGCAAGTCAGTCAAAGTCCATACTTCGTTTTCATACATGGATCCTATCTCGGATTTCATGGCTTCTAGCCATTTGTCGGAATCCGGGCCCGCCATCGCTTCTTCATAGTTCGAAGGATCACCGTTGTCTAACAACATGATTTCCAAGACAGGGTTGCCGTACCACTCTGGTGCGGAACGTGTCCTTGTGGACCTTCGAATTTCAGTAGGAGCTTGATCAGAAGTATCTTGATCATCATCAATAACTTCCTCTCTAGTCGGTGCAGGCACCTCGGGAACATTTTCTTGAGTTGCGCCCTTTTCCGGTTCAAGAGGTAATACTTCATCAAGTTCTACCTTCCTCCCACTTACTTCTTTCGAGAGAAACTCCTTCTCTAGAAAGGATCCATTCTTGGCAACAAAGATCTTGCCTTCGGATCTAAGGTAGAAGGTATACCCAATAGTTTCTTTAGGGTATCCTATGAAGACGCATTTTTCCGATTTGGGGTCGAGCTTTTCAGGTTGAAGTTTCCTGACATAAGCATCGCATCCCCAAAATTTTAGAAACGATAGCTTAGGTTTCTTCCCAAACCACAATTCAAACGGTGTCATCTCAACGGATTTCGACGGAGCCCTATTTAAAGTGAATGCGGCAGTCTCTAAAGCATAGCCCCAAAAAGATAGCGGTAAATCGGTAAGAGACATCATAGATCGCACCATATCTAATAGAGTGCGATTACGATGTTCGGACACACCATTACGCTGAGGTGTTCTAGGCGGCGTGAGTTGTGAAACTATTCCACATTTTCTTAAGTGTGTACCAAACTCGTGACTCAAGTATTCTCCTCCACGATCTGATCGCAGGAACTTGATTTTCCTGTCACGTTGATTCTCAACCTCACTCTAAAATTCCTTGAACTTTTCAAAGGTCTCAGACTTGTGTTTCATTAAATAGACATACCCATATCTACTCAAGTCATCAGTGAGGGTGAGAACATAACGATAGCCACCGCGAGCCTCAACACTCATTGGACCGCACACATCAGTATGTATGATTTCCAATAAGTTGGTTGCTCGCTCCATTGTTCCTGAGAACGGAGTCTTGGTCATTTTACCCATAAGGCATGGTTCGCACGTGTCAAATGATTCGTAATCAAGAGACTCTAAAAGTCCATCAGCATGGAGCTTCTTCATGCGTTTGACACCTATGTGACCAAGGCGGCAGTGCCACAAGTATGTGGGATTATCATTATCAATCTTACATCTTTTGGTACTCACACTATGAACATGTGTAGCATTACGCTCGAGATTCATTAAGAATAAATCATTTACCATCGGAGCATGACCATAAAACATATCTCTCATATAAATAGAACAACCATTATTCTCGGATTTAAATGAGTAGCCATCTCGTATTAAACGAGATCCTGATACAATGTTCATGCTCAAACTTGGCACTAAATAACAATTATTGAGGTTCAAAACTAATACCGTAGGTAAATGAAGAGGCAGCGTGCCGACAGCGATCACATCGACCTTGGAACCATTCCCGACGCGCATCGTCACCTCGTCCTTCGCCAGTCTCCGCTTATTCCGCAGCTCCTGCTTTGAGTTACAAATGTGAGCAACTGCACCGGTATCAAATACCCAGGAGCTACTACGAGTACTGGTAAGGTACACATCAATTACATGTATATCACATATACCTTTTGTTTTGCCGGCCTTCTTGTCCGCTAAGTATTTGGGGCAGTTCCACTTCCAGTGACCACTCTCCTTGCAATAAAAGCACTCAGTCTCGGGCTTGGGTCCATTCTTTGGCTTCTTCCCGGCAGCTTGCTTGCCGGGCACGGCAACTCCCTTGCCATCCTTCTTGAAGGCTTTCTTACCCTTGCCCTTCTTGAACTTAGTGGTTTTATTCACCATCAACACTTGATTCTCCTTTTTGACTTCTACCTCTGCTGATTTCAGCATTGCAAATACTTCAGGAATGGTCTTTTCCATCCCCTGCATATTGAAGTTCATCACAAAGCTCTTGTAGCTCGGTGGAAGCGACTGAAGGATTCTGTTAATGACCGCGTCATCCGGGAGATTAACTCCCAGCTGAGTCAAGCGGTTATGTAACCCAGACATAGTGAGTATGTGCTCACTAACAGAACTGTTTTCCTCCATCTTACAGCTGAAGAACTTGTCGGAGACTTGATATCTCTCGACCCGGGCATGAGCTTGGAAAACCATTTTCAGCTCTTCGAACATCTCATATGCTCCGTGTCTCTGAAAACGCTTTTGGAGCCCCGGCTCTAAGCTGTAAAGCATGCCGCACTGAACGAGGGAGTAGTCATCGGTACGAGCCTGCCAAGCGTTCATAACGTCTTGTTCTGCAGGGAGAACAGGTGCATCACCTAGCGGTGCTTGTAGGACATAATCTTTCTTGGCAGCTATGAGGATGATCCTCAGGTTCCGGACCCAGTCCGTGTAGTTGCTGCCATCGTCTTTCAGCTTGGTTTTCTCTAGGAACGCGTTGAAGTTGAGGACTACGTTGGCCATTTGATCTACAAGACATATTGTAAAGATTTTAGACTAAGTTCATGATAATTAAGTTCATCTAATCAAATTATAATGAACTCCCACTTAGATAGACATCCCTCTAGTCATCTAAGTATAACATGATCCGAGTTAACTAGGCCGTGTCCGATCATCACGTGAGACGGACTAGTCAACGTCGGTGAACATCTTCATGTTGATCGTATCTTCTATACGACTCATGCTCGACCTTTCGGTCTTCTGTGTTCCGAGGCCATGTCTGTACATGCTAGGCTCGTCAAGTCAACCTAAGTGTTTTGCATGTGTAAATCTGTCTTACACCCGTTGTATGTGAATGTTAGAATCTATCACACCCGATCATCACGTGGTGCTTCGAAACAACGAACTATCGCAACGGTGCACAGTTAGGGGGAACACTTTCTTGAAATTATTATGAGGGATCATCTTATTTACTACCGTCGTTCTAAGTAAACAAGATGCAAAAACATGATAAACATCACATGCAATCAAATAATAATAGTGACATGATATGGCCAATATCACATAGCTCCTTTGATCTTCATCTTGGGGCTCCATGATCATCTTGTCACCGGCATGACACCATGATCTCCATCATCATGATCTCCATCATTGTGTCTCCATGAAGTTGCTCGCCAACTATTACTTCTACTACTATGGCTAACGCGTTTAGCAATAAAGTAAAGTAATTGACATGGCGTTTCTCAATGACACGCAGGTCATACAAAAAATATAGACAACTCCTATGGCTCCTGCCGGTTGTCATACTCATCGACATGCAAGTCGTGATTCCTATTACAATAGCATGAACATCTCATACATCACATATAGATCATTCATCATTCATCACAACTTTGGCCATATCATATCACAAAGCACTTGCTGCAAAAACAAGTTAGACGTCCTCTAATTGTTGTTGCAAGTTTTACGTGGCTGAAGTAGGGTTCTAGCAAGAACGTTTTCTTACCTACGTGAAAGCCACAACGTGATTTGTCAACTTCTATTTACCCTTCATAAGGACCCTTTTCATCGAATCCGCTCCAACTAAAGTAGGAGAGACAGACACCCGCCAGCCTCCTTATGCAACTTGTGCATGTTAGTCGGTGGAACCGGTCTCACGTAAGCGTACGTGTAAGGTTGGTCCGGGCAGCTTCATCCCACAATACCGTTGAAGCAAGATAAGACTAGTAGCGGCAAGAAATTTGACAACATCAACGCCCACAACAAATTGTGTTCT
This sequence comes from Triticum aestivum, assembly GCF_018294505.1. Lineage (NCBI taxonomy): Eukaryota > Viridiplantae > Streptophyta > Magnoliopsida > Poales > Poaceae > Triticum > Triticum aestivum. The sequence continues at coordinate 675,935,975 of NC_057797.1, read as the reverse complement.
ACTCGTGCAAGAGAACTACGCATAGACCTAGCTCTGATACCACTGTTGGGGAACGTTGCAGAAAACAAAATTTTTCCTACGGTTTCACCAAGATCCATCTAGGAGTTCATCTAGCAACGAGTGATTAGATGCATCTACGTACCTTGTAGATCGTGAGCGGAAGCGTTCAAAGAACGAGGATGAGGGAGTCGTACTCGACGTGATTCGAATCACCGAAGATCCTAGCACCGAACGGACGGCACCTCCGCGTTCAACACACGTACGGAACAGCCACGTCTCCTCCTTCTTGATCCAGCAAGGGGGAAGGAGAGGTTGAGGGAGATGGCTCCAGCAGCAGCACGACGGCGTGGTGGTGATGGAGCTGCAGTACTCCGGCAGGGCTTCGCCAAGCACTATGGAGGAGGAGGAGGTGTTGGAGAGGGAGAGGGAGGCACCAAAGGTCAAGGTCAGAAGTCCTCCATCTCCCCACTATATATAGGAGGGCCAAGGGGGGCGGCCCTAGGAGATCTAATCTCCTAGGGGGGTGCAGCCAAGGGGAGGAATCCCTCCTCCCCAAGGCACCTAGGGGTGCCTTCCCCTTTTGGGACTCTTCCCCCCTTGAAACCCTAGGCGCATGCGCCTCTTGGGGCTGGTGCCCTTGGCCCATGTAGGCCAAGGCACACCCCCTACAGCCCATGTGGCCCCCCGGGACAGGTGACCCCACCCGGTGGACCCCCGGGACCCTTCCGGTGGTCCCGGTACAATACCGGTGACCCCAAAACTTGTCCCGATGCCCGAAATAGCACTTCCTATATATAATTCTTTACCTCCGGACCATTTAGGAACTCCTCGTGACGTCCGGGATCTCATCCGGGACTCCAAACAACATTCGGGTTACTGCATATACATATCCCTACAACCCTAGCGTCACCGAACCTTAAGTGTGTAGACCCTACGGGTTCGGGAGACATGTAGACATGACCGAGATCGTTCTCCGGTCAATAACCAACAGCGGGATCTGGATACCCATGTTGGCTCCCACATGCTCCTCGATGATCTCATCGGATGAACCACGATGTCGAGGATTCAAGCAACCCCATATACAATTCCCTTTGTCAATCGGTATGTTACTTGCCCGAGATCCGATCGTCGGTATCCCAATACCTCGTTCAATCTCGTTACCGGCAAGTCACTTTACTCGTACCATAATGCATGATCCCATGACCAGACACTTTGTCACTTTGAGCTCATTATGATGATGCATTACCGAGTGGGCCCAGTGATACCTCTCCGTCATACGAAGTGACAAATCCCAGTCTTGATCCATGTCAACCCAACAGACACTTTCGGAGATACCCGTAGTATACCTTTATAGTCACCCAGTTACCTTGTGACGTTTGGTATACCCAAAGCACTCCTACAGTATCCGGGAGTTACACGATCTCATGGTCTAAGGAAAAGATACTTGACATTGGAAAACTCTAGCAAACGAACTATACGATGTTGTGCTATGTTTAGGATTGGGTCTTGTCCATCACATCATTCTCCTAATGATGTGATCCTGTTATCAATGACATCCAATGTCCATAGTCAGGAAACCATGACTATCTATTGATCAACGAGCTAGTCAACTAGAGGCTTACTAGGGACATGTTGGTGTCTATTATTCACACATGTATTACGATTTCCGGATAACACAATTATAGCATGAATAAAGACAATTATCATGAACAAGGAAATATAATAATAATGCTTTTATTATTGCCTCTAGGGCATATTTCCAACATCGTACTCGTCGTGATCCAAATCACCGATGATCCTAGCGCCGAACGGACGGCACCTCCGCGTTCAACACACGTACGGAACGGAGACGTCTCCCACGCCTTGATCCAGCAAGGAGGAGGGAGAGGTTGAGGAAGAGAGTCCAACAGCAGCACGACGGCGTGGTGGTGATGGAGTGGCAGTTCTCCGGCAGGGCTTCGCCAAGCTCACGCGGAGGAGGAGAGGTATTGGAGGGGAGGGGCTGCGCCAGGGGAAGGGTGCGGCTGCCCTCTCTCTCCCTCACTATATATAGGGGGAAGAGAGGAGGGGGAGGTGCCCTAGGGTTCCCTAGGGGAGGGGCGGCGGCCACAGGGGAAACCCTAGATGGGTTTGGGCGCCCCCACCCCCTAGGAAACTTGCCCCCCAAGCCGGGAGGGGCGGCTGCCCTAGGGGTGGCGCCCCCACCTCTCTTGGTTACGTGAGATGGGGTGGGAGGGGCGCTCAGCCCCTTAGTGGGCTGATGTGCCCTCTCCCCTTGGCCCATAAGGCCCCCCAACGCTTGTCGGGGCCTCCGAAACCCCTTTCGGACACGCTGGTCATCACCTGGTACCCCCGGAACAATTCTGGACTCCAATACCCTTCGTCCAATATACCGATCTTCACCTCCGGACCATTCCGGAGCTCCTCGTCATGTCCGGGATCTCATCCGGGACTCCGAACAACCTTCGGTAACCACATACTATTTCCCATAACAACTCTAGCGTCACCGAACCTTAAGTGTGTAGACCCTACGGGTTCGGGAACCATGCAGACATGACCGAGACAACTCTCCGGCCAATAACCAACAGCGGGATCTGGATACCCATGTTGGCTCCCACATGTTCCACGATGATCTCATCGGATGAACCACGATGTCGAGGATTCAATCAATCCCGTATACAATTCCCTTTGTCCAGCGGTATTGTACTTGCCCGAGATTCGATCGTCGGTATCCGATACCTTGTTCAATCTCGTTACCGGCAAGTCTATTTACTCGTTCCGTAACACATCATCCCGTGATCAACTCCTTGGTCACATTGTGCACATTATGATGATGTCCTACTGAGTGGGCCCAGAGATACCTCTCCGTTTACACGGAGTGACAAATCCCAGTCTCGATTTGTGCCAACCCAACAGACACTTTCGGAGATACCTGTAGTGTACCTTTATAGCCACCCAGTTACGTTGTGACGTTTGGCACACCCAAAGCACTCCTACGGTATCCGGGAGTTGCACAATCTCATGGTCTAAGGAAATGATACTTGACATTAGAAAAGCTTTAGCAAACGAACTACACGATCTTGTGCTAGGCTTAGGGTTGGGTCTTGTCCATCACATCATTCTCCTAATGATGTGATCCCGTTATCAATGACATCCAATGTCCATGGTCAGGAAACCGTAACCATCTTATTGATCAATGAGCTAGTCAACTAGAGGCTTACTAGGGACATGGTGTTGTCTATGTATCCACACATGTATATGAGTTTCCTATCAATACAATTCTAGCATGGATAATAAACGGTTATCATGAACAATGAAATATAATAATAACCAATTTATTATTGCCCCCAGGGTATATTTCCAACAATAACGGGATCACATCATTAGGAGAATGATGTGATGGACAAGACCCAATCCTAAGCATAGCGCAAGATCGTGTAGTTCGTCTGCTAAAGCTTTTCTAATGTCAAGTATCTTTTCCTTAGACCATGAGATTGTGCAACTCCCGGATACTGTAGGAATACTTTGGGTGTGCCAAATGTCGCAATGTAACTGGGTGACTATAAAGGTGGACTACAGGTATCTCCGAAAGTGTTTGTTGGGTTGGCACGAATCGAGACTGGGATTTGTCACTTCGTATGACGGAGAGGTATCTCTGGGCCCACTCGGTAAGACATCATCGTAATGAGCTCAATGTGACTAATGGTTGGTCACGAGATGATGTGTTACGGAACAAGTAAAGTGACTTGCCGGTAACGAGATTGAACGAGGTATTGGGATACCGACGATTGAATCTCGGGCAAGTAACGTACCGATTGACAAAGGGAATTGTATACGGGATTGCTTGAATCCTCGACATCGTGGTTCATCCGATGAGATCATCGTGGAACATGTGAGAGCCAACATGGGTATCCAGATCCCGCTGTTGGTTATTGGCCGGAGAGTTGTCTCGGTCATGTCTGCATGGTTCCCGAACCCGTAGGGTCTACACACTTAAGGTTCGATGACGCTAAGGTTATTAGGAAGACTTGTATGTGACTACCGAATGTTGTTCGGAGTCCCGGATGAGATCCCGAACGTCACGAGGAGTTCTGGAATGGTCCGGAGGTGAAGATTTATATATAGGAGGTTGTCATACGGTCACCGAAAAGGTTCAGGGGCATATCGGTATTGTACCGGGGCCACCGGAGGGGTTCCGGGGGTCCACCGGGAGGGGCCACCTCTCTCGGAGGGCCTCATGGGCCGTAGAGGAAAGGGAACCAGCCCCAAGTGGGCTGGGCGCATCCCCCCTTGGGCCCAAGCGCCTAGGGTTGGGGGGGCCTAGAGGCGGCGCCCCCGTTGCTTGGGGGGCAAGCCACCCCCTTGGGCCCAAGCGCCTAGGGTTGGGGGGGGGCCCTAGAGGGGGCGCCCCCGTTGCTTGGGGGGCAAGCCACCCCCTTGGCCGCCCCCCTCTAGATCTCATCTAGAGGGGGCCGGCCCCCTTCCTCCTTCCCCTATAAATAGAGGGGCAAGGGGAGCGCTGCATACCACATAAAAGGCGCAGCCCCTCCCCTCCCCAACACCTCTCCTCCTCCATTAAGAGCTTGGCGAAGCCCTGCCGGAGTACTGCCGCTCCACCACCATCATGTCGTCGTGCTGCTGTTGGAGCTCTCTTCCTCAACCTCTCCCTCCTCCTTGATGGATCAAGGCGCGGGAGACGTCTCCGCTCCATACGTGTGTTGAACGCGGAGGTGCCGTCCGTTCGGCGCTAGGATCATCGGTGATTTGGATCACGTCGAGTACGACTCCATTAACCCCGTTCTCTTGAACGCTTCCGCTCGTGATCTACAAGGGTATGTAGATGCACTCCTCTCCCTCTCGTTGCTAGATGACTCCATAGATTGATCTTGGTGATGCGTAGAAAATTTTAAATTTCTGCTACGATCCCCAACACCTAGCGCATTCGAGCATCTTGGATGCCAAAAAATTCAGATTTTTTCCAAATTCTTCTACTATTTTATTTTAATTTGCTGCTCACGCCCAGATGCACATAGACACTAAATCGCCGCTTCCCATCATAATAATTATCTGGTCAATAAGTTCCAGAATCTGATAGGTACATTCATAGATTTAATTTTTCTCTGGTCGTGTAGTATAAATAGTTTTACTTAGGAAATCAAGAAGTTGTGAATCTATGTATTTAACGACCAAGATCATATGATTTTAGAGAGAGCATACTTGCAATGTCCACAATCTTACAAGGGTGTAGTCTTGTGTTGTAAGGTTCAAAAACATGATAATCTCCTGTTTTTCTTTCTTTCTGCTTCCTATTTTTCATTTTCTTTCCATATTGTTTCAATTATTATGTATAAGCCTTTAAAATTTAAATTTTCAGTTATGTTTTCCTTTTATGGCCAATACATGAACCTCAGATTTTTTTTTGAATTCTTCTACTATTTTATTTGAATTTACTGCTCACGCCCAGATGCACCTAGACACTAAATCGCCGCTTCCCATCATAATAATTATGTGGTTATTAAGTTCCAGAATCTGATAGGTACATTGATAGATTTTCCCAGTTTCATTTTCGTAATTCTTTAAAAATCATTGGTTTCTTAAAATTGTTTTGAAATTTGCAAAAATTGTGCCGAAAATATAATAAATCAGGGTTTCTAGAAAATATTAATGTTATGTAAATCAATACTCAATTTTTATATAGTTGTTCTAAGAATTTTTGCACGCACCTAGCGCATTCGAGCATCTTCGATGCCAAAAAATCAGATTTTTTTTCTGAATTCTTCTACTATTTTATTTTAATTTACTGCTCATGCCCAGATGCACCTAAACACCAAATCGTCGCTTCCCATCATAATAATTATGTGGTCAATAAGTTCCAGAATCTGATAGGTAAATTCATAGATTTTATTTTTCTCTGGTCATGTAGCATAAATAATTTTAGTTAGGAAATCAAGAAGTTATTAATCTTTGTATTTAGCAACCAAGATCATATGATTTTAGAGAGAGCATACTTGCAATGTCCACAATCTTATAAGGGTGTAGTCTAGTGTTGCAAGGTTCAAGAACATGATAATCTCCTGTTTTTCTTTCTTTCTGCTTTCTATTTTTCATTTTCTTTCCATATTGTTCCAATTATTATGTATATGCCTTTAAAATTTAAATTTTCAGTTATGTTTTCCTTCATGGCCAATACATGAACGTTTTTTTCTCAAAGTATCAAAATATATTGAAATGTGCATGGATATTTCTTATGTAAAGTGCAGTCTTTTAACGAACAAAAATGAGCTTTTCTATTAATACATGAATCTATTTCCTTACACAAAAGTATTAAACAGGATATGAATAATTCATTTCAAATAATATTAACAATTTTATCATGATACATGAACACTTTTCATTTTTTAATATAAGATTTTTGGGTATGTAAAATGATTCGACATTATTCAAAATTCTGATAAATAAAAAATTCGAAAACATAGGAAAAATCATTATGAGTTACTAGGCCGTGACCAATGTTGAGCACCTTTTTCTTCTTTTAGGAGCGACAGAGAGAAACCGGTTCCTTTTTGTCGCTAACGGCGTCAATTATCATAAGTCGCACAAGCCTAGCGACCTAACAAGCAGAGTGAGCCAGCCCCTTTAGCCTGGAACGCACTACATGAATCCATAGTATGAAAACCTTCTACATGGCTGTTTTTCGGGTTTTACCGGATTTTCCCAGTTTCATTTTCGTAATTCTTTAAAAACCATTGGTTTCTTAAAATTGTTTTGAAATTTGCAAAAATTGTGCCGAAAATATAATAAATCAGGGTTTCTAGAAAATATTGATGTTGTGTAAATCAATACTCAATTTTTATACAGTTGTTCTAAGAATTTTTGCACGCACCTAGCGCATTCGAGCATCTTCGATGCCAAAAAATTCAGATTTTTTTCTGAATTCTTCTACTATTTTATTTTAATTTACTGCTCACGCCCAGATGCACCTACACACCAAATCGTCGCTTCCCATCATAATAATTATGTGGTCAATAAGTTCCAGAATCGGATAGGTACATTCATAGATTTAATTTTTCTCTGGTCATGTAGTATAAATAGTTTATTTAGGAAATCAAAAGTTGTGAATCTATGTATTTAACGACCAAGATCATATGATTTAAGAGAGAGCATACTTGCAATGTCCACAATCTTACAAGGGTGTAGTCTTGTGTTGTAAGGTTCAAAAACATGATAATCTCCTGTTTTTCTTTCTCTCTGCTTTCTATTTTTCATTTTCTTTCCATATTGTTTCAATTATTATGTATATGGCTTTAAAATTTAAATTTTCAGTTATGTTTTCCTTTTATGGCCAATACATGAACCTCAGATTTTTTTTGAATTCTTCTACTATTTTATTTGAATTTACTGCTCACGCCCAGATGCACCTAGACACTAAATCGCCGCTTCCCATCATAATAATTATGTGGTTAATAAGTTCCAGAATCTGATAGGTACATTCATAGACTTTATGACCAATGTTGAGCACTTTTTTCTTCCTTTAAGAGGGACAGAGAGAAACCGGCTCCTATTTGTCGCTAACTGCGACAATTTTGATAAGTCGCACAAGGCTAGTGACCTAACTTGCAGAGTGAGCTAGCCAATTTAGCCTGGAACGCTCTACAGGAATCCAGTGTTTGAAAATCTTCTAGAAGGCGCTTTTTCTGTGTTTACCGAATTTTCCCAGTTTCATTTTCGTAATTCTTCAAAAATCATTGGTTTCTTAAAATTGTTTTGAATTTTCAAAAATTGTGCCCAAAATATAAAAAAAACAGGGTTTTTAGAAAATATTCATGTTGGGTAAATGAATACTCAATTATTATACAGTTGTTCTAAAATTTAGAACATCGACTTTTAAAAATAAAATGTTTTTTCTGCAAACCAGAATTAAATCCAAAAAATCCTTAGAAAAATATAAAGAAATAGATAGCAGGAGTGTTTGCTACATGAGTCGGCATAGTCGGGGGTCGCTGTGCAATTGACCAACACTTGGTCGCACAGAGCGACACATAGGACCTCCCTGACAAAGCGGTATTTCCTATTCAACGTGTGTTGCTTCAAAAAAAATTAGGCTAAACACATGCTTTATTACTCAAGAATATTCTGAGGAATACAACCTATGTCTGGAGGTTGAAGCAGCCAAACATGGTGACCAATAGAAAGACTAAGCATGTATTTAGCGTGTCCAAATCGCCACTTCCCATAACAATAATTATGTGGTCCATAAGTTCCAGAATCTGGTAGGTACATTCATAGATTTTACTTTTCTCTGGTGATGTAGCATAAATAGTTTTACTTAGGAAATCAAGAAGTTATGAGTCTATGTATTTACCGACCGATATCATATGATTTTAAGGAGAGCATACTTGCAATATCCACATTCTTATACGGGTGTCGTCCAGTGTTGTAAGGTCCAAAAACATGATAATCTCCTTTTTTTTCTTACTATTTTTCATTATGTATATGCCTTTAAAATTTCAATTTCCAGTTATGTTTTCCTTTTATGGCCAATACATGAACTTATTTTTCTCAAAGTATCAGAATATATATTGAAGTGTGTATGAATATTTTTTATAAAAAATGCAATCTTTTATAGAAAAATGAACTATATTGTTAATACATGAATATATTTATGTATACAAAAAGTATTAAACATGATGTGAATAATTCATTTAAAATATATTAACAATTATATCGTGATACATGAACATTTTCCATTTGTAATATAGGATTTTTCGGTATGTAAACTGATTAGACATTATTTAAACTTCTGCCAAATAAAAAGAATTTTTTCTAAAATATATGAAACATAATTATGAATTACTAGGCTGTGACCAATGTTTTGCACCTTTTTCTTCTTTTACGAAGGAGAGAACGAAACTGATAATTCCTATTTGTCGCTAGATGCGACAATTTTGATAAGTCGCACAAGGCTAGCTACTGAGCAAGCCCATTTAGCCTTGAACGCGCTACAGGAATCTAGGGATTAACCTTCTAGAAGGCTCTCTTTTTCAGGTTTTACCAGGTTTACCAAGTTTCATTTTAATAATTATTTAAAAATCTTTGATTTATTAAAATTGTTTTGCATTTTTAAAAATTAGCCCATAATATAAAAAAATCAGGATTTTTAGAAAATGTTCGTTTCGTTGAAATAAATGCTCAATTTTTGTATTGTTGTTCTGAAATTTAAAAAATAAAGTTTTAAAAATAAAATATTTTGGTATTTCCGGAAACAAAAATTAAATCCATAAAATCGTGGTAAAAAATGAAAAAAAGATTAGCAGGAGCGTTTGCTACTTGAGTTGGCATATTCGGGGGTCACTGTGCAATTGACCAACACTTGGTCGCACGGAGCAACATATAGGACGTCCCGGACATAACGGCATTTCCTATTCAAGTGATTTGCTTCAAGTAGTCGCTGCTTGCTCGGTGCATGCAGCTTCGTTTTCAAGACTTAAACTCGTGACCTCATGGTCACAGGGCAGCAGCTTTACCACTGCGCCAAGGTCCTCCTTCTCACTTTTTTTTTAAAAAATCTTTGCAAATTTATTTAAGAGTTCGGGTTTACAAAAATGTTTACAAAGTTGAAGAAAATGCCGTCCTTCTGAAAAGTATCTGTGTTTAAAAAAGGAATTTCAGAAATTGTTCTTAATTTTGAAATTTTGTTCATGTTTTTTTGGAAATGTGTGGAAAATCCAAAGAGTGTACAAAAATTTCAAAAAGTTAAGGACTATAAAATTTGTTCGTATTTTCAAAAAATGATTGGGCGTTTAATAAAATGTTTGAATTTCAAAATTTGGTGACATTCTATTAAAAATATCTTTTTTTTCTAAAAAAAAGGTTCGGTATAGTGCCGCAACCTGGTTCGCTACATTAGCTGGTTCTATTCGTTATAGCACATCAAATCAATTCGCTACCGTACTCGGTCCGGTTCCCCGCTCGATTCAGACCATGCGCCAGTGGACCAGCCACCTGTGCGGTTCCCCATCACACCTATCCGAAAAGAAATACTCCCTCCGTCCCAAAATTCTTGTCCAAGTCACAAATTTTGGGACGGCGGGAGTATAAGAGCGGTTAGATCACCAAAACGCTCTCATATTTTCTTTGCAGAGGAAAGTAGTTTACATGTTCATGCGTCTCCACTGACTCGGTGTGTTCGTTGAGACAAACTTGGACGCGTCTCTGTCCGAGAAGCTGAACCAGAGTATGAAATTACGGTGAAACAGTCAGTAAAGCTCCTGAAACAACAAGCTTTTATGCTCATAGTGGAGTCTAAAGGTTGGCCAGAATACCAGAAACTGCTGGACCATACATCAGAAATCACATGGCTGTGTCTTTCCGGAAAGGCACGGCATAGCTCTAGCGATTTGCAGGTAAAGCAGACCATAAAAAGTGGGGAAGACTTGTAGAGGATCAACACTTAGGTGAGCTCAATGAGATCAATTTTTTTGAAGATACAAAACATGTTTAAAAATTCTGAGAAAATTTGAAGGCACACATTCATGTGTGATGTACAAGCCCAAAAAGTTTCAGCTCCTAATTCGAACTACATTTAGAGGACCAAAAAAGACAAAATCAGATGTGAATAGTGTCAGGTACTATTCACCCAAACCTGGCACTATTCATACTCGAATTTGTCTTTATTGAATCTCTAACTGTAGATCGAGTTTTGAGCTGATTTTTTTTTAAGTTGTAGACATACCCCGCAGGCATGTTATACATTTTTTTTCAGAATTCTTTGGATTGTCTAAATATGAAATGTTTGGGTTGATCCTACGATCTCACCTAAAGGGCTGATTCTATACTCTAGTCTCCCCCCATAAAAAGTAACTGTTCTTGAGCAAATGTTACTTGGCTGTCTGCCATTGTAGCAGTGAGTGATCATAGAAAGGACCTGAACATCGTTGACAGCAGCACTCCTGATCCCTGAATTTGCTGAAACTCCAGTTAAATGTCTGAGCCACTTCCATCTAGGCTGCTGCCTGCTGCTAGCGCCGTTTCCGGAAAGGTACGGCAGAGCTCTAGTGATTTGCGGGTAAGCAGATCATATATTACTACAAAGCAACTGCTGTTCTTCAGCAAACGTTACTTTCGTTGTCTGCCATGGCACCAGTGAATGGTTTAAAGGACCTGAACATCGTTGACAGCAGCACTACTGACCCCTGAATTTGCTGAAACTCCAGCTGAACGCCTGAACGTTTAGGCGACTTCCATGTTCCATCCAGCCTGCTGCTGACACCATTTTGCAATCCTGCATTCCTGCTGCTGGTGCATTTCCTTTTTCGAAACTTGCTGCCAGTGCAGGTTTATTTGCATCTAAGCCCGCCACTTCTTTCTGTCAGACTGTCACCATCAGCCCGCTTCTCCTGCCCAAAGGTTTTTGTATTCGGCCCTGCTTCCATTACGCATGTGTTCGTTCGTCCAGAACTCCAGATCCGGTGTCCGAGTGCTGATGGCATGTGCTCAGGCTCCGCCATACAATACCGTTGCGCTGCGGCCAACTTGGTGTTGACCGAAGCATGCAAGAACTCTGGGAAATACTCCCTCCGTTCCTAAATATTTGTCTTTCTAGACATTTCAAATGACTACTATATACGGATGTATGTAGACATATTTTAGAGTATAGATTCACTCAGTTTGCTCCGTATATAGTCACTTGTTGAAATGCCTAGAAAGACAAGTATTTAGGAACGGAGGGAGTACTTGCTTGCAGAACAGTAGTCACTCTTCACTCGCTGGTACGTAATTACCACCACTAAGATGGTCAAGATGGTGGTTAAATGCGTCATCGGTTATGTAAAACTATGCGAGCACGCACGCTCTCCTTTGCCCGTCCATGGGCATGGTTAAATGCTCATCGGCCATCTTAAACTAGCACCACCACCGGTACCTAATTAGTACACACACACACAGCTGTTAACGGCATGGCCGTACCACTAAACTACGGTTGCAACAGCCTGTTGCCATCCGCTCCGCTTGACATTTAGAGAGGATCAGAATTCAGAAGATACCGATACTCCCCCTCTTGCTGCACATATATAAACTAGGACTGCAGGGGGGGCGTAGGAGGTGACGTGTGGCTCCTGTAGCTCATTGAACTGCCGGTAACCATTATATTATGGTAGTACTACGCAGTAATTTGCTGTTAGAACTTAGAACGGGGTGCGAGCAATGCATTGGCATTGGCATTGAATGGGGCTGCCGTTGGCATCTTGGACAGCTTGCAGTACCGTCGAGTAGTCCACAGCAGCTCATATAAAGACTGTTCATCTCTGTCCCTGAGGTCGCGATTAGTAGTAATGAATTGAGGCTCCCCCGGGGGTCAGAGCGACTATGCATGGTGGAGTAGTGAAGTGTGTAGTACTACTCGTGCGCCAGTGCGCAGCTGCTGGCTCCTTCCACTTCGGTACAGTCGTTAACCTCCGGTCATCAAGTTCTTGATCTCGCGTGCAGTTAACATGGCTTTCGGCGTCAGAATAACCATGGGTTGCCGGTGGCTCGTTGACACCGCTACTATTTTGGGCGACTGAGCGCGAGACTCGGCCGGCCGGTGCTGGCTTGGTCGGCAATAGGCTGAGGCAGAAGACTCGAAACTTGTTTACTATTTGGAGATCCAGAGGAGGGAGAGAGTGGCTCATCATACAGTAATACGGAACGAGTTGCGTGCTCCAACGTTGAATACTTGCTTGCCAGCAGCAGTAGGGTTAGGAGTAAGACACCTTGAGGCTGAGGGCCGAAGCTGCTACTATCTGCTAGCATGTCTATGGCCGGACGAGAGGTCTATTGTGCGTACGCGCCGGGATGGTGATAGTAGAGAACATAAATGCGCACTGGGCAGGGCAGATGAGGCCTAGTATAACTTACAAGTAATGCGTGACAGTGCGTGTACCAAGGTGACGTACCGTCGATGGATCCGCCACTATAATAGGCCAACATCGGTAGGACGTTCCTGTACAACGACGATCCAAGTAGCAAACCCCGCCGGCCGGGTTGCTTTGATTACGGGGGCTCGTTGCTCAGCCAAATGCCGGACGTTCGATAGGAACAACACTCCAGATAGTAGTACTGTCACCATCTCGCTGATCGAACGGCCGAGATCGCTGCATCGACCCCGCCATCTCTGTACTGTACCCACGAACAATGCTTGGTGTAACAAAAACAAAGAAGCTAGAAGAATGCTTAGGATTTCAAGCTAGTAGCGAGCTAGCTAGGGTCTCTCGCGGGGCGCAACCGCGGGTACGTACGCACGCACGCAGCCGTGCGGTTCGTCGGCTAAGATCACACGCAGACGAAGCCGCAGGCGCTGCCCTTCCTTGTGTCCATCGGTCGGCCGATGCTTGCGGTCTACTCGATCGGCACGGTCGACCTCGATGGGACGCCGCGATATTCGTGAGGTTTCCCGTGCCTTTCGATCGCTTGAGATGAAGCGACGTACGGACGTGCTTAGTTGTGATTGGGATCTACCCTACCCTACGACGCGGGCGCCGCAGGGAGCGGTCGATCTCCACTCTCACAGTCTCACCTCACGTGGCTGCTTAATTCTCTGGCGCAGCTCATGGGGAAACCCCCGTATGTCAAAGTATCCAACGTGTTTCACGAAGAACCCTAGCTGCTGGCTTGACGAGGGGGTTAACGCCTCGATCGCGCTCTGGGTTTTGTGTTGTTTACACGCCGGCCCGGAGTTCCATCTCCAGGCCCGACCTCATTGTCTCCCAAGCTCTGCAATAGTCGTACGCGCTCTCCAATGCGCCATCGCTCGTCGCCCGCTGACAACGGGCCCCGCTCAGTCTCAACCGGCCGGCGGGGCCTCCCTGTCAGCCGGTACGAGCCACCGTAAGCACAGCGTCATCTTGCTACGCTCTGCTGGTAGGTTACTGTAGTCTATCCCTCTGAGCCTTCTGAAACCACCACTACTTTGTGCGGCAGCGCACGAACGCCGCACAGGCGCCAGAGGTCCGGAGCTCGCATCGTCCGGGGCCATGTGCGTCGTGCTCGCAGTCGCGGGACGGGGATCGCAGCGCAAAGCGTAGAAGGAAGGGAGGGATTAATCCCGGCGCAGGTTCCTCGCTACGTACTGCTACTGCTACTGGTGGCGACGGCGTTTAATCCCTCTCCGTATACTCCATCGGGGGGACGGACGGGCGATGCAGTAGTACGTGGCGAAGCCTCGTTTGATCTGCGCATGTAGATACAAATATCTTTGCCGATCCGCATGGAGTTATTGGGACCGTACCACGAGCTAGCTTGGACGGCTTAATTGGCGGACAGAGAGCGGGAGCCGATCGCGATCAATCAGAGCTGGAATTTCGCAGCGGGCGACGATGGTGTATTGGTGTGCCTTGGCCTAACATTTTCATTTTCTCTCCTGTCCGTTTGTGGCATCAGACCTGAAATTACGAGCGAGAGAGTTAACAACGCATTGGAACTTTGGAAGTCAAAGCCGAAACCGGACAAAACGAAAGCCAAATTCGGCTCTCGAACCGGGCGCGGATTCCGGCCGAACGTTCGTTGAGATTTGCCCGAGTCCGACGACCTCCAGTCTGCGGCTGTCGAGGGATTGCCGGTTCGGCCCCCAGCCAATATGACGACGGAGACTGACAGCCATGTGCCACCCCACGTACTGCGTCATGCCGCCAAATCAACCGTTTCTAATGCATGCAACCAGCGCCACTTGACTCGCCGGATCCGTTCTGAATTAGTCGACGATGTGTGGGACGATTAATTTACTTAGGAGTGGTTTCTCCAGAAGAAGACTGACCTTGTCTCAGAAGCAGAAGAAGAGGGTGCTTGGATACGTTTTAGTCCTATGACTAAAAGTAGTGGGACTAAAACTTGCTAGCCTCACCAATGTTTGGATCCAAATACTAAAGAAACTAAAATTAAATTATTGAGCATTTATTATCCTTCAAACCATCCAATTCAGAACTCGCATGTGTTAAAGTAGAGGAATTAAATGAGGAGAGAGAGGGCTAATACATATTTTAGTAGGTTTTCTATGACTAAAAGTTTTTAGCCTCAAGACTAGTCCTAGCCTCTCTTTAATCAGGGGTGCTTGGAACTTTAGCCTCTAAAAGAGACTATTTTTAGTCAGACTAAAAATAGTCTCTTGGATCCAAGCACCCTCGAAGACTGACCTGCATGCCAGGCCTCTGTTAGTTAAGGCTTAACAACCAGTCAACCATCCATGGGCCAACGGGCTAAGCTAGAGGGATCTACTGGCGCAATAAACCACCCCAGAAATTGTTTATTTGCAATCATCATTAATCTAATCTAATGGGGGCTTTTGTTTTGGACTTGCTGCAGTAGCTGATGATGATGATGTAGGGTTCTTCAGCATGCTTCGTCAAGCAAAACAATATACGTCTACATATGCCACAAAGTTCCGCGTAAGCAGGCAACATTTTCTTTTTTTCAAGTGGAATAAGCTGGCAACATCAACATGGCTTGGTGTGGTGTCAGTTCAACTGCTCACTTCAGATTTTTCTCGATGCCAAGGGCACAAAAAATATGGTTAACAATTTTGTTTGTGTTTTCTCTCGTGCAGAAAAGGACACCGGGCCTGTTGATCAAACCAGCAGTCATGCATCCTTAATAATTATTAAAGATAATGCGTCGAGGTCCCTAAGGGCCCATCATCTTCTTTGTCCTGAACGGGTCGACGGTGTGGCCTTGTTGCTGCCTCTCCATTCTTTTTTTTCTTAAAAAGGGGAAAGACCCCGGCCTCTGCCTCTCCATTGCTAGAGCCAGCCAATCATTGTTTACCGTGGATGAAAAGTCATGGAAGGCCACAATCTTGCCCGACCACCGCCATGGAGAAGAAGCCATTCAAAGATCCACAAATCCAAGATTACAACCTCCAAAAACAATAATCATAGGCTCACGTTGGCACCGACATGAGGGAGAAGAGGCTGAAGGTCCGAACTTCAAAATGAATCTGCATCCGCCGCCACACCAACAACCCCAACGTCAACAGCTAGAGAGGCCAACGATCTACGTCAACGAGCCATCGACATAGCTACAGTCAAAAGGTCGAGATGGGGAGGCTCGATGTAACTTTACTCACCAGATCGACGAGGTCGACACCACCAACAATGTGTTGCCATCAAGCCCTACTAGAAGCCATGATGTGAGGAAAACTAGGGCTTCGTTCTGTAGATCAACCCCCCCCCCCCCCCATTATCTTTGACATATCTGCTGATGCTTTGGCCATGTTATTAGATAGTTCCAAAAGAATGTCGACCCATCCTTCTAACGCGTGGGAATAAATCCTATAAAAATCTCAAGGTGCGACAAGTGAAGCATGTGCGGTGCATCATTTGTCACCACCATATTTCATGAGAGTGACCTTTGCAGGGTACCTCTTAAGTAGTGATTTCGGGTTTCTCGATGTGATGATTTGGGCGGGGTTTTTTTTTTTTTTTTGCTTCTTGAACCTCTATTTTGTAAGGATTATATTGATTAGAGACGTTTACAGAAAATCATGGTAGAGTTTTGTTCATTAGGATTTCCATAAAAGATCTCAATTAGCTTCCGAGTCTAGATCCCCTCAACCCTACCCTACCGGGATATCACCTTCATGCTATCACCATCCAATCAAGTTTAAGGGGGCTCCGATGAACCCCAATACTAGCCAATCTGACGATGATGCCGGGGAGGAGGAGAACAAGCTCGCCGTAGCAGAATCTACAAGCAAATAGTGCCACAATAAATCCGAATCAGACGTGTTACCTAACTGGCATTGGTTCACATGCCGTTTCAATGGTTAGTAAAAAAGTAAAATTGCGAGGGGGTTAGTAATTCCACTCTGTTGAAATATAAACGCAGTTGATTGTAGCATGGTTTAAATACAGTCCAGTGACCTCTCATTTTAATTGACCAATTGACCGCATCCTGCACATGAAAAAAACTTTTCATTCTTGCAGTTGCAGGCAGATATACTTCTCTTTGCAAAAACATTACTGTATGAGATTGCTTTATTTTGTGTAAATAAAGATTATTTAAAGGTGAAACATTTGTTCCTACCAATTCTTCTTTCCTCAATCCTCACTTCACTTTGTTTATTTAATTATTAATAAAAAATCGTGAATAGTACTAACACGTTGAAAAAGAAAGGAAAACAAACGAAACGCTTTACTCAATGGCCCCAGCCAGAGGCGGAAGAAGAAGCCACCCCTATATATACGGCCCAAGGCGCTCTCTACTCCCCCAAGTCCCCACGCTTCTTGTAGTCCACCTAGCTACAGGCCCTCAGATCCCTGCTACCGAGCCATGGAGGCAGACGCGAGCCATGCACCCACCACCTCTTCCTCCTCCGTCTCCTCGTCGACATTGTCCACCTCCTCCTCCTCCTCCTCCCTCGCCACCAGCGCGCTAGAGCTCCCCAAGAGCCCCAAGCCCAAGCACCCCAAGAAGCGCAAGAGAGCCGGCTCCGACCGAGAGCAGGACGCCGCCGCGAACACCAATGGTGTCCGTGGAGACGAGAGCAGCTGCTGCAGCACCGACGAAGACTTCGCCGCCGCGAGCGTCAAGGCGGCCGTGCCCAAGAGCGGCTTCAAGCACCCGTCGTACCGCGGGGTGCGGCGCCGGAGCTGGGGCAAGTGGGTGTCCGAGATCCGCGAGCCGCGCAAGAAGTCGCGCATCTGGCTCGGCACCTTCCCGACCGCCGAGATGGCGGCGCGCGCCCACGACGTGGCCGCGCTCGCCATCAAGGGCCGCTCCGCGCACCTCAACTTCCCGGAGCTCGCGCACGAGCTGCCCCGCCCGGACTCCACGTCGCCCGCGGACATCCAGGCCGCCGCCGCGAAGGCCGCCGCCACCGCCGCCGTGCAGTGCGAGGCCGAGCCCGAGCACGAGCACGAGCCGGAGACGCCGTCGTCCTCCTCCGGCGCCGTCTCGGAGACACCGGAGGCCGCAGCCTGCGCCGAAGCGGCGCCCGCGGACAGCGGCGAGGTCGACAATGCGCTGTTCGACCTGCCCGACCTCCTTCTGGACCTGAGGGACGGGCTCTTCTGGTCGCCGGTCTGGCCGGCGGCGCTGGCCGCCGAGGAGTACGACGGCGGCTGCTGCGTCGGGCTCAGCGAGCCTCTCCTGTGGGCCGAGTAGGAATATATTCTTTTTACCGTTCTGGGCTCATGAATTGCTTTGCTAGTGTACTAGTATAGCAAAAGATTTAGTGGTAGCAGTAGCACTGCTATTGGAAAAAAGTTATCGTCAGCTGTTTGTGAGTCTTCTTCACTCGACCATGAAACATGTGTGCCTTTTTTTTATTGCTATCAACCAAAGAAGCTTTGCCAGACACGATGGACTTCCCCGGAAAAGAAGACGCAGGTTTACTCCACAAGTTTGCAATTGCTTTAGATGATTGCTCAGTTGATGGACACCCCTGCATCTAGCTACACGGTGGGCCGCCGTTTACTGGTAGCTGTTAGAAGTTAATGAGTTGGACGCATTTGCAATTATTTTGTTATTTTGATGGTGATATTCATATGCTGTTGCCCGGTGAGTCGCCGGCCGGTTGCAAGTCGTTTTATGGCCGGTGAAACAGTATCATATACTCCAAGCAAGAAAATCAGACCGGAGCGAACTGTGGACTGTTTCCTTACTGATTTCACAAACGAGTTTGGCAGTGAGGAATGTACTCTTGTGTTAGTAGCGTGTTGTACTGCCTCACTCTAACAGCAGAGGTGCACTTTTAACGAACAAGCTCCCTAATTTCCACAGAGCTCTGACTTTAATTACTCTTGCTGCTCTTACGTCGCCGTTATGGGAGGATCTCTGGAAATACGGAGGGGTAAATCTTTCTTTTATACTAGTACTACTAACAAGGCCAAGATGGTAGTGGTAATTACCTGCGGCTTATTTAAGTAGTCCGTAGGTGAAGTACTGAGCTGTAGTCATATCTTTGCCGGGTTTGGTGCAATACCCACGTTATCCTAGGTTACAATAAAGGGCGCCCAGTCCAGAGGCGGAAAGACACGAAAGCTAGCTCGGAGAAAAAACAAGATAGATGGAAGGATCAAAGAAAGTTCCAACCCTGAGCGCACATCATTCCCTTGTCTCCTAGCAGCGGAGGTTAGGTTAGTTAAAAATTAAAAACGCAAGGCCAATGACTACCAGGTTAGGAGTTAGGTACACAACGCAAGCACGCCAGTTACCGGCTCCCACACGAGTATTCCACCAGCAAGGCAAGTTTTTGACTATTAATTTGCTTGTTCTTTCCTGGTAAGAAGCTCCATGTTTAGTTATTATTACTCCCTCCGTTTCAAATTACTCGTCGTGATTTTAGTTAGTTCAAAGTACCTTCCCCGAATTAGTTAATCAAAAATAATCCCATAAATCAGTACGAAATCAAGGATGGTAAGTACGTACGTACACGTAGCCGAGGCGTGAGTGGCCGCGCGTCGACGGACCGCCTCACATGCCCAACACATGGCCAGGCGATCATGCACTGCGCCGCATATGGTCGCATACACGCCGCGCGCAGCGAGCGACGTGGTACGACGCATGCAAGCGGCGCTAGTGATCCTGGCTGGCTGGCTGATTGCGTCCTTCCTTGATTAACAATAACGAACGCGTACGTACGATCAGCGGCACTATAATCAAGTCGAATCGGGCCGCTGATTCGCGGGGTGCATGCTGACGGGAGGATCCGATGCCGCCGCGGTCGTGTCGCCGTCCGGCCGGGACCGGTCGACGACCGCTCCGGCCGGCCGGGACCGGTCGACGACCGCTCCGGCCGGCCGGCGGTCCGGTCCGGTGGGGGCGGCGGTAGGTAGGGTGGTACCGGGCTGGCTCGCTCGATTGCCGGATGGGGATGTCTGCGTGGATTCGGGCTGCCCAATGAGGCACCTAATCGGTTAGTTAGCACTCAACGAAATGTTGGTGCAACCGGCCGATCGATCGACAGAGCCCTGCTCTCACGCCCTTGAGTATGGAACGGGGGTATATACCATATTGTGACTGATTTGATGCCGCTGGATGACACGGTCCAAGGAAGCTACTGTTGTTGTGAGAGTCGTCGGTAAACAGAAGCTAAACAATATAGGAACACACACACGCACGCATGATGACATGAGCAGTCTCAAACTACGGCAAAGAAATAGATGATGGTTTCTCTGAAGATTTCTCCGGCCAATAACAAGAAACAAGAATCGGGACCGAGCAATGCCTTTTTTTCTGACCAACAAAAAGTGAGGAGAATTACCTCTGAGCTGTAGCAAAATAATGGCCGGGCTGAGGGCACGTAAAAGCGATGGCTGCCCTATGAGAAGGGCGATCTATAGACGGCCATAATTGGGCCGGAGTCATTTTCTATTGGATTCAAACAGCCGCGAATAATTGTAACCGGGCACTACCACGCAGCGGAGATGACGATCGCCGATCGTGCCGTTCTTGCATGTGACAGCGATGCCTCGCTCCCATCAAGGTGTTAGTTTCACTCGAAACGCATGAGGCCACTGCTAACCATATTCGCATTATTTTGATGCGTCGATCAGTCGCTGACGATCAGTACAAGCATAGCTTTCGGGCCACTAATTAAGCACCACTGCTCAATTATTCTTGGCCAGCCATTTCCCATGAAAACATGCATGATAGGACTAGTGTAGCTCATGCTGGAAAATGACCGCTAGCTCCTCCCTATGGAAGTTAACAAGCCATGGACGTATTAACCACTCTTTACTTGGCCTGGGGGCTTTGTGGATGACCAGGAGATCATGGACGTGCTAACCACTCTTTACTCCCGCATACGCCAATCAAACTCGTGTGCTTTGGGACTTTGTGACAGTTTCTAGTATATGATCTTTTTCCCCCTCTGATATCACTTGTACAGATCAATATTAATTAGTGAAGGGGCTTTCGTGGACGGACCCGAGCAAAGCATGGTTGGGACTACCACTGCCAACCGAACCTTGGATGCAAGGGATGAGCTTCTGCCAACGCTTCCCGGCTCTGTTTGGCGCCTGCACACGGAAGCGGCTAACGGTGGGTCATGCACTTATCGGCGGTCGGTGGACACGTCATCTCAGGGGAAATCTTATGCCGCAGGCGGTCAGAGAGTTCACTGCCTTGTGGATACTATTACAGGACGTCACGCTAGGCCAGCAATGGGAGACGGTTTCTCGGCGATGGACGGCAAACGGCGTATTCTCCACTCATTCTGCCTATATAGTCCAGTTTGAGGGATTGGTGCGGACGAGCTACAAGCAACTGATCTGGCAGTCGGAGGCACCACTGAAATGCAAAGTGTTCTCTTGGATTGCGGTGCTTGGGAAGATCTTGACAGGGGACAACCTGGCGAGCCGAAACTGGCCTCACAACCCGACTTGTTGCCTTTGCAACGCTCAACAGGAGATGCCCGAGCACCTTCTGGCTTGCTGCCCTTTCACGGTGAGCTTGTGGGGGTGGGAGAATGCAAAAATACAACTTGCCAGTGACCCTTGCCCCGTCACCAGCCTCAGAGAACATTCGGGAGTGGTGGTCGAGATCAAGGCAGCAGGTGCCGGAGATGCACAGGGCAGCATGGAGCTCGCTAGTGCAGCTCACGTGGTGGTCATTATGGAAGGAGCGGAACTCGCGGATTTTTGACCACAAGAACTCGACGGAAGAACAGGTGCTGGATCGAATCAAGAATTATCTCATTGATTGGACGTTGGCAGGCAAGCATAAGGTGGCCCTAATGATTCACAGACCTAGGGAACCAGATTAATATTTCTATTGTTGGTAGGCTAGTAATGGGGTTCGGACTGTAATTGGGTGGCTGGATACTAACTTTGTATCCTGGGTAACTTGCTATACCCCTGTAACACTCTTCTCTAATTTCAATGAAATGCTGCATCATGCAATCTTTTCATAAAACAAAGTAAAGGGATCGATAACTGCACACAGGCGGCGTCCAGATCTAAGATTCTGCTCGGCCTCCTTTTTCTCGGTTACTACCTGGCCATCCGCGGCAAAGCCCACGCGGTAGTCCGCGGATTTTCTAGTGCTTCCGCGCCGAGACATGGTAGCAGAGCACATAAATGGCGATGGTTGGTTGGCAGCGGCTATAGGCCAATCGACTGATTTGTATTATGGTCAATCGGTTCATACAAAATAAGAAAATACAACAAAATGAAAGAAAACTATCTGGCCCAAAAATAGGGTCAGTCGAGCCCAACAAAAAAAGAGGTGGATCCAGCATTGTAAAAAAACCTTCTATCTTGTGCCTTCTGCTGAGCCTAAAGCTAAAACGGGCCTGAACCTGCTTAGGAAGAAAACCCACTCCACTGAGAAAACTGGATCTAGCTCATGCACAGATCACTAGGTTGTCTTCCTTCCTCCTCCTTCCCCGATCACCAACACAACCGCCGCCATGGACGCACAAACAAAGCTCGGATTCACCTGTCCTATGAGGTCTCCATAGATCTTCTTCCTCCCATTTCTTCCTTCCTACCACTTTTTTCTCCAATCGCCCAAAGATCTACAACACCAACACAATGGATGAAGCTTCAGATCCTCCCCAAAACACGGATCTATCAAAAGGAAGAAGAAAAACAATTAAGAAGAAACTTGAAGGACAAGATGCTTGTGGTGTAAACGATGATCTCCTCACCCTCTTCATTTTTTCTGTCATGTTATTTTGGTGCCCTGCAAACTTGAGTTACGTCCTGACATTTTGGTGCCGTGCAAACTTCAGCAAACTTGTTGGCCAAAAATGGTGTAACCACTAGACTAAATTCATAAATGCAACCGTATTGTGTTGGCAATATGCCCTAGAGGCAATAATAAAATGGTTATTATTATATTTCCTTGTTCATGATAATTGTCTATTGTTCATGCTATAATTGTATTAACCGGAAACCGTAATACATGTGTGAAAGAACATGCGGTGCCTCCATGTTTGGTTTTGGTAATTGATGACAATCTCTATGGACTAATGGTTGTCTTGAGTTATATTTGAAGGTTTTGTCCATAGGCTTTTCTTGGAGTACATGTGTTGGTTTCAAGGAGAGTTGGTGTCGACCAAGGTGCTATTCAAGGAATTATCCAAAGATTGGTCTTGTGAGAGGTTGATCAAGACTAAGTCAAAGAGTGAATCAAGTAGATCAACCCACAAAGCATAGAAGATGTACCGAGAGGGATCAAGTGATCCCATGGTATGGTAAGCATTGTCTGTTACGCTTTTTGTACTAACCCATGGTCTTCGTGAGAGTTCTGTGTGGGGTTAGGTTGCCGTGTGCAAGTTCAAGTGATGCATCACGAAGAGATCAAGTGGTTGAAGCTTGCCGTCCATTTTGGTGACAATGGACTTGTGAAGATGTGCGGAAGAGTTGCTCACCCATAGTGGAGTATGGGGGAGCAATCTACTAGTCTTCACCAAACCAACGCAATCAAGAAAGGTGGTCCAACTTGAGGGAGTCAAGATCGACATCATCTAGCTCAAGTGGACTATGTGCAAGACAAAGGTTTGCCCTTGATAGGTTTTCTATTTTACCGGTCTCATAGTGGTAGTTGGGAGACCGGGTTATAGGATCGTTTGCCATACTATCAAGGGGGTCTCTCGATGAGTAGCTTGATCGTTTCGTTCGTAGAGAGCTCAAACCATTACATCCTTGCATCATCTTTATTGGTTCTTGTTTGGTTATTCTTTTTGTGAGTTTTGGAGCTTATGGTCATCTTGTTGACAAGCTCGAGTTCATCGAAAACGGAGTTCACTTGCTTCTTCTATGATGTTTTCGATGTTGGAGGTTTTGCCGGTTCTTATCGGTTGGAGGTTTCACTCCTCTTTTTGTTAGGCATACCTCCCCTCGCTGTTTTGATGCTACTCGTCGTCTTGTATCCAACAAGCTTGAGTTTGCTCAATTCGGAGCTCATATGCAGAAGTTATGGCAGTTCTGGTTTTCCGTGGAGTTTACTTGCTTTCGTGGAAGTGGCATAAGGATGGCGCCAACGGTAGTACCGCTGGGCCGGAGCGGCAGTACCGCTTATCGCCACAAGCGGTAGTACCGCTGTCCCACAGCGGTAGTACCGCTGTCCCACAGCGGTAGTACCGTCCATGGCCATAAGCGGTAGTACGCCTCCGGTTCCGCGCTGGTACCGACTCGACTCGAGACGTGGTTTTCTCGTGTCGGGTTCAGCGGCAGTAGGAGCGGCAGTAGGAGCGGTAGTACCGCTCATGTGCGGTAGTACCGCGGCTACCACCACCCCTAGTGCCGCTCAATGGCCCTCCTCTTTGTTCCTTCTCCCTGTGCTCGTGGTAGGCGTTGTGCGCGGTCCCAGCGGTAGTGCCGCTCATTCGGCTCCGCCACGCACTCTGTTTCGCTCCGCTCTCTGTGTTCTACCTCCCGGGCGGTAGTACCGCTCCCCTGAGCGGTAGTACCACTCGTGCGCGGATTGAGCACATAACAGTTGGATTCGGGAGCTCCTATAAAAGGGGGTCTTCTTCCCCATTCAACCTTATTCTTGGAGCTCGTGTTCTTCCCCCATTGTTGACCTTCTTCGAGCTTGCTAACTCTCAATCCCTCCATGGATTCTTGCTAGTTTTTGAGGGAAAAGAGAGAGGAGATCTAGATCCACATTTCCACCAATCACTTTCTCCTCTATGTGAGGGGAACCCCTTGGATCTAGATCATGGAGTTCTTGGTGTTCTCCTTCTTGTTCTTCCTCTCATTTTCCTCCCTAGCATTAGTTGCTTCGGTGGGATTTGAGAGAGAAGGACTTGGGCACTCCGTGTGCCCTTGCCATTGCATTTGGTGCATCAGTTTGAGTTCTCCATGGTGATACGTGGAAGTGAAGTTTGAGAAGCTTATTACTCTTGGGTGTTTGGGCACCCTAGAGCTTGTTCCTCTTGGGTGCCTTGGCGCCCTAGACGGTTGGTGTTGTTCGAAGCTCAATCATTATGGTGTAAAGCTCCGGGCAAGCGTCGGGGTCTCCAATTAGGTTGTGGAGATCGCCCCGAGCAATTTGACGGGTACCGGTGACCGCCCCCAAGGGTTGCCAAAGTGTATGGGTTCGGTGACCGCCCCCAAGGGTTGCCATTTGTACGGGTTCGGTGACCGCCCTCAAGGGTCCCTTAGTGGAATCACGGCATCTTGCATTGTGCGAGGGTGTGAGGAGATTACGATGGCCCTAGTGGCTTCTTGGGGAGCATTGTGCCTCCACACCGCTCCAAACGGAGATGAGCATCCGCATGTTGGAAATATGCCCTAGAGGCAATAATAAATTGGTTATTATTATATTTCATTGTTCATGATAACCGTTTATTATCCATGCTAGAATTGTATTGATAGGAAACTGAGATACATGTGTGGATACATAGACAACACCATGTCCCTAGTAAGCCTCTAGTTGACTAGCTCGTTGATCAATAAGATGGTTACGGTTTCCTGACCATGGACATTGGATGTCGTTGATAATGGGATCACATCATTAGGAGAATGATGTGATGGACAAGACCCAATCCTAAGCCTAGCACAAAGATCGTGTAGTTCGTATGCTAAAGCTTTCCTAATGTCAAGTATCATTTCCTTAGACCATGAGATTGTGCAACTCCCGGATACCGTAGGAATGCTTTGGGTGTACCAAACGTCACAATGCAACTGGGTGGATATAAAGGTTCACTACAGGTATCTCCGAAAGTGTCTGTAGGGTTGGCACGAATCGAGACTGGGATTTGTCACTCCGTGTAAACAAAGAGGTATCTCTGGGCCCACTCGGTAGGACATCATCATAATGTGCACAATGTGATCAAGGAGTTGATCACGGGATGATGTGTTACGGAACGAGTAAAGAGACTTGCCGGTAACGAGATTGAACAAGGTATCGGGATACCGACGATCGAATCTCGGGCAAGTATCATACCGCTAGACAAAGGGAATTGTATACGGGATTGATTGAATCCTTGACATCGTGGTTCATCCAATGAGATCATCGTGGAGCATGTGGGAGCCAACATGGGTATCTAGATCCCGCTGTTGGTTATTCACCGGAGAGTTGTCTCGGCCATGTCTGCATGACTCCCGAGCCCGTAGGGTCTACACACTTAAGGTTCGATGACGCTAGGGTTATAGGGAAAGTATGTACGCAGTTACCGAATGTTGTTTGGAGTCGCGGATGAGATCCTGGACGTCACGAGGAGTTCCGGAATGGTCCGGAGGTAAAGATTGATATATAGGAAGTATGGTTTTGGCCACCGAAAGTGTTCCCGGCATCACCGGTAGTGTACCGGGACCACCAGAGGGGTTCGGGGGTCCACCGGGAGGGGCCACGGGCCCCGGAGGCATACATGGGCCAATAGTGGGAAGGGACCAGCCCCTAGGTGGGCTGGGGCGCCTCCCACCAAGGCCCAGGGCGCCTCCAAGAGGGGAAGAGGGCAAACCCTAGGGCAGATGGGCCCTAAGGCCCACCCTAGGTGCGCCTCCCCCTCTCCCCCTTGTGGCCGCCACCCTAGATGGGATCTAGGGCTGCCGCACCCCTTGGGGTGGGAACCCTAGGTGGGGGCGCAGCCCTCCCTCTCCCCCTATATATAGTGGAGGCAAAGGGGCAGCCCAACACACAATTCAATCTCCCTATTGGCACAGCCCTACCCCTCTCCCTCCTCGCCTCTCGTAGTGCTTGGCGAAGCCCTGCTGGAGTCCCGCGCTCCTCCACCACCACCACGCCGTCGTGCTGCTGCTGGACGGAGTCTTCCCCAACCTCTCCTTCTCCCCTTGCTGGATCAAGGCGTGGGAGACGTCACCGGGCTATACGTGTGTTGAACGCGGAGGTGCCGTCCGTTCGGCACTAGGATCATCGATGATTTGGATCATGATGAGTACGACTCCATCAACCCCGTTCACTTGAATGATTCCGCTTAGCGATCTACAAGGGTATCTAGATGCACTCTCCTTCCCCTCGTTGCTTGATTACTCCATAGATTGATCTTGGCGATGCATAGAAAATTTTGAATTTCTGCTACGTTCCCCAACAGTGGCATCATGAGCTAGGTCTATGCGTAGTTTCTATGCACGAGTAGAACACAAGTTGTTGTGGGCGTCGATTTTGTCAATTTGCTTGCCGTTACTAGTCTTATCTTGATTCGGCGGCATCGTGGGATGAAGCGGCCCGGACCGACCTTACACATACTCTTACGTGAGACTGGTTCCACCGACTGACATGCACTAGTTGCATAAGGTGGCTAGCGGGTGTCTGTCTCTCCCACTTTAGTCGGATCGGATTCGATGAAAAGGGTCCTTATGAAGGGTAAATAGAAATTGGCATATCACGTTGTGGTTTTCGCGTAGGTAAGAAACGTTCTTGCTAGAAACCTATAGCAGCCACGTAAAAACTTGCAACAACAATTAGAGGACGTCTAACTTGTTTTTGCAGCATATGCCTTGTGATGTGATATGGCCAAAAGGATGTGATGAATGATATATGTGATGTATGAGATTGATCATGTTCTTGTAATAGGAATCACGACTTGCATGTCGATGAGTATGACAACCGGCAGGAGCCATAGGAGTTGTCTTAATTTATTTATGACCTGTGTGTCAACATAAATGTCATGTAATTACTTTACTTTATTGCTAAAGCGTTAGCCATAGTAGTAGAAGTAATAGATGACGAGACAACTTCAAGAAGACACGATGATGGAGATCATGATGATGGAGATCATGGTGTCATGCCGGTGACAACGATGATCATGGAGCCCCGAAGATGGAGATCAAAAGGAGCAAAATGATATTGGCCATATCATGTCACTATTTGATTGCATGTGATGTTTATCATGTTTTACATCTTATTTGCTTAGAACGACGGTAGCTTAAATAAGATGATCCCTCGCAATAATTTCAAGGAAAGTGTTCCCCCTAACTGTGCACCGCTGCGAAGGTTCGTCGTTTCGAAGCACCACGTGATGATCGGGTGTGATAGATTCTAACGTTCGAATACAACGGGTGTAAGCCAGATTTACACACGCAATACACTTAGGTTGACTTGACGAGCCTAGCATGTACAGACATGGCCTCGGAACACAGAAGACCGAAAGGTCGAACATGAGTCGTATAGAAGATACGATCAACATGAGATGTTCACCGTTGATGACTAGTCCGTCTCACGTGATGATCGGACACGGCCTAGTCGATTCAGATCATGTTTCACTTAGATGACTAGAGGGATGTCTATCTGAGTGGGAGTTCATTAAATAATTTGATTAGATGAACTCAATTATCATGAACATAGTCTAATTTGTCTTTGCAAATATGTTGTAGATAAATAGCTCACGTTGTAGCTCCCTGTTTCAATATGTTCCTAGAGAAAGATTAAGTTGAAAGATATTATAAGCAATGATGCGGACTAGGCCTGTAGTCCGAGGAGTGTCCTCACTGCTACACAGAAGGCTTACGTCTTTGATGCACCGCTCAATGTGCAAACCCCTACAACGTCGTCTGTGGATGTTGTGAACACCTGACAGACACATCCTGATGACTACTTGATAGTTTAGTGCATCATACTTTACGGCTTAGAATCGGGATTCCAATGATGTTTTGAACGCCATAGAACATATGAGATGTTCCGAGAGCTGAAATTGCGATTTCAGGCTCATGCCCGTGTTGAGAGGTATGAGACCTCTGACAAGTTCTTTTGCCAACAAGATGGAGGAGAATAGCTCAGCTAGTGAGCATGTGCTCAGAATGTCTGGGTTCTACAATCACTAATCAAGTGGGAGTTAAACTTCCAGATAAGATAGTGATTGATAGAGTTCTCTAGACACTATCACTAAGCTACTAGATATTCGTGATGAACTATGACATGCAAGGGATGGAGTTGATCCCAGAGCTGGTCGCGGTGCTTAAGACCGCAAAAGGTAGAAATCAAGAAGGAGCATCAAGTGTTAATGGTTTAACAAGACCACTGGTTTCAAGAAGGGCAAGGGCTAGAAGGGAAACTTCATGGATGGCAAACCAGTTGCCGCTCCAGTGAAGGAACCCAAGGTTGAACCCAAACCCGAGACTAAGTGCTTCTATTGTAAGGGGAACGGTCACTGGTAGCGGAATTACCCCAAATGCATGGTAGATAAGAAGGCTGGTAACTTCAACAAAGTATATACGTGTTATTAATGTCTACCTCACTAGTACTCCTGGTAGCACCAGGGTATTGGATACCGGTTCAGTTGCTATTATTGGTGACTTGAAGCAAAAGCTACGGACTAAACGGAGACTGGCTAAGGGCGAGGTGACGATGTGTGTTGGAAGTGTTTCCAAAGTTGATGAGATCACCATCGCACACTCCATCTGCCTTCGGGATTAGTATTGAACCTAGATAAATGTTATCAGGTGTCTACGTTGAGCATGGATATGATTAGATCATGTTCATTGCAATACGATTATTCATTTAAGTTAGGAAATAATGGTTATTCTGATTACATGAATAATACCTTTCATGGTCATGCACCCTATGTGAATGGTTCATTGAATCTCGGTCGTGGTAATACACATGTTCACGCCAAAAGATGTAGAGTTAATAATGATAGTACCACTTTCTTGTGGAACTGCCGCTTAGGTCATATTGGCGTAAGATGCATGAAGAAACTCCATGTCGATGGATGTTTGGAGTCACTTGATTTTGAATCACTTGACACATGCGAGCCATGCCTCATGGGCAGGATGACTAGGACCCCGTTTTCAGGTACAATGAAACGGGCAAGTGACTTGTTGGAAATCATACATGCTGATGCGTGTGATCCAATGAGAATTGAAGCATGCGGTGGATATTGCTATTTTCTCATGTTCACTAACGATTTGAGTAGATATAGGTATATTTACTTAATGAAGCACAAGTCTGAAACGTTTGAAAAGTTCAAGCGATTTCAGAGTGAAGTTAAGAATCATCATAACAATAAGATCATGTTCCTATGATCTGATCAAAAGGGGATTTTCTAAGTTATGAGTTTGGCAATCACTTAAGACATTGTGGAATTGTTTCACAGTTGAAGCCATCTGGAACACCACAAGGTAATGGTGTGTTCGGACGTCGTAATCGAACCCTATGAGATATGGTGCGATCTATGATGTCTCTTACCAATCTATTGTTTTCATTTTGAGGTTACGCGTTAAAGACAGCTGCATTCACTTTAGATAGGACACCATCTAAGTCCGTTGAGACAACGTCATATGAACATTGGTTTGGCAAGAAACCAAAGTTGTCGTTTCTTAATGTTTGGGGATGCGATGCTTAGGGCTTCAGCAGGAGAAGCTCGAACCCAAAACGGACAAACACATCTTCATAGGATACCCAAGGGTGACAGTTGGGTATACCTTCTATCTCAGATCCGAGGGCAAATTGTTTGTCGCTAAGAACGGGTCCTTTCTCGAGAAGGAGTTTCTCTCGAAAGAATTGAGTGGGAGGAAGATAGAACTTGATGAGGTTGTCGAACCTTTACTTCAACCAGAGAGTGATGCAACACAGAAAGATGTTTTCTGTGGCACCTACGTCTGTTGAATAGGAAGTTAATGATAGTGATCATGAAGCTTCGGATCAAGTTGCTATCGAACCTCGTAGGTCGACAAGGATATGTACTACTCCTAAGTGGTACGGTAATCCTGTCTTAGATATCATGTTGTTAGACAACAATGAACCTACGAGCTATAGAGAAGCGATGGTGGGCCCGTATTCCGACAAATGGTTAGAAGCCATGAAATCCGAGATAGGATCCATATATCAGAACAAAGTATGGACTTTGGTGGACTTGCCCGATGATCGGCAAGCCATTGAGATAAATGGATCTTTAAGAAGAAGACGGACGTGGGCGGTAATATTACCGTCTATGAAGCTCGACTTGTGATAAAGAGTCTTTTCACAAGTTCAAGGAGTTGACTATGATGAGAATTTCTCACCCGTAGCGATGCCTAAGTCCGTCTGAATCATGTTAGCATTAGCTGTATTTTTCGATTATGAAATCTTACATATGGATGTCAAAACAAGTTTTCTTACCAGTTTTCGTAAGAAAAGTTGTATGTGATACGATAAAAGGTTTTGTCGATCCTAAGGATGCTAAAAGGTATGCTGGCTCCAGCAATCCTTCTATGGACTAGAGCAAGCATGTCGGAATCGGAATATATGCTTTGATGGAGTGATCAAAGCTTTTAGGTTTATACAATGTTTGCTAGAAACTTATATTTACAAGAAAGTTAGTGGGAGCACTACAACATTTCTGATAAGTATATGTGGATGACATATTGTTGATTTGAAATAATGTAGAATTTCTGGAAAGCATAAACGGTTGTTTGAAGAGTGATTTTCAAAGGAAGACCTGGATAAAGCTGCTTACATATTGGGCATCAAGATCTATAGAGATAGATCAAGACGCCTGATGATACTTTCAAAGAACGCACACCTTGACATGTTTTTGAAGGAGTTCAAAATAGATCAGTCAAAGAAGGGGTTCTTACCTGAGTTGTAAGGTGTGAAGTTGAGTAAGACTCAAAGCTTGACCACGGTAGAAGAAAGAAGAAGGACGAAGGTCGTCCCCTATGCTCTTGTCATAGGCTCTATACGGTATGCCATGCTGAAGTACCGCACCTAATGTGTGCCTTGCCACATGTCTGGCAAGAGGATACAAAGGTGACCTAGGAGTGGATCACCAGATAGCAGTCAAAATTATCCTTAGAGGAATAAGGAAATCTTTCTCGGTTATGGAGGTGATAAAGAGTTCGACATAAAGAGTTACGTCGATGCAAGCTTAACACCTATCCGGATAGCTCTGAGTAGAGATACCGGATACGTATAATGGAGCAATAATTTGGAATAGCTCCAAGTGGAACGTTGTAGCAGCATCTACGACATAAAGTTTTGTGAAATACATAGGGATCTGAATATGGCAAGACCCGTTGACTACAACCTCTCTCACAAGCATAACATGATCAAACCCAGAACTCTTTGAGTGTTTATCACATAGTGATGTGAACTAGATCATTGAGTCTAGTAGACTCTTGGATGTTGGTCATATGGTGATGTGACCTGTGAGTGTTAATCACATGGCGATGTGAACTAGATTATTGACTCTAGTGCAAGTGGGAGACTGTTGGAAATATGCCCTAGAGGCAATAATAAATTGGTTATTATTATATTTCATTGTTCATGATAACCGTTTATTATCCATGCTAGAATTGTATTGATAGGAAACTCAGATACATGTCTGGATACATAGACAACACCATGTCCTTAGTAAGCCTCTAGTTGACTAGCTCGTTGATCAATAAGATGGTTACGGTTTCCTGACCATGGACATTGGATGTCGTTAATAACGGGATCACATCATTAGGAGAATGATGTGATGGACAAAACCCAATCCTAAGCCTAGCACAAAGATCGTGTAGTTCGTATGCTAAAGCTTTTCTAATGTCAAGTATCATTTCCTTAGACCATGAGATTGTGCAACTCCCGGATACCGTAGGAATGCTTTGGGTGTACCAAACGTCACAACGTAACTGGGTGGCTATAAAGGTTCACTACAGGTATCTCCGAAAGTGTCTGTTGGGTTGGCACGAATCGAGACTGGGATTTGTCACTCCGTGTAAACGGAGAGGTATCTCTGGGCCCACTCGGTAGGACATCATCATAATGTGCACAATGTGATCAAGGAGTTGATCACGGGATGATGTGTTACGAAACGAGTAAAGAGACTTGCCGGTAACGAGATTGAACAAGGTATCGGGATACCGACGATCGAATCTCGGGCAAGTATCGTACCGCTAGACAAAGGGAATTGTATACGGGATTGATTGAATCCTTGACATCGTGGTTCATCCGATGAGATCATCATGGAGCATGTGGGAGCCAACATGGGTATCCAGATCCCGCTGTTGGTTATTGACCGGAGAGTTGTCTCGGCCATGTCTGCATGACTCCCGAGCCCGTAGGGTCTACACACTTAAGGTTCGATGACGCTAGGGTTATAGGGAAAGTATGTACGCGGTTACCGAATGTTGTTTGGAGTCCCGGATGAGATCCCGGACGTCACGAGGAGTTCCGGAATGGTCCGGAGGTAAAGATTGATATACAGGAAGTATGGTTTTGGCCACCGGAAGTGTTCCGGGCATCACCGGTAGTGTACCGGGACCACCGGAGGGGTCCGGGGGTCCACCGGGAGGGGCCACGGTCCCCGGAGGCATACATGGGCCAATAGTGGGAAGGGACCAGCCCCTAGGTGGGCTGGGGCGCCTCCCACCAAGGCCCAAGGCGCCTCCAAGAGGGGAAGAGGGCAAACCCTAGGGCAGATGGGCCCTAAGGCCCACCCTAGGTGCGCCTCCCCCTCTCCCCCTTGTGGCCGCCACCGTAGATGGGATCTAGGGCTGCCGCACCCCTTGGGGTGGGAACCCTAGGTGGGGGCGCAGCCCTCCCTCTCCCCCTATATATAGTGGAGGCAAAGGGATAACCCAACACACAATTCAATCTCCCTGTTGGCGCAGCCCTACCCCTCTCCCTCCTCGTCTCTCGTAGTGCTTGGCGAAGCCCTGCTGGAGTCCCGCGCTCCTCCACCACCACCACGCCGTCGTGCTGCTGCTGGACGGAGTCTTCCCCAACCTCTCCTTCTCCCCTTGCTGGATCAAGGCGTGGGAGACGTCACCGGGCTGCACGTGTGTTGAACGCGGAGGTGCCGTCCGTTCGGCACTAGGATCATCGGTGATTTGGATCACGACGAGTACGACTCCATCAACCCCGTTCACTTGAACGCTTCCGCTTAGCGATCTACAAGGGTATGTAGATGCACTCTCCTTCCCCTCGTTGCTTGATTACTCCATAGATTGATCTTGGTGATGCGTAGAAAATTTTGAATTTCTGCTACGTTCCCCAACACCGCAAGGGTGTGAACTTCGGGATACATCGTCGTCTCCGCGTGCCTCGGTTATCTCTTACCCGAGCCCTTTACTTATGCACTTTACTTTGTGATAGCCATATTGTTCTTTGTCATATATCTTGCTATCACATAGTTGCTTATCTTACTTAGCATAAGTTGTTGGTGCACATAGGTGAGCCTAGTTGTTTTATATTTTGTGCTTGGCAAATTAACCGTTAGGTTTATTCCGCATTTGTTCAAGCCTAAACCATAATTATTTTAAAACGCCTATTCACCCCCCTCTAGGCGACATCCACGATCTTTCAAATGGTATCAGAGCCTCGTCTCTCTTTATAGGGCTTAACCGCCTAGAGAGTAAGGATGTCTACTAGGGGTTTAGGATTCTCCGACAGTCTTAGTTTCAATGGAACAAATTTTGATGTTTGGGTCATTCGCATGCTTAATCTCTTTAGGGTCATGGACCCAAATTTAGAGCGAATTGTAGATATGGGTTTTTCTCCTCCAAAGGATCCCCAAAGATTATCTTTAGAGGATGAGAAAAACTCTTATCTCAATGCTCAAGCTTCTAATGTGCTTTTTGATGCTTTAAGCGATGTAGTTATTTTTTAACTCATGCCGTTTCGGGATGCTCATGAGTTGTGGACAAAGCTTCAAGATAAATATGGCGTGTCCAAGTTTTGTGGGGATGATTGTTCTCCCTCCACCTCCGGCCGTGTTGCTTTCTCAACTTCTTCTACTTCACCTACATGTGGTTTGCCACAAGGTAATGATATGGTGAGTAGTGTTGGTCATTGCAATGATGATAGTATGCTTATTGTGGATGATCCTTCATCACTATCTTATTGCAATGCTCCTTCTTTGGGCTTTAACACTTCGAGCACTCCAAATGTTTCACATGCTTGTGTTGATAGTCCTTGCATATCGTGTAGAAATTGCTTTGTGATAGCCATATTGTTCTTTGTCATATATCTTGCTATCACATAGTTGCTTATCTTGCTTAGCATAAGTTGTTGGTGCACATAGGTGAGCCTAGTTGTTTTATGTTTTGTGCTTGGCAAATTAACCGCTAGGTTTATTCCACATTTGTTCAAGCCTAAACCATAATTACTTTAAAACGCCTATTCACCCCCCCTCTAGGCGACATCCACGATCTTTCAATGTGTGAATACACAGACCACAACATGTCCCTAGTAAGCCTCTAGTTGACTAGCTCGTTGATCAATAGATGGTTATGGTTTCCTGACCATGGCATTGGATGCCATTGATAACGGGATCACATCATTAGGAGAATGATGTGATGGACAAGACCCAATCTTAAGTGTAGCACAAGATCGTGAAGTTCATTTGCTAAAGCTTTTCTAATGTCAAGTATCATTTCCTTAGACCATGAGATTGTGCAACTCCCGGATACCGTAGGAATGCTTTGGGTGTACCAAACGTCACAACGTAACTGGGTGGCTATATAGGTGCATTACAGGTATCTCCAAAAGTGTCTGTTGGGTTGGCACGAATCGAGACTGGGATTTGTCACTCCGTATGACGGAGAGGTATCTCTGGGCCCACTCGGTAATGCATCATCATAATGAGCTCAATGTGACTAAGGAGTTGGTCACGGGATCATGCGTTATGGAACGAGTAAAGATACTTGCCGGTAACGAGATTGAACGAGGTATGGGGATACCGACGATCGAATCTCGGGCAAGTAACATACCGATAGACAAAGGGAATTGTATACGGGATTGATTGAATCCCCGACATTGTGGTTCATCCGATGAGATCATCGTGGAACATGTGGGAGGCAATATGGGTATCCAGATCCCGCTATTGGTTATTGGACGGAGAGATGTCTCGGTCATGTCTGCATGGTTCCCGAACCCGTAGGGTCTACACACTTAAGGTTCGGTGACGCTAGAGTTGTTATGGGAAATAGTATGTGGTTACCGAAGGTTGTTCGGAGTCCCGGATGAGATCCCAGACATGACGAGGAGTTCCGGAATGGTCCGGAGGTGAAGATCGACATATTAGACGAAGGGTATTGGAGTCCGGAATTGTTCCAGGGGTACCGGGTGACGACCAGCGTGTCCGAAAGGGGTTTCGGAGGCCCCGACAAGCGTTGGGGGCCTTATGGACCAAGGGGAGGGGGCACATAAGCCCACTAAGGGGCTGAGCGCCCCTCCCACCCCATCTCATGTAACTTGGAGAGGTGGGGGCGCCTCCCCTAGGGCAGCCACCCCTCCCGGCTTGGGGGGGCAAGTTTCCTATGGGTGGGAGCGCCCAAACCCATCTAGGGTTTTCCCTGTGGCCGCTGCCCTTCCCTAGGGAACCCTAGGGCGCCTCCTCCACCCCCCTTCCACCTATATATAGTGAGGGAGAGAGAGGGCAGCCGCACCCTCCCCCTGGCGCAACCCTCCCCCTCTCCCACACCTCATCCTCCTCCGTAGCGCTTGGCGAAGCCTTGCCGGAGAACCACGAGCTCCATCACCACCACGCCGTCGTGCTGTCGGAGTTCTCCCTCAACTTATCCTCTCCCCTTGCT
Organism: Triticum aestivum; assembly: GCF_018294505.1. Taxonomy (NCBI): domain Eukaryota; kingdom Viridiplantae; phylum Streptophyta; class Magnoliopsida; order Poales; family Poaceae; genus Triticum; species Triticum aestivum. The sequence goes on along the minus strand of NC_057797.1, from coordinate 675,899,592 downwards.
GGATCAAGAAGGAGGAGACATCCCCGGGTTGTATGTGTGTTGAACGCGGAGGCGTCGTGTTCGGCGCTTAGATCGGAATCGACCGCGATCTGAATCGCTGCGATTACGACTCCACCAACCACGTTCTTGTAACGCTTTTGCTTAGCGATCTTCAAGGGTATGAAGATGCACTCCCTCTCTCTCGTTGCTAGTATTTCCTAGATTGATCTTGGTGACACGTAGGAAATTTTTTGAATTATGGCTACGTTCCCCAACATATTGTGCTATAAGATAACCAGAACACCTGAATGTACAATTAACTATTTGATATAATTCTTAATCAGATGGAAATTGATCTACAACAGCAAACTCCTACATATGAATAAATGACATTTTTGAGGCTTGCAGATTTGTAATTGAGATCTTTGTAATTGTTCTACAAGATAACTGCAACAAGTCCCTAAAAGAATAATTAATAATTTCACAGCAAAAAGGAAAAATGTTGTCTATCATTAATTGTGAATATACGCAATTTTGGTGGCCTGCAAATTTTAGTAAACTTGTTGGCCAAAAATGGTGTAACCACTAGAATAAATTTAGAAAATGGAACCGTATTGTGCTAGAAGATAACCAAAACACCTGAATGCACAATTAACTGTTTGATATAATTCTTAATCAGATGAAAATTTATCTACAACAACACATCTAAATCCTCCACAAAAACATAATAATTCCGACATACATTTTCTAGTCTTGCAGATTTGTAATTAAGATGTTTGTAATTGTACTACAAGATAACTCCAATAAGTCCCTAAAAGAATAATTAATAATTTCACAGCAAAAAGGAAATGTTGTCTATCATTAATTGTGAATATAGACAGATTGACACGAAGAAAAAAGTTAAACTAGTAGTAAGGCAGAACACCTTCCTAAAAGCACAATCTAAAAAATGTGAGACTACGAGCAACTAAATATGCACAATCAGATAACTGAAGTTGAAGTAAGTGTTGAGGAGCAAACAAAAAATGAGAATACAAGATAACCAGAACACTTCCCCTAGGAGCATAATTTATAATTTCAGAAAAGCCAGAAATCTGGATTAACATTAATCATGAAGAAAAAAGTTAAACTAAAACTAAGGCAGAACACCTCCCTAAAAGCATGTTTTAAAAAGTGCGGCACTATGAGCAACTAAACTTCCATCTTCAAGCAACTAAACTTGCATCTTCAACCAACTAAATAGCAATTATTGCTCAAGAGAAACTAAAAATGCACGAGTAAGAGCATATAAATTTATCTACAAAATAACCACACCACCTCCCTAGTAGTAGAAAGATTCATGATTAAAACTGAATTTGCATCTTCAGGCAAGTAAAGTTGCAGCCATTGTTCAAGAGCAAGGAGAATGTGAGAATACAGAAAGACGAGATGACAACAAGGTAAGCACTGGTTTCCAATCTTTTACTATTAGACTTTTTGGTTTCCAATCAAACATTTTCAAACCATATAAATACAAAACATTTGATATAATTATTGTAGGTGTTGAAAAATTCAGATGAAGGGAATGAACATATGCATTGGGGAAAAATGCAATCAATCCAACATCCGAGGTTAGTTATATTCTATTCAAACTATTATGATAACAGAGCAACCAAAAAGTCTAACCTCTGAATGAAATTGCATTTCCAGGAGGTAGTGCTTGCACAAAGCTATGTGGGACAAGAAGGTCAACACTACACAACAAATCAAAAAGAATTAAGTAAAGAGGTGCAAATATAACACTATATCATATTGCATAAAAACAAAAAGAATATTTACGCACATTTTGCATGTACATAAAAAGGAGGTGCAGTGATAACTTGATATGATTTATATTTTGCAGGAATTAATTGAAGTTCAGTTTGGAAAGCAAAGTTTGCAACTCATTAATGAGCTGCTAGCACCACAAGGAGCCCCACATTCTTACACAGAACTCATGCAACAAATGACTGTGATGAGTCATCTTCAAAGTGATAACATGGCAATCCCTATAACAAGTTTCACTTCACTCTTACAAGCAGGCATAAATGCAGAGGTCCATGTTATCACTAAGACCTATATTCAGAACTTGAATGAAGTTCATTACTATAAATGTAAAACATTATAGTAGCAATACCTAAAATAAAATAACTCGTAGGATCAGCATCTCATGGAAGAATAAAGAACAAGCAACCATTTTCAACAAAATGTACAATGGGAGCAATATTCAATACCTGAAGTATAAGAAGATGAAGACGAAGACGAAGATGAAGATTGATGCGGCTTGAACTACGTCGGTATTTTTCCAAAGAGGAAGGGATGATGCAGCACAGCTACGGTAGGTATTTCCCTCAGTGACGAGAGCAAGGTTATCGAAACAATAGGAGAACCACGCAACACTATGTAAACGGTACCTGCACACAAAGAATAAATACTTGCAACCCGACATAAAAAGGGGGTTGTCAATCCCTCCTAGGTAAAAATATAGATAAAATTGTAGTAGATTGGATAAATAGATTTCATGGGAACGCGTGATAAAATAAATAACAAAAAAATGCAGTAAGGTATTTTTGGGTTTTTGGATTAATAAATCTAAAAATAAAAGCGAATAAAAATAGATCTCAAAGGCAAATATGATAAAGAAGAGAGCCGGGGCCGTAGATTTCACTAGTGGCTTCTCCCGAGAAAAATAGCATATGGTGGGTAAACAAATTACCGTTGGGAAATTGATAGAACTTCAAATAATCATGACGATATCCAGGCAATGATCATTATATAGGCATCACGTCCAAGATTAGTAGACCGACTCATGCTTGCATCTACTACTATTACTCCACACATTGACCGCCATCCAACATGCATCTAGTGTATTAACTTCATGAAAAAACGGAGTAATGCAATAAGAACGATGACATAATGTAGACAAGATATATTCATGTAGGAATAGACCCCATCTTGTTATCCTTAATAGCAACGATACGTACATGTCATGTCCCCTTCTGTCACTGGGATTGAGCACTGTAAGATCGAACCCATAACAAAGCACATCTTCCCATGCAAGAAAAATCGATCTAGTCGGCCTAACTAAACCAAAGATCCGAAGAAGAAATACAAGCCTATAAGCAATCATGCATATAAGAGGTCAAAACTCAAATAACTTTCATGGATAAAATAGATCTGATCATAAACTCAAAGTTCATCGGATCCCAACGAACACACCGTAAAAGGAGTTACATTAAATAGATCTCCAAGAGACCATTGTATTGAGAATCAAAAGAGAGAGAGAGAGAGAGAGGAAGCCATCTAGCTAGTAACTACGGACCCGAAGGTCTACAATAAACTGCTCGCGAATCATCAGAGAGGCACCAATGAGGATGATGAACCCCTCCTTGATGGTGTCTATATTAGATTTGTGGTTTCTGGATTTTGGATTTTCGGAGTATTTATAGAGCAAAGAGGCGGTGCGGGAGGCGGCCGAGGTGGGCACAACCCACCAGGACGCGCCTGGGCCCCCAGGCGCGCCTAGGTGGGTTGTGCTCCCCTCGGAGCCCCCCTCTGGTACTTCTTCGGCTCATCTTGTGTCTTCTGGCCCAAAAAAATTCTCCAAAAAGTTTCGTTGTGTTTGGACTTCGTTTGGTATTGATTTTCTGCGAAGTAAAAAAGAAGCAAAAAACAGCAACTGGCACTGTGCACTATGTCAATAGGTTAGTCGCAAAAAATGATATAAAGTTGCTATAAAATTATTGTAAAACATTCAAGAATGATAATATAATAGCATTGAACAATCAAAAATTATAGATATGTTGGAGACGTATCAAAGATGAAGAAGATGAGTATACTTCTGAATGCAGCGGTGATCCAAATGAAACCGATGCGGAGGAAGATTACCTGGAACAAAAAACAATAAATTAGGAGCCTTTCGAAGCCCGCTTATAGAGGTTAGGGCTCTGTTTTTCATTTCCTGAAGTTGGGGCCTTTGTTCCATGTAGCAACTAGTGCAAAAACGATCTTATATTATGGGACGGGGGAGCAGTTCTTTCTGGCGCTTTTCTTTTAATGGGTTAAAAATATGTCAGTGGGAGGCCCGATTGTCTTCTTGTTGGGCGTTAGTTCACAATGACATAGGTTACATCCATTCAGCTGTCAAGCTTACAATTGGATACAAAATTTTAATGATTGTCAATTGATTTTCAGTCATATGTCAAATAGACACTCCCTAATAATTTCACAATCATATTATATACCAGGATATGTTTGCTATTTCTCATATGTAGTCATGTTTTTTGGGCGTTGTGATTAGTATAGATATTGTTATAGCAGAACAATTATTTGTTCCAAATTCCGAGGTCATGTCTAATTCAAAGGATTTGTAAAGGAATTTTGGAGGATTCTCATCCTTACAAATTTTCCCTACGAGCGTCTTCTGATTATTTTTTTCTTCAATAAGAGGGACTACCCCGGCCTCTGCATCATGCGATGCAAACAACCATTTTATAAAACTGAACCAAATTCAAGTACGGAGCACCAAGCAGGAATAAAAATAAAAAATAAAATTTGATTACATCTGGCAGAAACAAGATTACATTAGCTCATTCATATAATCTATGAGTGGCTCATCAACTCAACTATTAGAATAAACCCCGTGCACCCCATTTTCAGTCTACTGAACCTAAAGGCTGTAAGGTCCCATGCATCCACACACTACAGCGATGACCATATATGGCTTGACACCTAGCTCTGTACATAACCAGCAAAAAAACAGGAATAGATGATCTAGTAAAAAGAAAACTCATCCGAACAATTCCAAATTGCTCAAAAAACACAAACTCCTATACGGATTTGACCTTTTAGATAATGGTGAATACCACCTAACCAGTTTTCAAATAAATTTGGGATACTCATTGGTGGTAGTATATTTGTAGGTAACGTGGATAGTGCGCCAAATCAAGGTAATAAACGGGCATGACCAAAATAAACGAATCACCGTTTGATTCGCAGGATTGCAGTTCATATAATTTTTTCCTTAATATTTGTACTAGATTTCATAGTAAAATTTGCGTCTACTCAAACCTCATTTGACGATTTCTATGATTTTCTTGTGCTCCATTGAACATCGATGCAACATTGTAGTACTAAAGATGGCATGTCGGTGTATCCGTGGCTGATGATGTTGAGGCGGTTAGTATGCTGACGCATAATCCTTTGGAACCCAACCAGCCGCTCGCCTTCGTGGACCGTGGAGGTTCCGACGATGCGGTTGCCCACTTACCCGTGACCGTTGGGCAGGTGGAGTCTCTGTGTGACAAGGTTGATGTGATTCTCTTTCAGATAGAGCTCTGTAGCTTGGTCGCACGTTTGGATGTAGCTAGCCCTGGATCTGCCAAGACAATTGTGGAGGAGGATCTCAGGAGCAAAAGAAAAAATAGTGGCATCACAGGAAAGGCGTTCACGGCTGCTTGATGGATGCTCATCAGTCTCTTGGGTTATTTTTATGGCATATGCCTTGTTTTCGTGGATTTGGAGATGCACGTGCTCTTCGGCCGAGGTTCATTTGTTGAGGATTTCTTTGTGATGTAGTAGTGTGGGGGTTGGTGGTCGTTATAGGTTGGGTTAGGTTGTGGGGCTGATCGTGTGCTTATGGGTTTGCGTGCTTTGTGAGTAGTCCACATGTGGTTGGTTTGTATCGGTTTTTATCCGATTTTTTCGTTAATTAAATGGAAAATTCTCTTCTACTTAATCAATCGATGAGGCAAATATTTTGCCTCCGTTTCAAAAAAAATGGCATGCCATCCTATATATAAATCTGTTCTTTTGTTATCCTTGCATTTTAGAAATCCTACGAGTCAAAGAGGCCCTGAAATGTGTCCCACTGATCTCAACTGACAGTCTTCACACCGCCGAGGTGCCAGGTTCCTTGCGTGTTGCTGGTGGTCGTCGTCGTGGCTTTTGGAGGACGCGCGTGGTGGGACACGGAGCAGCAGGAAGGTCAAGTTGGAACTGAAGCAAGACCCATATGAAGCTAGCTCCCCGCCGTCAACAAAAGGTGACTACTACGATACTATAAGAAAAGAACGATCTTTGGTTGTAATTATGCCGTAGATGCTTATATAATTATGTTTTCATTCAGTTTTCCATTGCCGCGTCCATCCATCGGAGTGATTCCTCATGCGCGCTCTGCGTATTAGGTGATGCTAACTGATCAACGTATAGATTTCGTGCAAAGTTTCCGTTGATGCTCGATAGCGTGTGCTTTTGACCAAGTTAACGTGTTAGAGTTCCAACTGCGGCCTTCGTACGGGCGATATCGCTTAATTAAGATTCAGAGTTTTCCCATGATTAAGATGCAAAGTTACTCCACTGCTCCCTCTAAGTGATTTAAACGCTCTTATATTTGTTTACAGAGAGTAGAAACAAAGCACTTCTCTTTTTTTGTGTGTATGGGGGAGTAACAAATCACTTGTTGTTATGCACAGGGCCTTCTCTAGTATATGTCTCCATCAAAACACTCACCCAGAGTTGCTCAAGTATAGACACAGAAACATATACATACTCCTACAATATCATGGCTGTTCATGTAACCAAATTGTTCTTTTTTTCTTTTGGAAAAGGCTAAATGAAAGGTTGAGCTCAGAGAACGAAACGATAGTTTATTCCGGGCTTTTGTTCGGAGGATTTCTGGTTGTTAGATTAGATGCATGGCAACTTAAGAAACCACGTAAAGCTCCCAAAGTGTGATCAAAGGAAACACTCGAATCTCAAAAGCGCGCCACGAGCTCGCCCAATTAGGTTTTCTTTATGCCCCCACGCTGGAATACCGCAGCGTTTCTCTTAGATTATTCCTCCAGATAACATTATGGAGGGAGAGCCGCATTATTTATAACGCAGATATATCATGAACAAGATAGAAAAACACGGCCGGGCAGCTGCGAGCGCTTTACTTTACTTTGCTTTGCTTTGCATTATGTACGTTTTCTCAATGCATATCATTCCATCTTTTCCCCTCTAACGAACCCATTTTGCTCTGACATCTGCCATCTGCCTTGCCCTTGTGCTAGTTGACAAGGCACTCGTTCGCATTATTGAACTCTACGCATTAATTAATCTCTTTGTAATATATACTAAGCAAGAACAGGATCGATCGAAATCTTTTGGATCTACGAGCAACGATCACATGCATTTTTAATACTTGGCACGAGGCCTATTTGGTGGGGTGGCTTTAGGGAGAGACAGGCAGACAGGTGCCTGCGCGGGGAGATTTTCCCGCCGCTTTAATCATTAGTCTACTCGCGCTCGATCGTCCTGCTCCTACCAATGAAAGGGAATACTGCTACACCAAAACACGCACACACATTTTGCACAACGGAAAGCCCCTCCATTTCCATGGGGTGGTAGTAGTAGGAGGCGAGGAATGATAAAGAATGCATGTACCAGCAGCGTGATGGCCCTCCGGCCCTGTAGTCGCTATTGACCATCGGCGATCGAGAAACAAACGCGTAGGCACACGCGCGCAACATGCGCTGATGCTCGCTCGTAGCCTGTTGTAGTATTCTGCATGTCATTCACATTTCGTCGGGGACACAAAAACTAATGCGCCCCCGGCGATCCTGCTTCCACATTGACTTCCGGCGAGGGCAGGGAGGTCCGTACGGGCGCGGCGACTATATGAGCGCTGCCTCGCGCATCGCACTCATCATCAACACACCCAACTCGCTCCATCACCTCTAACTTCTATCAAGGTTTAGCAACAAGCTATAGCTGAGCACGTAGCTCGTAATCGTCCAGCTTGGTCGCCGCCGCCGCCACCACTTGTCAGTTGTCACGTCGATCAAATGGAGCACGAGCAGGTGCTAGTTGTGCCTCAGGTGTCCGGTAATAGCAGCTGCTGCACCTGCAGCAACACGAGCTCCGGCTCCCTGAACGCGTCGTCGCCGAGCTCCGACGACAGCAGCGCCGTCGCCGCCGGCAAGAAGCGGCCGCGCAGGGACCTGAAGCACCCGACGTACCGCGGCGTGCGCATGCGCACCTGGGGCAAGTGGGTGTCCGAGATCAGGGAGCCCCGCAAGAAGTCCCGCATCTGGCTCGGCACCTTCGACACCGCCGAGATGGCCGCGCGCGCGCACGACGTCGCCGCCATCGCCATCAAGGGCCGCGCCGCGCACCTCAACTTCCCGGACCTCGCGCACGAGCTGCCGCGCGCCGCGTCCGCCGCGCCCAAGGACGTGCAGGCCGCCGCCGCGCTCGCCGCGGCCACGCCGTCGACCCTCGACGCGCTCTCGCCCGACAGCATTGCTGCGAAGGAGCAGCAGGAGGAGGCGGTTGAGGAGGTTTCGGAGCCGGCAGCGCCCGAGCAGGCATCGTCGCCGGATTGTTCGTTGATCGAGAATGCAGGACCCGAATATGGTGGCATTGGGCTCGACTACGCGTTTCTCGACGTGCCGGACTTCCTCCTTGAGTTCGGGCTCGCGTCGCCGGAGCCACCGTCCTACTGCGGTTCGCCGTGGGACGACGTCGACGACAGTCTCTTCTTCGGGGAACCGTTGCTGCTCTGGGAGCACTGACGATCGACGATACAACCGGCCGGATGCATGCATGGACGAGATTCTTTTGCTGGATCTTCGTCGATATGCATGCTAGTGTTACTACCTACTAACCTCGTGGATCGACACTAACATCTTCGCTAAAAATCGAACCGATTCGTTTAATTTGTCACTTTACAGGTCAAATAAAATTGATGCCGCTTTAGGAAGCGATATCATATCATGCGGTTGCGGTCAAGGTTTCAAGACCTGACTGCAACTTTGATCTCCCGCTTTAATCTTTTTCCAGCTGAGGTGAGGTTCAGCTTGTAATAGAGGAGTACAAACAATGGGTGCATTAGCTAGCTAGCCTGCTGCCAGTTCTTTTTGCCCTGCAGCTCGAGTCCGAGCAGCAGGGTTTTTTCTGGCAGCTAGTAGCAGTCTTTCTGCACGTGTAAGATCCGTTTTCCCATCTTCCATTGGGTGTAAATCAGAGTATTTTTCTTCCCGGAATTCCTGGCTTTTGCCTGCATTTTGCGTGCTGTTCTTACTATTAAATCTCCTGAAGAAAGGCCAGCTCGATCGGTCTCCACACACAGTACTAGTAGCGTATGAAGCAACGTCTAACAGTAAGAGCACGATGTATGTATGCGCTCAACTTTTGCTGATGCAGAATTGCGACGGACGCAAACGCGATCATGCGTGCAGCGCATGGGGGATTATTTTACGATGATCGGGGCTACCCACCGTTCTGTCTCTTCTTGTCCTCAGGCTGAGCACTATATGTACAGTATGTTCGTCCCATTTTGTTGGGCCCTCGGGAGGGACGTATAAGCAATTGATTGATGCACGAGTTACCGGCCCACTACAACAACACTATCAATACTTTTTTGTTTGAGAAAAATACTACGCTGCTTGCATGATTGCAGCCGTCCCGAGAAACTAGTCTTAGTATAGCATACGGTTGTGGTTGGTGTATGTCTCTGGCCGGTGTGGTTAGTGGCATAGTATTTTTCGTATATGCATGTGGGACGTACGTACGCGCGGCAAAACTATATAGCAATGTATCCATACGCCGGCGTATGCGGTTAGGTACGAACTACGATCGACGATGGAGCCACGCATCCATGCACATGCCGTCTACGCAGTCGTGTGGCTCGTGTCAATTCTTAGTTAAGTACTTAAGTTACTCCGGCCATGACGTCGCCTTTCTGCCAGTTTCTTATGGGCGTGCGACAGTTTGGGAGCATGTGGAGGATTCCAGCCAAGCTTCCGTGCATGCTTCGCGGGATGAGAGCTGTTGTTTACCGATTGGTTGCGATCTGTCCGGGAGTGCCGTTTTTGGACCTACGCGCCGCACGCCACGGCAATGGCGCCTTGTGTATGTGCGAAGCTCGTGCCGTCATGTGGGTATATTATTGACTTAACATGCCGGATGCATTAGTTAATCTGCCCAATTATTGGCCCGGTACTGCGTTCAACTCAACTCCACGCACGCCATGGCAACGGCAGATTGGCAGCTTGCTTGCTGCTCCATTAGTTAAGCATTTTGTACTATGATTAAGTTGGTCGATTTGGTGCCTGTCAAGAGACTAGTGGAAGCGTTCCCCGGCATTATTGGGAGGTCTCAGTGTCCCAAGTGGACGCAAGTGTGGCACTTTAGTGTACTACTGTTTACAATGGAATCAGGTAATTACCACACACACGCAAAAGAGTGTACTAGTGTGGTGTAGGGGACAGTGGGGCATGGATGAGAGTAAATGAGGAAGTTGCCTCAATTATGGATTCCTGTCCATTAGTGTGGCTGCTCCGACGTTGCCACCGCCGGCAAGTTCACAACAATTATTGTCAGAAAAGCAGCTCAGCTAGGGAGGGAATCGGCATCCTTGTGCACCCGCTGCTGATCTATAGTGGTAATAGGCGGAGGCATTTGCGATCGGCCGGCCCTACAACTGCTCACATACAATAATGGGCAACGTCCAATGAGCCCTCCGATTATTCCGCGGACGAACGACGTGGTCCAGACCCGGTTGTTGTTCTGGTAGTAGTACCCTATATTCCTCGCACACGCGCCCGAAACCAAAACGGTCTGCCCTACGCACAGGGCGATCCTGGCGCCGAAACAATACAGGAATTTGCCGACCTTCACTGTGGCTGCGTACCATGGAGCTCGAGGGAGGAGATGAGATGCTTGCTGGCCTTTATTCCAAAGACTATGTACGTACTGCTACTGCTACCTCGGCCGGCCGGCCGGCAGCATCTGGTGATGAGACCGCACGCTTTTGAGGCCATCACTGCCGCTTCTCTACCTAACGTAGATGAAATGAAGTGGGTGCTTTGCCGCGTCACCACGAGCGATGCCACCGCGGGCAGCGGGAATCCGAGGCGGCGTGTGCCGGCAAGGGTTACTGTGGGCACGATGATCGCATGCGAGGGGGGGTCGTCGGGTGTAGCGGCATGGATCGGTCGCTCATGGACATCGTGCACGAAGAGGAGGGCGAGAGAAGAATGTGGTGTAGGGGTGATGCATCGGTGAATCGCGAGCTAGTCATGCTAGGACCCCCATCGTTGAGCCTATTACGGATGAATGAACCTGCACGTTGCTATTTCGATGATAAGGTACGTTGTCATCAGTGGGTTCTTGACTCTGATTGTAGCCGCTGATCGTAGCTGCCGTAACAGTGTGCTGAGCTAGGCAGACACATGGTACGGCCTCGACGGGCGCAGGGTGGTTGGGAAATGCGTGTGAAACATGCACGAGTCGCGCGGTGTGAGTTTCTATCCGCTTCTTTGCTTCTTGGTCGCACCGTCTCGGCTAACCTAATATTCGCATTTCTTAAGATCAAACGATTCAGTTTTTTTCGTGAAAAGGTGAACGTTGCCTTTCTTATCCACTTGTCTCGACGGGAAGTTTCTTTTTACATGATTCTCTTTTTTTAGGTGTTTTTGCATGGTTCTCGAGAGAAAGAAAGATGGCTGTTGCCGAAGGTTGGTCTCACGGCCTCTTCCAACCCCGTACCGCGTCACAAAAAAACCCACCTAAGGTTGCACGCGCAAGTTACACGCCAGAGCCACATATCTCGCTTACAGCAAGATGGAAGCAGCTCTCGCGGCAGACTCAGCACGAGCGGCCCGGCCATTACCGCAAATTTCCTTGCCGTAGATCCCGTTTCCTTTGGGATTTTTTTTTCGTTTTACTTTTTTCTTTCTTTTTTGTTTTCTCACCAGTTCCTTCATGTTTTTATGACTTTCGTTTTCTTCGTTTTCACACGTTTTCTTAGTTTCTTCTCGGTTTCCATTGGATTTTCCTTTTATTTTTGTTTCTTTGTTTTTCATGGTGTTCCCTGTTTTTTTTTTATTTTCTTCGGGTTTCTTTGTTTCGTTCTTTGCTTTTCAGTGAACTTTTTTGGTATAATTCATTTTTATTTATTTTTTCACCGGTTTTTTGGTTTCTTTAGTTTTAAGTCTGTGTCTTTATGGTTTTCATTGTTTTTCTTCGTCTTTAGAACATTCTTTATTGACTTCTTCCGCTTTGTTGTTTGTATTTTTGGCTTAGTCTTTCTTTGTCCATTTTTCATGTACAAGTGAAACATCATGGTCAGACAAATTTAATATTTTTAACATACAGAATTCACAAATTTTATAAATAAAATTTTCTGATATCTACAGCTTTTGTACACATTAAGAACATTTTCATACATGTTTAACATTTTCTTAAGACGTGATTAGAATTTTCAAACAAAATGATTTTTTTCAAATACATGTTTGATGTCTACTTTTTTCATAAACATGGCTAATTTTTCATTCGCGTCTAAAACATTTAATTCATATACATTTAACATTTTCTAAATACATGATTACATTTTTTATAGTATCATATACATTTTTCTAAAACTCGTGACATTTCTAAAATGTCAAAAACGTTAGTTTTGTATGCTACCAATATTTTTCATATAGATATGAAACATTTACTTCATATATGATAACATTTATCAAATCTTTTATTAACATTTTAATAATATCTAATACATTCTTTAAACAGGTAGAATTTTCAAAATGTCACAACTGTTTTAATATGCTGTCAAAAATTTATTTAATTAAGCTAACATATGTTTTACATTGTTTTATCATCTTTGAAATTCATGGTTTTATTTTTTATTTATATTTTAGAATATATGTATTCACAATATGTTAGAAAATAAGTATAAGATAAAATATAAAAAATAAAGGAAATAACAAAAGTATAGACGACCTGAACAGCAAACCTACCCGGGCCGGCCCATATTCAACCTCGCATTGAGCGACGTATAGGCGCCGCCCATTTATAGGGCATTTCGTACATGGCGCCCACACAACCTTCCAAACGGGCCTGCCAATATAACGACATACTACATACTCACTTTCTGTTGTCTAAAAAAAACATACTCGCTTTCTTCATCACGCAAGGTTTGAGGGTAAGTTTTCTGTTTTTCTTTCCGTTTTTTGTTTGATTTTTCATTTTTTTCCTGATTTATTTTTCATTTTTCTTTTAAATTTAATGAATTTTCTGAAAGCAAACAATTTTCAATTTTGTATTTTTTTACAGTTTCATGAAGTATTTTTTACTTCATGAACTTTTGGAATTTACGATTTTTTACTGAATACAAACACTTTTTGTCTTTTTGAATTCGCAAACCTTTTTCGATATGATGGACTTTTTTGGATTCATGAACTTTTTAAAAACAAAATAACAGTAGATGGTTTTTTCATCTAAACTATCAGCCGTCGATGAAAATAAACTAACAAACCTGAGGTAGTGAGTGGGATCTACAATGGTCTGCCCAGATGGACTCCTTTCAGGCGCGAGCTTCCAGTTGGGGCGCTATAAGCGCTGGTTACGAGCTCACAAGCTCAACAACCTTTTATTGTTAACACCTAAGAACTCTTTATGTTTTTGGGATAGGAAGCACAACAACAACCTTGTCTATGTGCACGAGGTGCAATGCACCTTGTGCACCCAACTCCTGTATGAAGCTTTACAAAAATTTGAAGAAAAAAACTGACAATAAATTGGCACAATGACCTAATATAAATATATTATCATAAAATTTCAAATCAAAACCCAAAACATAGTTATATATATGAAATGATGGACAGCACTACATCGTAGTGTCGCACGGATCCCTTCTCATGCATCAATTCATTCCCTTCTTTCTTTGAAATGACTTGCCTGCTCTGTAAAGGTTCTCACATTCATGTTCCGAACTGATCAAATGATCCTTGCTCTTGCCCGCATTTCTAAGGACAACAACGGAAAAAACAACTAAACGAGCCCTTCTTCGTAGCTTGTTGGTTGCTCTTTCAACAGAAGAAAACAAATCATGGGAGTCATAGGCCATGATGCTCAAGACTTTACCAGTTTTAGAGTATTTAAACGTGACTTTCACCGGGTTTTAATATTTCTCATATATTTCTAACACCAATTTTTTCAGAGAGAATAAAACTCTTTTTCATTTGTTGCGTAGGAAAATAAATTTTTGGAAGGAAACCGATCAATATCTCATCAAATAGAGATAAAATGAGCAACTTTCATTTTGGGCAAATCTCCATCTGCTCTTCCAGATCGCAAAACGGCATCTGCTACAAGCACAACCGCTCGTACTAGTGGTCGTCCCTGGCGCCGATGGCCTCCCCTCATCTACAGCAACAACTTCCTAGAAGGGGAACACAACATCGCAGAGACCGAGCTACCGCCACACCATTCAGAATAGAGTGAGATCCAAAGAAGAAGAAGCGCCAGTGATTCTTCCGTGTCATTTTCCATTCATCGCATCATCATCATAGGGAGTGAGTAAGACCAAGGTGTATAAATCTATTCATGCTCAAGACAATATTGAGACTTGTTTAATCGTTCATCTTGTTGTGGATCTTCACGGCATTATTGATATTGTTTCTATTGAATGATTCTCCGAGATTTTTGGTGATTCTTCCCCCTCATTAGTAATTTCTCTTATACAAGGTAGATGTGGGCGATTGGTAAGATTAATTTATGCCTATTTATATGTCGTTATTCGTGCTTATAGTTTTATGGGTTTTTGTAATTTTTTATTTTGCAGTGAACGTAATGTGCGTTGTCCAATTTAAGCGTCGAAGTAGGACTATATAGGAAAATGGAATCATGCGTGGAGGAGTTCTATTAATTTATGTTAGCGTTGTATTTTTCTCCGATCTATGTGCTTGGTTTGGCCAACTAGATTGATTTATCTTGCAATGAGAGAGGTGCTTTGTGATGGGTTTGATCTTGCGGTGCTTAATCCTAGTGACAGAAAGGGACATGACACGTGTTTGTATCGTTGTCATTAAGGATAAAACAATGGGGTTTATTCATATTGATTGGATTTACTTTGTCTACACCATGTCATCTTGATTAAGTCCGTTCTTTATGAATTTAAAACTCTAGTTGCATGTCGGATAGCGGACAATGTGTGGAGTAATAGTAGTAGATGCAGGCAAGAGTCGGTCTACTTGTCTCGGACGTGATACCTATATACATGATCATTGCTTTGGATATCGTTATGATTGTTGATAAACCACAAATATAGGGGATCAATTGTAGCATTTCTTGATAAGTAAGAGTGTTGAACCCAATGAGGGGCTAAAGGTAGAACTAATATTCCCTCAAGTTCTATCGACCACCGATACAACTCTACGCACACTTTACGCTTGCTTTACCTAGAACAAGTATGAACCTAGAAGTACTTTGTAGTTATAAAGGGATAGGTTTGCAATATAATAACGAATACGTAGATAAAAGCTAGGGGCTGTTTAGATAAAAAACAATTAAGTTAGTTTTAGTAGAGAGCTTTTTGTCATAAGAAAGTTATTTTTTCCTAGGCAATCGATAACTAGACCGATAATCATTATTGCAATTTTATATGAGGGAGAAGCATGAGCTAACATACTTTCTCTACTTGGATCATATGCACTTATGATTGGAACTCTAGAAGCATCCGCAACTATCAAAGATCATTAAGGTAAAACCCAACCATAGCATTAAAGTATCAAGTCCTCTTTACTCCCATACGCAACAACCTACTTACTCATGTTTGTGCGTCTGTCACTCATGCCACCCACCATAAGTGAATCATGAACATATTGCAACACCCTACAGCGGGGATCCCTCACGCTTGTGCGACACGGAGATCACCATATGACTACACCAATAATAAGACATATAACTCAAACCAATCATGATCATCAATCAACCCATAGGACAAAACGGATCTACTCAAACATAATAGGATAGCCACACATCATTGGATAATAATATATAGCGTTGAGTATCTTGTTTAAGTAGAGCTTACAACGGGTAAAAGAGAGGTTACACCTCTTCATAGAGGGGGAGAGAGTTGGTGATGACGGTGGCGAAGTTGTTGGTGTAGATCACCGTCATGATGATGGCCCCGGCGGCATTCCGGCGCCACCGGGAGAGAGGGGGAGAGAGCCTCCTCCTTCTTCTTCTTCTTCATTGGCCTCCCCCTAGATGGGAGGAGGGTTTCCCCTCTGGTCCATGGCCTCCATGGTGGCGGAGGGGCAGGAGCCCCTCCGATATTGGATCTATCTCTTTGTTTCGTGTTTTTGGCCTTTCACCATTTCTTAAATATCCGGAGACCCGTAACTTCGATTGGACTGGAATTTTAACATGTTTTTTATCCGGATATAAGCTTCCTTGCGGCCGAAGGACACCTCCAGTCGACCTACGGGGTGGCCACAAGCCCGCCAGGCGCGCCTTGGGTAGGGTGGCGCCCCCCTTGAGCTTGTGGGCCACTCGGGCATCGTCTTGCGTTGATTCCGCTTCCCAAAAATCACATATATTCCAAAAAAAATCTCCGTAAATTTTTATCGCGTTTGGATTCCATTTTGCTTGGATTTTCTGCGAAACAAAAAATATGCAACAAACAGGAACTGACACTCGGCACTTGATCAATATGTTAGTCCCAAAACATGATATAAAATGTTGCCAAAAGTATATGAAAGTTGTAGAATATTGGCATGAAACAATCAAAAATTATAGATAAGACAGAGACATATCAGCATCCCCAAGCTTAATTCATGCTCGTCCTCGAGTAGGTAGATGATAAAAAAGATAATTTTTGATGTGGAATGCTACGTAGCATAATCATGATTATATAATCTAATCATGGCATGAATATTAAGACACGAGTGATTCAAAACAATAGTCTATCAATTTGACATCAAAAGAATAATACAAGACATGTATGTAGTGCATCATTGCCTTTCAGAATAA
The DNA here is from genome assembly GCF_018294505.1 of Triticum aestivum. Taxonomy (NCBI): domain Eukaryota; kingdom Viridiplantae; phylum Streptophyta; class Magnoliopsida; order Poales; family Poaceae; genus Triticum; species Triticum aestivum. The sequence continues at coordinate 675,882,792 of NC_057797.1, read as the reverse complement.
TGGAGCTAAAGGAAATAACCTCTGCACTTAATTGTGGTAAGCATGGCACACTCAGTCTTCCCTGTACAAAGTATAAATCATGAGCACCTTGGTGTCAAACCAGGCAATTGGATCATACTTCTAACGCGCTTCAGCATTTTCAACTTCACTCAATACATTAGCGTGAGTCATGGATATAGCACTATTGGTGAAATAGAATGTGGTGGTAGGGACCAATAGGAGAAGAAAGAAAGTCTCGCATCTGAAAGGACCATGATGTCGCCTAGAGGGGGGGGTGAATAGGCATTTTAAAATCTTTTACGGATTTGGCTATATCTTGATGCGGAAATAAACTAAGCGGATACTTTTCAAGCACAAATCCTAAATATACTAGGCTCAACTAAGTGCACCAACATCTTATTCTAAATAAGATGAGCACAACAAGGATACTCGTAAGCACAGGTAAGTTACACAAACTTACTCAAGATATCACACAATATGGAAATGAAAGATACAAGATAGTAATTCACACTAAGCACAAAATAGAATAGTAGTAGCAAGTATGAATTGCAAACTAGAAAGTGTTGGCCTAAATAATCTCTATGATATGGTAACCAACACAAAATAATGAGGAAAATAAGGATACTACCAAGCACAAGTAAGTTACACAGACTTACTTGAGCAATATCACAATATATGGGAGTGAATGACACAAGTTAACAATTCACACTAATCACAAGATATATCAATGGTAGCAAGTATGAATTGTGCATGTAAAGTGTAGGCCTAATTAATCTCTACAAGGAAATGGCCACCACAATATAATGAGGACAACAATATATAGTGAATGCACAGTCGAGTGACCAAAGTAAACCACAAGTAAGGAGAAAGGGGTAGGGATAACCGAAGTCACGGAGACAAGGATGTATCCCGATGTTCACTTCATTGGAGGGAAGCTAGTCACCGTTGGAGGGATGGTGTTACCACAAAGGCACACCAACATCACGAAGGCTCACCCTATTCTCCTTGAGATATCACCACGAAGGCGATTCCCAACCACTAGTGGTAGACCTTGAGGCGGCCTCCAAACCTTCACAAACTTTCCGGGGGACAAATTACAAGCTGATTCCTCACCGGAGTACTCCTACCGCCTAGGAGTCTCCAACCTCCAAGAGTAACAAGACCAAGGGGGAAATGCTCAAGACTTGCTCAAATCACGACTTGTTTTGGTCACAAGAGGGAGAGGCAGAGGATCTATCTTTTGATTTGAAAAACTCTCAAGAACACTCACTAATCTCTCCGGGATCTAAGATTTGGTGTAGGAGAAGTGAGAGGGAGCCACTTGTGTTCTTGGTGCGATTTAGATGAAGTGGTCAACCCTCTCCCGGAGTGGGAGAGGGATATTTATACCCCCAAGAAAATAGAGTCATTTCCCGCAGTTGTTGACCTGCCCGGATGATCTGGACGCATACCGGGATGATCCGAGCAATGCCCGGATGTCCGGGAAGGTTAATATACAATGTGGTGAAGTAGATACCCGGATGTCCGAGACACAGCCGGATGATCCGGGTGGGTAGCCGGATGATCCAGCAAGCAAAATGAGCTATTGTGATGAATTTATGAATAACCCGGATGATCTGGGAGAGAACCCAGATGATCCGGCCAAACCAAACTGATGCAGCCCTGAAACTAAAACAGGCACAACTTTTACATCCGGACTCTGATTTTGATGATCTTGGGCTCGTTTTGAAGCTATGGAAAAAACCCAGGTCCTCACATAGAGAACCACCCAAGATCAACCAAAAACGAGGATGCAAAATATGAAAAGGTTTTATCATATATTTGGGTAACCTATTTGGATTTGGATTTTCTTTGGTATATAGGATAGGAGTGGAATTGTGTAGAGAAGATGTTGACTTGAGCAAATCTATCGCGAACCCCTTTAATCCCCTCTTAATAGTGCGGGATCCCTATAACTCAAGAATCATAAAAGAGCTACACTACATAGCTATCAAGAATCCATTCTTGAGTGTATGTGTTCCTTCGGTGGTCATCACTCCACAACACTAACGTCGAAGGAATACCTTTGACTCGAGCCTTTCGCTTGATCTTGAAGTTGAAGTTTCTCCTTGGCTCAAGTTGAATGGCAAGACATTGGTGAGGTCTTCAAGTAGCTCCCCCATACACAATGTGGGAAGCTTTGCTTTGTATTTATCTTCACTTGTCCATCATGTGATCATCCACACGCTTCAAGCATGTAATCCTTCGAGATAGTTATCTTGAACTTACCCTTGTCAACCATGATCATCAACACTTGATGTCATCCTCTCATAGACACTTGAAATCTCACTCTCTTGATGCGAGCCCATGAGAATCACCTAACCCTCAAAAACATAGACAACACATAGTATGGGTTAGTACACAAAGCGCAATTGACAAATTCTTATCATACCACAAGATCTCATGTGGCACATGATTTGCGCTTGTGTGTTGACCATCTTTGAATTCAATCTTCGATCTTCATCTTGGTCAACATTTATCTTTGCTCCATGATTAATCTTGATGCACAACTATATGTATATGTCATTCATTCTGAATCCATTCAATATCCTTCTTGCATCACCCATGGAACAAACCTTCCTATATAAATTGATGTCATTGTTTCTTCATAGGAATTGTTATTCATTATCAAGTCTCAATGCATATATTTTTGTTGATGGATTACATCCACCAATTCATCCAATATTATTCATGCATTGCAAATGGAACTTTCCTTCAAATGTATATCTCAATGCAAACATTAGTCCATTAGGATTGTCATTTAATTACCAAAACCATGCATGGGGACTACATGTACTTTCAATCTCCCCCATTTTGGTAATTGATGACAATCTCAACAAGAGGGTTTATATAATGAATTTTTAAACAAGCATGCAATTTATCTGAGGATAAATTGTATACTTGGGATGGTTGTACTACCATCAAGACGCTACAAAAGCATTTGATGATAGTACACCCATAGTATATAGAGCAAACTCCCCCACAATATATGCATGTGTGAATGAACTTGAATGTCATTGCAGATATTGGTTGACATAAACTAGGAGAAGATTTCTCTATATACAATACTCATCCATGCAATAAGAATATATAACAAGGGTAGATATGCATGAGTGACAACAATAACTACAAAAGATATTTATCTTAAACCCTCTAAACTTCTCCCCATTGGCAACAAATGCCAAAATGGAAGACAAAACATCTAGCAGACCAATATAGTATGAGTTCCTCCTTCATGTGTGCATATCACAAAATGTGAGTGAAAACAAATGCACATATTCAATGATGAACAATTAAATGAGCTTGGAATCTATAGAATGCAATCAGATACGAAGATATGAACTTTTTCATGTATAAAAATTTCTAAGTGGCCAATAATATTCATGATATTTATCCACAAAGAAACTCGTATACACAAAAAGAAAGGTTGCAATTGATAAGAACATGATATCCACAAGTGAATCCACTATTATACAACTTGAGCCTAGTCATAATAGCAAGGCACATGGCACAAAGCACATGGCACAAATTGATCTCATTTGCATAAAACAAAGTGAAGCAAGCAACCAAAAGATCCGATGGGCCAAAAGGATAGAAGAATATTACGATTTGGGTAAAGGAGTGTTCTAAGGAAAACAGAGAAGCTCCCCATGATTTGTGCACTATTTAGAATTTTTGTATTTGGATACAAGTGCACAAAATAGGATCATCACTCCCCCAAAATCAATAGGAACACAAAACAATTGCAAGCAAGCATAGATAAGAAAAGAAGCCTAGCGCTTGCAACAAGCATATGGTTGAGCAACATGTAAATGAGGCAACCTAAGAATAGGCACAACCAAAATGATGTGTGCGAGTCATGTCAAAGCACTTGAGAAGACTAATATAAGGATGAGAATTAAGAATCAACGTAGTCTTGAGTAAATGAGATACAAGGTGCCAGACATGTCCTTCCCACACACACGAAGTTAAGAAGGTCATACACACATCAAGCAAATGGGTTCACAAGCTCACTAATAGCAAATTAAAAATCAAAGCCTGTGACAACCCATGATGAAGATAGGAAATAATAGGCTTGTCAAGACAAGCACTAGGACAACAATCTTCATCGAACATGAGTGCACCAAGATGCAAAGAGGTAAGACACGCACTCATACAACAAATGCTTCTATGGAGCCACCAAAGATATAAAAATAGAATGAAACGGTGGACATGAAAGAATAGGGATATCAACTAGAGATGTAACTTCTCTCACGTGTATAAGATTCTAGGTAGATGCCAACCATGATGATATATATCCGCAAAGAAGGATGTACACATGAAATAGTTACAAAAGGAAAGAATAAGATATCCAAACGGGAGATATAAAATATACCAATTAGATCTTTGCTTGAAAGTATAGCACATGACTTAATATGATCTTATTGTATATTAATGAACTCCAAATACACAACCATCAAAGACATCACAACTAGCAACAAGAGATCATTGTTGGGATGCTTTGAGAAAGGAAACAAGTATAACAAGAACGAGTTAAGAAATTCATGCCATGATGCAACCTACACAAGGTTAAATGCAAGAAATGTATGCATGAAGTGGATACTTGTTACCGAGATAGCATTGGAATGATGTAGTAGGTAATGGTTCAAGCTTGGCTCTAATTTCCTCATAGTGCCACCACCTTCATGAATAAGCCAAGCACCCAATGCTTCTCAAATGTACCTAAAACAATTTAAGTACAATATGCTCCCCAAACTTATTGGGTCCGATGTAGTTAGCATAACTACAAAACATAGGGTAAAATCACTTAAATATGTGCATATCGATATGAATTTGAATTTCATGCACACTTATCTATTAAGAATTTGATGGATTTACCATATATATTGGATCAAATAAAGCAAACAAGGCATGTGAACTTACACATGGTCAATACGCATGCACAAGCCTACCAAAATCCAAGGAGATACAAGTTGGACAAATGAACACATAACCGTTAATACTTCCAATAACATCACTAGTCATTCATGTTGTCCAAAATGACTCAAAGTGACAAATCAACATATGATAGCACACAAAGTTCAACATATGAACGAAGGAAAACCAATGAGCATATAAGATATGCATTGCACACATACTCACGGGAATATCTCACTCAAGTAGATATAGGACACTATAAACAATGAGATAACAAACTACCATAACTCCATACAAACCAATAAGATGAACTCGATCAAAATGGTGTTTCCAGTTGTCATTCGGTGTAGAAACCAAATAAGTACATGATCATCTATACTAACACACGCATAATATGAGAGTTTAGAAATAAACATAGTGTTTGGATAGCATATTATTAACATTCCAATTAGATAGATCATCATGCAAAGCACAAATTGAATGGCTTTATTCAAATGATTTTCCAAATGCGATTTTTAAGATAACCATGGGCAAAACCGCACAAGAATACCATACTCAAACAAAGCATTGCATGCCACAGAGATATAAGATAATCTCAAATATAAATTCTAAGTGGCAAACTGGCTCACACGAGAAGTGATATGCACAAAGTATATCACTCCCCCATAATGTGATAATCCATGTATTATCCACAAGAGGCAAATGAAACCCAACTAAGAATAACTAATGGATGAGGATTTGAGTTTCAAATGAACTTTGCATACTACATAGTATCTAGATAATATTGCACTAACAATACTAGGTGGTATCCTACATATATACACATTTAAGGTTTGTGATATGCGTAAAACATAGCACTCCCCCATAATGTGATGATCCATGAATATCTCAGAAGAGCCAAAGAAGATTCAACTAATGAAGCAATAAAGGCTCGAAACCACACACACAACTATATGATGTGCTTAGCAACCTACACATGCTAGATAACACGAATCAAGCATATTAGGAGGCACAACGTAAACAAGAGAAGTATGATCCTCAACAAGAGAAGTATGATACCCCAAGATGAAGTTTGTTCCTCAACAAGAGAAGTATGATCCCACTTCTTTCAAGGGAACACAAGCTCAATATGATCTTCCACCACAAGACCACAAGCTCAAAGGCAAGGACAAGCTTCAAGAAGAGATTGATTCATTTGAAGAAGCTCCAAAGGCCTTGGTCAAGTGGGTTCCCAAGACTACATCAAGCTCTACTTGATCAAGTACAACTACAACTCCAAGTATTCCCATCAAGATGATTTGGATCCCAAAGAAGAACTAGAGAGTTCCCGAGGGTGACTCCGCCAACATACTTCACTCATATTCATTTTGGCAAGGACAAGTGCAATCAACTTTCACATCTTGCACTAGTTCATGGAGTCACAAACCCTCTTGTTGGTAATACAAGGGACAAGGTAACCTAATACTTTCATGGACAACATCATATGTGTATCTCACTCTATGTCTATGGATATCATTGTATGTTCCTTGTGGGAATAACCCATGTAAGTATTGAAAGTGCAACTCACTCCAATGGATTGCTCCAAATGATCAACATCAACATTGAGCATCTACATCTTCAACACCTACATGAAGTCATCATCGATAAAACCCAAGGTTAGTTCATCCCTCTCAGGGGGGATATCACATCTAGGGGGAGATTGGCTCTAAGAATTGAGCTAAAGCAACTCTAATGGTGTGAACACAACAATGCTTTATGTAAAAGTGGTAACCCCACTTGTGCTTAAACGATGACTATGACCTACGATCAGATGTTCTCATTTGACTCCTCAATATACTCATATATAGATGACCTAGTCATCGCCAATTGCTTGATATATGCTAGAGTATTTGTGCATGCTTTTCCACATATTTCATTTGCTATCTTATTGTGTGAGCATGTTGGTTGCATATTTTTCCCATTCGGGGACATCCATTTGTTGCTTTGATTGTTTGGCTTTTCTTTTTGTCAAATGGATGGACAAGAATTCCTAAGCACTCCCTCTAGATATCTATGCTTTTCTCGTCTCAAACTCTATTCATGCTACATCACAAAGTTTGATCAAGTCGAATTCGGACCCTCCGGGTGAGGAGCACTCAGAGCCACCGATCCGTCAAGGGCTTAAACTTCCAAAACCTCTTAATGACATTTCGGTCTGACTGATTCATTCCTTTCGGTCCCATCGAAATCATTGAGTTGATCTAGGTTTTCACCTCGGTGCAACCGATTAGAACAGTTCGGTCTCACCAAGTTGCAATAACCGCTTGCGATTCTGCATCTCGGTGCCACTGAGTCGTTCCACTCGGTCACATCGACAGTGACCGGGTATATATATATATATATGTCGCAGGTTGAATTTGGAAAATTGTTCAAACACTCCAACCATGCCTACCCAGCTCTACCGCTCCTCCTGGTCTCCGGATCATCTCCGTCGTCGCCAGCGCCCTCCTGCCGCTGGTCTCCGCCGCCGTCAACGGGAATCCCATCTGTCGTTGTCGTTGTAGCGAGTTCCTCACTGAGTTAGGGTATGGACTCGATCCCTTTGTGTATTACTTTACTACGATTCTTGCGCAAAGGTTAATGTCATGTTTCTAGCCACGATTGAGATCAATCTATCCACCTAAAACTTCCTCTAGATTAGATTTGATGCAAAACCTTAGGGTTAGGATTTCGCCGAACTCATCTCAGACCGACCGATTTGAAGAATCCGGTCTCACCGATTTGGCCTAGGCCATTGCACATGTACTACTCAGTCTGACCGAAGTGTACAAATCAGTGTGACCGAGTTCACTCTGTGTGAAACCCTAGCATCTCAGAGTCACCGAACTGCGTTTCGGTTTGACCGAAATCACATGTTTTGACTCCGAAGCTTCTTCGATGTCATCGAGTTTGTCGTGTTGGTAGCTCAGAAATGCTTTCTGCAGAAAATTAAAATTAAGTTTTTGTCTCAACTTTTTGCAAAAACCAGCTATGCTTTGTGATGCTCATCCACTCTACCTATACCTATCTATTCACAGGGTCAGTTTCAGCCATGTCAGACAACAGTGACAGTCAGAACAGGTCAGAGGAGCAGGCACATCTCAGTGAGGGCACTAGTCCATCAAGCAACTATGATGATGGAAGCAGGAGCACACCAAGCAATTTTCCTAAGGCTTTAACTAGGCAAAGGAAGAAGAGAACCTCAGATTCTGAAGATGAGGACTATGTTGGTGATGAGGAAGTGACCTCAAAGAAGAAAGTACTCAAGAAAGAGCAAGTTGTTGCTGCCATCAAGCCTGGTATGCACAACAAGGATCCTTCCCAGAGGAAGCCCATGTCTAAAGCTAGAGCCTGCACTCTAGAAACCATGCAACCTGGAGAGGAAGAGGCTGCTGGAGGCAAGAAAAGGAAGGAAAAGGTCAAGAAGACCATGGCTAGAGTGATTGGAAAACTTTCCGTGATGAAAGAATCTGATGAGGATGATGAGGAAGAGGAAGAGCCAGTGCCCAAGTCACAGAAACTCATGGGGGATGCAATCAAGTCTGGGGTTGCTTCATCTAAGCCCAAGACAGCTCCCAAGCCATCTGCTCAAGCTCCAAATCATCTGCACCCAAGAGATCCACAAGAAACATTCTAGCTGCTGAGAAGAACAAGGCCCCAATGCTTGAAGTGCAAGAGGATGAAGAGCCCCAAGTGCTCAGAAAGATTAAACCAAAGATTCCAGATCATGATGACAATCATCCAGTGGCTGAGAATATGAAGTTGAGAAAGGATGCAGGTCTCAGACTCTGGAGACAGAATGATCCATATGTTGTGAGGAGAAGGACTGATGTGGACTATAGATTTCACACTAAGGAGCAGCAAGATTTCTATGAGATGGTTCTCTTGGACAAGAAGCCCATAAGTGACATGAGATGGGTTGATTGGGAATTCATTGATGAGAATGAAAATTACTTCCCAGGAGTTCAAGAGAGTTTCAGGATGAACGGAGTTGACACTTTTGTTGGTCAGAAGCTGACTAAATGGAATGATGAGATGGTCATGCAATTTTATTCAACTACACATTTCTACCCAGATGGCAAGATAGTCTAGATGACTAAAGGCACAAGGTTTCAATCATCAATTTTGAGTGGGCCAAGTTGATCAATGCCCCCGAAGAAGGTGAGGATGACATAGATGTCTATGCCAAGTCAAGGAAGGGACATAACTCCATGGCTCACATGTACAAGGAAATTCCTGATGATGCCTTGGAGACTCACAAGTTTGGGTCAATCTATTATATATCTGCTGTCAGGACTCACCACTATTAGCACTATACTGAGGCACACTCTGCTCCCCAAGTCAGGAGACCATAGGATGATCCGTGGTCACTCCATCAACCTACTATATTTGTTTGATGTGCCAGAGAAGTTCAAAGTGATGACCTTGATTGTTGAAACTATCAAGAGGACTGCTGCAGACCAGAAGAGATCATGTGGATATGCCCCCCATATTCAGATGCTCGTCAACTCCAAGATAGGGACATGTGAAAGATTGCGGATGTCGCCTAGAGGGGGGGTGAATAGGAGCTTTAAAATAATTACGGTTTAGGCTTGAACAAATGCGGAACAAACCTAGCGGTTAATTTGCCAAGCACAAAACCTAAAACAACTAGGCTCACCTATGTGCACCAACAACTTATGCTAAGCAAGATAAGCAACTATGTGATAGCAAGATATATGACAAAGAACAATATGGCTATGACAAAGTAAAGTGCAAAAGTAAAGGGCTCGGGTAAGAGATAACCGAGGCACGCGGAGACGACGATGTATCCCGAAGTTCACACCCTTACGGATGCTAATCTCCGTTTGGAGCGGTGTGGAGGCACAATGCTGCCCAAGAAGCCACTAGGGCCACCGTAATATCCTCACGCCCTCGCACAATGCAAGATGCCGTGATTCCACTAAGGGACCCTTGAGGGCGGTCACCGAACCCGTACAAATGGCAACCCTTGGGGCGGTCACCGAACCCGTACACTTTGGCAACCCTTGGGGGTGGTCACCGGTACCCGTCAAATTGCTCGGGGCGATCTCCACAACCTAATTGGAGACCCCAACGCTTGCTCGGAGTTTTACACCACAATGATTGAGCTCCGACCACCACCAACCGTCTAGGGCGCCCAAGCACCCAAGAGGAACAAGCTCAAGGGTACCAAGCACCCAATAGTAATAAGCTTCTCAACTTGTAACTTCCACGTATCATCGTGGAGAACTCAAACCGATGCACCAAATGCAATGGCAAGGGCACACGGAGTGCCCAAGTCCTTCTCTCTCAAATCCCACCGAAACAACTAATGCTAGGGAGGAAAATGAGAGGAAGAACAAGAAAGAGAACACAAAGAACTCCAAGATCTAGATCCAAGGGGTTCCCCTCACATAGAGGAGAAAGTGATTGGTGGAAATGTGGATCTAGATCTCCTCTCTCTTTCCCTCAAAAACTAGCAAGAATCCATGGAGGGTTTGAGAGTTAGCAAGCTCGAAGAAGGTCAACAATGGGGGAAGAACATGAGCTCGAAGTATAAGGTTGAATGGGGAAGAAGACCCCCTTTTATAGGAGCTCCCAAATCCAACCGTTATGTGCTCAGTCTGCTCACGAGCGGTACTACCGCTCAGGGGAGCGGTACTACCGCCCAGGCGGTAGAACATGGAGAGCGGAGCGAAATAGAGTGCGAGGCAGAGCCGTATGAGCGGCACTACCGCTGGAGCCAGCGGTACTGCCGCTTGGCCCAGCAGTACTACCGCTGGGACCGCGCACAACGCCTACCACAAGCACAGGGAGAAGGAACAGGGAGGAGGGCCATTGAGCGGCACTAGGGGCGGTGGTAGCCGCGGTACTACCGCACATGAGCGGTACTACCGCTCCAACTGCCACTCCTACTATCGCTGAACCCGACACGAGAAAACCACGTCTCGAGTCGAGGCGGTACCAGCGCGGAACTGGAGCCGTACTACCGCTTATGGCCATGGGCGGTACTACCGCTGTGGGACAGCGGTACTACCGTTTGTGGCGATAAGTGGTACTGTCGCTCGGGCCCATCGGTACTACCACTGGCGCCATCCTTATGCCACTTCCAAGAAAGCAAGTACACTCCACAGAAAACCAGAACTGCCATAACTTCTGCATATGAGCTCCGAATTGAGCAAACTCAAGCTTGTTGGAAACAAGACGACGAGTCGCATCAAAACAGCAAGGGGAGGTATGCCTAACAAAAAGAGGAGTGAAACCTCCAACCGAGAAGAACCGGCAAAACCTCCAACATTGAAAACATCATAGAAGATGCATGTGAACTCCGTTTTCGATAAACTCGAGCTTGTCATCAAGATGACCATAAGCTCTAAGACACACAAAGAGAACCAAATAAGAACCAAGAAAGATGATGCAAAGATGCAATGGTTTGAGCTCTCTATGAACGATACGATCAAGATACTCATCGAGAGCCCCCCTTGATAGTACGGCTATCGATCCTAAAACCCGGTCTCCCAACTACCACTTATGAGACCGGTAAAATAAAAAACCTATCAAGGGCAAACCTTTGGCTTGCACATGGTCCACTTGAGCTAGATGATGGTGATCTTGACTCCCTCAAGTTGGACCACCTTTCTTGATTGCATTGGCTCGATGAAGACTAGTTGATTGCTCCCCATACTCCATTATGGGTGAGCCACTCTTCCGCACATCTTCATGAATCCATTGTTACCACAATGGACGGCAAGATTCAAGCATTTGATCTCTTCATGATGATCCACTTGAACTTGCACACCGCAACCTAACCCCATAAAGAACATGGGTTAGTACACAAAGCGTAATTCAGAATGCTTACCATACCATGGGATCACTTGATCCCTCTCGGTACATCTTCTATGCTTTGTGGGTTGATCAACTTGATTCATTCTTGACTTATTCTTTATCAACCCAGAATCTTTCCAATTCTCTTCATTTGGATGACGTCTTGAAGGTAGACATGAATGATCACACAATCTTCTTCTTCAAGACATGCTTGCAATAAGCTCAACACTCACATGACCAATCTTTGGATAATTCCTTGAATAGCACCTTGGTCGAAACAAACTCTCCTTGAAACCAACACATGTACTCCAAGAAAAGCCTATGGATAAAACCTTCAAATATAACAAAAGGCAACCATTAGTCCATAGAGATTGTCATCAATTACCAAAACCAAACATGGGGGCACCGCATGTTCTTTCAACATGGACATATCTACTAGACAAAGAGCACCTTCCCCTAAGGCCAGACTTTGAGGACAATGTGGTTGTCGTGGATGCTTCACATCCTACATTGTAGAGGCTCATGAGAAGTGAGAGAAAGCAAAGGCAACAAAGACTTCCACAGTACCACATGTTTCAGCTGTCAATCTCAAGACCAAGCAAGACCAGCTCAGCTATATGCTTGAGGTAACAGTGAGAATAGAGAAAGGACTAGCCACCATGACTCGAAATCAAGAGAGCCTTGAGAGGATCTTTGAGACAAAGCTTCATGATCTAGATGTGAAGGTCACCGAGATCCATACCATAGTTGAGAAGCTACAGGAAGAGATTGAGGACAGGAGTGACAGACCAACTACCAACACTTTTCTGTGTGTGCCAAAGGCACAGAGGTCTGTAGTTGTGCCAGTTGTCAGTGATACAAGGACGACCACTTTAGCACCTGCAGCAACTGCCCCAGTTATTCCTCCAGTTGCAACTCCTCCAGCTCCTCAGACATGAACATAAGTTTTTGCAGACAGACTCCTCTCCACGCCATCTTCGCACACCGGAGCTCCCGGAGATCGTACTTAGAGTGTCGCATGAGCGATCGGTCCCACTGAGTTCGCAACGCAAACTCTCTTTTTCCCTTCATAACATTTCGGTCTCACCGAAATGAGTGATTGATCCCACCGAGTTTGCCTGGCCAACTCTTTGTTTGCTCATTGCTGAAATCGGTCTCACCGAGTTCATGTAATTGGTCACACCGAGATGAGGTTTTGCCCTAACCCTAGAACATCGGTCGCACCGAATTGATCATGTCGGTCCCACTGAAATTCATAACGTTCACATTTTGAACTGAATTGGTCTCACCGAGTTCACCTATTCTGTCTGACCGAGTTGGGTCAAATGTGTGTAACGGTTGGATTTTGTGTGGAGGCTATATATACCCCTCCACCCCCTTCTCTATTCAAGAGAGAGCCATCAGAACGTGCCTACACTTCCACTACTCATTTCTGAGAGAGAACCACCTACTCATGTGTTGAGACCAAGACATTTCAATACAACCACAAGAATCTTGATCTCTAGCCTTCCCCAAGTTGCTTTCCACTCAAATCATCTTTCCACCATAGCCAAATCTATTAGAGAGAGTTGAGTGTTGGGGAGACTATCATTTGAAGCACAAGAGCAAGGAGTTCATCATCATCACACCATCTATTACCTTTTGGAGAGTGGTGTCTCCTAGATTGATTAGGTGTCACTTGGGAGCCTCCGACAAGATTGTGGAGTTGAACCAAGGAGTTTCTAAGGGCAATGAGATCGCCTACTTCGTGAAGATCTACCCAAGTGAGGCAAGTCCTTCGTGGGCGATGGCCATGGTGGGATAGACAAGGTTGCTTCTTCGTGGACCCTTTTTGGGTGGAGCCCTCCATGCACTCGCGCAACCGTTACCCTTCATTGGTTGAGGTCTCCATAAACATGGACGTATGATAGCACCACCAATTAGAACCACGCCAAAAATCTCCATGTCTACATTGCTTTTGCCTTCTCTGAACCCTTCCCTTTACCTTCATATGCAATGTTTTTACTTTCCGCTGCTACACTCTTAGAATTGCATGTGTAGGTTGATTGCTTGACTTGTGCTAAGTTGCTAAAATCTGCCAAGACTTAAAATTGGGAAAAGGCTAGATTTTTATTTGGTCAAGTAGTCTAATCACCCCCTCTAGACCTACTTTTGATCCTACACATATTTCCTTCACATATTGCTTTGCATGATCGTAAGATAGCTAGCATGATATTTTCATGGCTTGTCTGTTTTTTGATATCTTTGCTATGCTAGATCATTGCACATCCTGGTACACTGCCAGAGGCATTCATATAGCCATCATGTATTAGTTTTATCAAATTGTAATATCGAGTTGTAAGTACATGAAAGTGTGGTGATCATCATTATTAGAGCATTGCCCCAGTGATGAAATCACGATGGAGGCTACGATTCCCTCACATCAGGATGAGACTTTGGACTTACAAAAATAAAAAGAGCCCAAAATAAAAAAAAGAGCCCAACAAGCCAAAAAAAATAAAAAATAATAATGAGAGAACAAGAGAGAAGGGGAAATGTTACTATCCTCTTACCACACCTGTGCTTCAGAGTAGCACCATGTTCTTCCTATAGAGAGTCTCTTAAGTTATCACTTTCATATACTAGTGGGAATTTTTCATTATAGAACTTGGTTTGTATATTCCGATGATGGGCTTCCTCAAATGCCCGAGGTCTTGATGAGCAAGCAAGTTGGATGCACACCCACTTAGTTTGATTTGTGAGCTTTCATACACTTATAGTTCTAGTGCATTCGTTGCATGGCAATCCCTACTCCTCGCATTGATATCAATTGATGGGCATCTCCATAGCCTGTTGATCCGCCTAGTTGATGCGGGACTTTCTTCCTACTCCTATTGATCCCTACCAGTGCATTCTATTCCACCCATGGTACTATATCCAAGGCTCACGCTCGTGTATTGAGTGAAGTTGAAAATGCTGAAGCGCGTTAGAAGTACGAACCAATTGCCTGGTTTGACACCAAGGTGCTCATGATTTAGACTTTATGCAGGGAAGACTGAGTGTGTTATGCTTACCACAATTAAGTGTATAGAAGTTGTTTCCTTTATCTCCATTATTATGAAAGGCAATGATGAATTACATGCATGTCTTGTATTATGGTTTCGATGTCAAGTGATAGACTGTTGGTTTGAATCACTCATGTCTTAATATTCATGACATGATTAGATTACATGATCAAGATTATGCTAGGTAGCATTCCACATAAAAAATTATCTTTTTTATCATTTAACTACTTGAGGATGAGCATGAATTAAGCTTGGGGATGCTGATACGTCTCCGTCGTATCTATAATTTTTGATTGTTTCATGCCAATGTTTTACAACTTTCATATATTTTTGGCAACATTTTATACCATTTTTGGGGACTAACATGTTGATCCAGTGCCGAGTGCCAGTTCCTTTTTGTTGCATGTTTTTTGTTTCGTAGAAAATCCGTATCAAATGGATTCCAAACGTGATAAAAATTTACGGAGTTTTTTTTTGAATATATGTTATTTTTGGGAAGCGAAATCAACACGAGACGATGCCCGAGGGGTCCATAAGCCCTTGAGGCGCGCACCCTACCCAGGGCGCGACCAGGGGGCTTGTGGCTACCCCGAAGGTCGGTTGGAGGTGTCCTTCGGACGCAAGGAAGCTTATATCCAGGTAGAAAACATGTTAAAATTTTAGCCCAATCAGAGTTACGGGTCTCCGGTAATTTAAGAAATGGTGAAAGGCCAGAAACAGGGGTCGTGAAACAGAAGAGAAACAGAGAGACAACTCCAATCTTGGAGGGGCTCTCGCCCCTCTGTCGACATGGAGGCAATGGACCAGAGGGGAAACCCTCCTCCCATATAGGGGGGAGGTCAAGTAAGAAGAAGAAGGAGTGGGGCTCTCTCCCCCTCGCTCTCGGTGGTGCCGGAACGTCGCCGGGGCAATCATCGTGTCACAGCGATCTACACCAACACCTCCGTCATCTTCCCCAACATCTTAATCACCTTGCCTCATCTATATTCAGCGGTCCACTCTCCCGCAACCCGCTGTACCCTCTACTTGAACATGGTTATTTATGCTTCATATTATTATCCAATGATGTGTTGCCATCCTATGATGTTTGAGTAGATTTTTGTTGTCCTATCGGTGATTGGTGAATTGCTATGATTGGTTTAATTTGCACATGGTTATGTTGTTGTCCTTTGGTGCCCATCATATGAGCGTGCGTGTGGATCACACCAGAGGGTTAGTTGCATGTTGATAGGACTGTGTATTGGAGGGTAAGGGTGACAGCAGCTTCAGCCTGGCATAGAAATTGATGCATACGGTATTGAAGGGGGACCAATATATCTTAAGGCTATGGATGGGTTTTACCTTAATGAATGATAGTAGTTGCGGATGCTTGCTGGAGTTCCAGTCATAAGTGCATAGAATTCCAAGTAAGGGATGACATGCTAGCAGTGGCCTCTCCCACATAAAACTTGCTATCGGTCTAGTAACGTAGTCAATTCCTTAGGGACAATTCCGCAACTCCTACCACCACTTTTCCACACTCGCTATACTCACTTAATTGTTTATTTATATAAATAGCCCCTAGTTTTTATTTACGTGCTTTTTATTTTGTTGCAAACCTATCCCACAACACCTCAAAGTACTTCTAGTTTCATACTTGTTCAAGGTAAAGCGAACGTTAAGCGTGCGTAGAGTTGTATTGGTGGTCGATTGAACTTGAGGGAATATTTGTTCTATCTTTATCTCCTCGTTGGGCTCGACACACTTACTTATCGAAAGAGGCTACAACTGACCCCCTACACTTGTGGGTTATCAGCATCACATGTGGAACATATCTTCATATATATGTTGATCCAATTGTTCTTCCATACAAATGCATACATTAATCTTGATGGTTTTCATCAATCCATCCAATATTCTTCATGCATTGCCCACGGAACTTCCCTTGAAATGAATCTCAATGGAAAATACTAGCCCATAGGGGTCGTCACTAATTACCAAAATCACACATGGGGACTGAATGTACTTTCACATCACATGTGTGTCACTAGCCACCTTACCCTGTGACCACGGAGTCCAAGAGCCATTCCCACGGGGGCCAAGAGTCGTGCCCACAGTGTCAAGATTAAGTCTCTGGACACCCCGTACGGGTTAATTGTTGGGGAACGCAGTAATTTCAAAAAAATCCTACGCACACGCAAGATCATGGTGATGCATAGCAACGAGAGGGGAGAGTATAGTCCACGTACCCTCGTAGATCATAAGCGGAAGCATTATGACAACGCGGTTGATGTAGTCATACGTCTTCACGATCGACCGATCCTAGCACCGAAAGTACGACACCTCCGCGATCTGCACACGTTCGGCTCGGTGACGTCCCACGAACTCACGATCCAGCAGAGTGTTGAGGGAGAGCTTCGTCAGCACGACGGCATGATGACAGTGATGATGATGCTACCGGAACAGGGCTTCGCCTAAGCACCGCTACGATATGACCGAGGTGGATTATGGTGGAGGGGGCACCGCACACGGCTAAAAGATCAATGATCAACTTGTGTGTTTATGAGGTGCCCCCTGGCCACATATATAAAGGATGGAGGGAGGAGGAGGCCGGCCCTCATAGGGCGCGCCCAAAGTGTGGAGTCCTAGTAGGATTACACCTCCCACATGGAATAGGAAAAAGGGAAGGGAGATGGAGAAGGAAGGAAGGGGCGCCCCCTTTTCCTAGTCCAATTAGAACCAGTCCATGGGGAAGGGGTGCGGCCACCCTTGAGGCCTTTCTCTCCTTCCCTGTATGGCCCATTAAGGCCCAATACGAATTCCCCTAACTCTCCGGTACTCCGAAAAATTCCCGAATCACTCGGAACCTTTCCGATGTCCGAATATAGCCTTCCAATATATCGATCTTTACGTGTCGACCATTTTTGAGACTCCTCGTCATGTCCCCGATCTCATCCGGGACTCCGAACAAACTTCAGTCATCATGTCACATACCTCATAATACAAATTGTCACAGAATGCTAAGCGTGCGGACCCTACGGGTTCGAGAACTATGTAGACATGACCGAGACACATCTCTGGTCAATAACCAATAGCACAACTTGGATGCTCATATTGGCTCCTACATATTCTACGAAGATCTTTATCGGTCAAACTGCATAACAGCATATGTTGTTCCCTTTGTCATCGGTATGTTACTTGCCCGAGATTCGATTGTCGGTATCATCATACCTAGTTCAATCTCGTTACCGGCAAGTCTCTTTACTCGTTATGTAATGCATCATCCCACAACTAACTCATTAGTCACATTGCTTGCAAGTCTTATAGTGATGTGCATTATCGAGAGGGCCCAGAGATACCTCTCCGATACACAGAGTGACAAATCCTAATCTCGATCTATGTCAACTCAACAAACACCATCGGAGACACCTGTAGAGCATCTTTATAATCACCCAGTTACGTTGTGACGTTTGATAGCACAAAAGGTGTTCCTATGGTATTCGGGAGTTGCATAATCTCATAGTCTGAGGAACATGTATAAGTCATGAAGAAAGCAGTAGCAATGAAACTGTAACGATCATAATGCTAAGCTAACAAATGGGTCTTGTCCATCAAATCATTCTCCAAATGATATGATCTCGTTCATCAAATGACAACACATTTCTATGGTTAGGAAACATAACCATCTTTGATAAACGAACTAGTCAAGTAAAGGCATACTAGGGACACTTTGTTTTGTCTATGTATTCACACATGTACTAAGTTTCCGGTTAATACAATTCTAGCATGAATAATAAACATTTATCATGAAATAAGGAAAAAAATTATTATTGCCTCTAGGGCATATTTGCTTCATTAATTTATACTCACTGTTCATCCACCCGAACTTGTTTATTCTTTGGTGATAGAGAGAGCAAGACTCGGTCTACACTTCCACGAAACCATTTTGTGTTCCCCGCTTGATTTCTTCATCAACACTTGTTACTCTTGGAGCTTGGGCTCCTAGACAGTAAAGCTGTGGTGGTCGCCTTCAAGACCAACCCTGAGTTATTAGAGGCCCATGTGTTGGCATGACTCGAAGGGAGGATACGATGAGACACATGCTAGCATTTCTGGGCTTTGTCTTTGACACCACTCCAACGGAGATTAGCACTTCCCAAAAAGTGTGAACTTCGGGATGAAATCCATGTCCTCGACTCACTTGTAGTTAATCATTTTTCGTACCTTTACTTGTTTTGCATGCTTGTCAGCTTGCTAATTATATACTTGCCTAACATACCTGGCACTGAGCTTCCTTGCCATATAGGTTGTGTTCATCTAGTTGCATATCTAGATAACCTAATTTATCTGCATTCCTAACATTTGGAAGTTAAGCTGAAAATTGGTAGTCTCCTATTAACCCCCTCCCCCTCTAGTCGACTCTCGATCCTTTCAAACATGATAATGCAATTTGCAAACACATTGGTCTCTATAATTGTATGTCATCAATACCAAACATCATTAGGAGGTTAGACACACTTTCGATGGGATCATGGGGGTGTGTTCGATGCTATTCTTCTTCACATTAAACATCTCTTGGTTTTTAGGTATATGAAGTATGATTAAATAATAAAACATTTCATAAAAGAATAGCACACCATAATTTAGACGTGTCATACTTGTTTATATGGAGTTACATTTGGAAGGTCAACACTTTTAAGTTCAATATAAGGATAGGGTACATGGTTGGCAAGTTTTTATTCAGCCCAAGTGATACACTACAAAATGTCACTTCCTAAGGTTTTTATTTATCACTCCCAACCATCTTTTCAGCAAAGCGGCAAGCCTCATAATTCCAACGAACATGTTTTGTCGGCAATTCGCATAATACAAAATCATAGTCATGCCAGCCTGTCGATAAGTCATTCACATGTACTTTTGCGAGTTAGGGTCGTAGAGGCAACAACGAACTGTCTCCCAACACATTTGATCAACAAATGTTCAATTGCAAAAGATCGAATTTCGTAGGCAAGCCCGTCGTTAGGTCATTTATGCAAGCTTTTGTGAAACAGGTGGACCGCTTTGGGGATGCATATAAAAAATTAAAATAAAATGATATTGTAGATATTTGAGCATAGTTTTTCTATTCTTTCAAGAGATTTCAGGAGGTTGTTTTCTTTGTAAAATAATAATTAAAGCAAGTAAAACCATTTTCTTTTGTCTAAAGAAAGACCTTGTAATAAATTATAACACTTACTGGAGGAGAGAACCAATCTAGGGGTTATCTTACCCTCCCATATCCATTGGGGGCTAAAGCCATTTTCCCCTTCAGGCTTTGCCGGTGAGCCCAAGGATTCGCCTCTCCATTGTCCGTCGCTTCGGCGGCCGGTGGCAGGATGGGGAATTCCGGTGCCTCCTCTCTGGTTAGTAATTTAAATTGTTGTTTTTCAGTCCTCGCGGGCGAGGCGCATTGATGGATGGGGACGCTTCTTCTTCAAGTTTGTCTTCTGGGCTCCACTCCTCCTCTTATTCGTCCATCTAGATGTAGTCGACGAAGCCCCGGCATAGATTCCTGTCGTATCCTTGGAGTAGTGAGGTTAGGATTTCTCGTCATGTGGCAAGATTTGCTCTCAAGATTTTCAAATCTGTTCAAGAGTTCAACAGTGACTGCGGTCGTAGGATGTTGGTCCTTGGTGGCACATACATGAAGACTTCCTGGTTGTCATCGATAAGGTCAAGCCGGCTCCGGTAGGGGAGCAGCGACAACGACGAAGGCCGGCTCATTCTGACAGCGGTAGTGGTCGTTTGGTGGTCTCTTTTTTGCGGGATAAAGGAAGATTTCATTCATTCAACGAGGCTTCTCGGCCTCTGAAAGGTTCACAATGCAGTCTAATCCCGATCGTGACCACACAGCCGTGCGCGGGATACTACGTCCATACGCAGCCAGTGCGTGACTGATATTATTTTGTGATCTATGTCCATACGCGGTCGTTTCGTGGTCTCGGTATATGGATATAATTTTTATTATCTCTAAGGTGGTTTTGTACTTTCGGTGAACTTTGATAATAGATCTGGATCACTTTCGTAATAAATAAATAAACTAGTAATCATTTAAGTGTGTAAAATGAGATTTATGGACACGGTGGTCTTCCACTTGGAACATCTTTGAGCTTTGCTACTACCACGCAATGTGCAAAGCGTTTGATTTTGTAAAATAAAACATTTCACTCACAAGTCCAGTGAAGAAATGAATAGCAGGTTCGAGGAATTAAACACCCCTGAGGTATTTGATACTCTTATTTTTGGCAATATTATCTGATACCCGTACTACTACATGAATCTCATCCACACTGAGCTGGGCTGAGTTCACCGCATTTCACATTCATAAAGCATCACATACATGAACAATTCCGGTACTGCATAGTCTTGATGGGCCGGGTGTAAATAATAAGTCCAGCCAGCCCACCCCCCTGGTCGATCCGGTTCAATGAACGCTTCTCGAAGAGAATAATCCCAGAGGCGCGTGAAGTAAGCTGTCTTGTCCAAGAAAACGCTGTGCTCTCCAGCCGGGCGAGAGATCTTTCCTTACGCATGGGTTCAAATTTCAGCACTTCCCATTGTTTTTCCCCGCAATTTTCTCTCCACCGCGCCACGTCGCCCCCTCCGCGGCCGCACCATAAAACCCCGCTATTCCCCTCCAACCTCCACTCGGCACTCCACCACTCTCCCCTGCCCTCCCCTGCCTACCTACTCCTCCACCACCACCGCCGCGGCCATGGACGACATCGCCGAGCCCGGCTCCCCGACCTCCCCGACGGCCACCTCCTCCTCGTCTTCCTCGTCGTCCTCCTCCTCCGTCGCCGCGAACAAGCGGCCGCGCAAGGACAGCCGGCACCCGACCTACCACGGCGTGCGCATGCGGAGCTGGGGCAAGTGGGTGTCCGAGATCAGGGAGCCTCGCAAGAAGTCGCGCATCTGGCTCGGCACCTTCGCCACCGCCGAGATGGCCGCGCGCGCGCACGACGTGGCCACGCTCGCCATCAAGGGCCGCGCCGCGCACCTCAACTTCCCGGACCTCGCGCACCTGCTGCCCCGCCCGGCCAGCGCCGCGCCCAAGGACGTCCAGGCGGCCGCCATACTCGCCGCCTCCGCCGACTTCCCCTGCGGCGCCAGTGCCAATGCCAAGAGCCCCGACAGCGCCTCCGACGCCAGCGCGGTCTCGCCGCCGCCCCCGCCTGCACCGCACGCCGAGCCGGTCCAAGACCCGGAAGACGCCCTGTTCGACCTCCCCGACCTGCTCCTGGACCTGAGATATGAGGCCTCGGCGGGCCTCCCGTGCGCGTCGTCCTGGGTCGTCGACGAGGACATCGTCGGCGCCGGCGTGTTCCGCCTCGAGGAGCCACTCCTGTGGGAGTACTGATCATCGTCGCTGCAGCAGAAGGTTCCCACCGTTCCAGTCGCTTCACACATGGCGCTTACTACTTCGTGATTGGGCCGATCGGAGACATGGAAATGCACCTCGTTCCGTCAATCATCTTACTACTATCTAGGACGTCGCCGTCGTCGTCTTCCTCCGTCCGTCCGGTGCTGCTCCGCTGTGTTTTTCCTTTCTTCTTTTCCAAGTTCCGTTCCGGCTCCCTCTGCCTCCTCCCCTCGCTGCGTTTTTACTTTTCCTTTACCAAAATTAGGATGCGCGAGACTGTATAAAGTTAGTTTCTTTTCCTCCGCTCGCCTTGCTTGATTTGGGGGACAAGAATATGTATAATTAACAAGCATCTTATCTTACCTTACCTTTTATGTCCTATTTATTTGTTTAGCGGTAAAAGGGCGATCTCGCGAGATATGAACCAAATTGACAGCGATATTTATGCATATTACTTTGGGACTTTTCCCGGACTTGACAAGCGGAGAGCGACGTTTAAGCAATCCCATTTTACTCCCCGGTCGTCGTCAGCAGCGGCCCACGCAACGGCAGGATTCGTCGTCGTCAAGGCCATGCAACGCACGCAGCTCCACAGGCCTACGAGCACCGGAAACCATTGATTGATCTCGCTTGGCGCGGCGCTGCAGTGGCGGTGGTACAGCGAGTCTACAATGGCTTGAAAGCTGCGGCGCGCTGTGCCACCGGGAGGGAAAGCGACGGTTGCCGCGTGAAAAAGCGGGCTCCCGGGCTACTGTAACACAAGGGGAGAGAAAAAAGAGTTGTTAATGCCCGCCCGGTCTCGCCAAACCCCCACGACCCCGGCCCGGCCCGCGGTGGGGCTACGGATCCCCGCGCGCCGCCGTCGCGCTCCGGCTCCGGCAGGAACCTCGAGGGCAGCGCTTCCCGCGCACGTACGAGCCCGTCCAAAACCCGCACCGGAACCGAGTCTGGCCGCGCTGCCCGTGCCCGTGCCGTCGCCGCGTGCGCGTGGCGCGTACTGTAGCAGCGCGCTAGCTCCAGGGGCTTCGCTTATCCGCGGCGCCATGCCATGCCATGCCGCGCAGGGGCGGTGGCAGCATGCGCAGGGCGGGGCGACGAAAGGCACGTAAATGCAGCGCACTGCGGGCGCCAATGTGGCCGCGCGCGGCGCCTGCCACTTGCCAGCCGGCTGGCAAAAGGGGAGGACCCGTCCCGTGCGCAGGACGGACGGACGGACGAGCCTTGCGGCTGTGGACAACACAACACTATCCCGTGCACCGGGCAAGCTAACTGACGGGACAGCTTGCCCCAGGGGCTAACTCAGCTTAACTTAACTTGATGATGAGATCGTAGAGGAGGCCAATTAGCAGTACAACACGGCCAGCTAGCTTGTCCTGCGGCTGCGCCTTTCTTTCTTTAATCCCATCACCTTTTGTTTTGCCGCCTGAGGCATGGGACGATGAGGCCTCCGCGGACGGGCGGGCTGATGGCGTCGTGGCGTGACCCCTTCTCTTTTCAACAGCCGGAAAAAAGGAAAGGCGATTGATGGCGTGACCCTTTTGCTCTCGTCCTACACAAACGTCCTTGCGCCGAGGCCAGGACCAAAGTGGCGCTGGTACGTACTCGTACTATCCAGTGCCACCTAACTTAGCAGTTACTCGGAAATTAAGTGCGCTACTTAGAGTTCGATTAGCACGCCGCAGCTAATTAAGGGGTGGCGTGTAAACAAACAAAAAAACGTAAGTAAATAATTCCCGCCTCCCTCTGCAACACCAGAGGGCTTTTGCCGCGGCGAATCCATGCACGGGCGCACAGTGGTGGGCGTGCACGTAGCCTTGGCGGCTCTCGAGGCGATCATGAACTGGGCGGTCAGCCTCAGGGCCTGTCGGGTTCTTGAGTCAAGCGCAAGTCTGTTGCTGTCTCGCTCGCGTACACGACCCGTACTTCCCAGATTCAAGTAGGGTTCAGGTACAAAAATACAATACAATACGATATACTACTCCTTTTCCTGACTAATAAATGGTGATACAGGAGTATATACATTGCATTCTGCCGGTATTTAGAAGAAGTAGATTGGGATGTGTGGACTGCGAGGAATATTCCGGGAGGCGTGGCGGCACGAGATAACAAGGCCGCAGCAACATGGATTGATGCTTCTCTCTGCTCGACTGTTCTGCGCCGCAAGCAATAGTGATGGGAAAATCACATGCCGTCGCGGAAAAGGGCGGAATAAAGTCCGCGCTCGGCGCTCGTCTCGGCCTGTTACCTTGGAGTATTGGCCACGTTACGCACAGACAGGGCCGGAAAATCTTTCCTTTCCTTTTTCTTCTCTTTTCTTTTTCTTTTTTCCTTTTCTCCCACAAATCGCTCCTTTTCCATCTGGATGTTTTTGCGTTTCACGTTCTTGCTTTCACTCCTCGCCGAAGAAAGAAGATGGAGGCTCTCTGCTCGCCAAGAAAAAAAGGGAAAAGAGCAATAATACAACGGTTATAAAAATAGGCAATAATAAAGTTTTCCTTGTACCTTCAAAATTCTGATGTGTTGTACTCTAGCTCCTGATAGTACCGTTTCACATGGGTATTGTTCTAGGTTAAGTACACTAGACCACCAGTTGCGCCCATGACGCAAAGATCAAATGCATTAAGATTAGTGAGGCTAGTAACTGATACGTATTTTGGCCGGAAAACAAGACTGAGCTGGATCTTAAAATATTTCATATATACAACTATGTAGAACTTAGGTATGTTTCTTTTACACAGTACAACGCAAATGCTCGTATATACGCACATGCACTATCTTTATGAATGCACGCATGCGCATCTTATCCTTATGAGCGCCTCCGAAACGGAGCCGGTACATCATCTTGAGAGTGACGAAGTCGCCACAGAGTAATATCCTAACCACTTTGCACTTTTTTCCTGTATCATCATGACATCATGCCACCATCGAATATCATTTAACTTAACGTGTTCATGCTAATCCCACACCATTTTTATTATTTCAACCCTGAATTAATATTGCTACTACCCTCGAGACTCACTCCCAAACTTGGCACATGGTGTTCTTTTGTCATATTAGAGTTATCCTAATTTTTTGGAAATTTAGCACACTTCTTTCTCATACGTCTAGTTCAAACCACCATTATATCATTTCCCTCATTTAAATTCAAATCCTTGTCAAATTTTTGGATATTTTAGTGTAGCTTTGAATGTCAGAGAGACCACCATAAGAATTTCATCTTATTTGAAAATTATTTGGCCCATATCTATCATATTCCCTAATTCTATAAAAAGAAAAAGGGAAAAGCCTTTTAAACCGAAACCTATCCGGCCCAACCCTATTCTAAAAGCGAGAACCGCTAAGCATCACGCCACTCGGCCTCACCTAACTCCTCAGCAGGCTCAGCCCACCTCACCGGCTCCCTCTTGTCGTCAAGCAGACGGGAGGCATGAACTAGTGCCATGGCCAACGTTAGCCGAAGGTGCCCCGTTCCCCTATGCCTCCATGAAGCCCCCCGCGAGCGACCACACCATAGTCACCTATTGAAGGAAATATGCCCTAGAGGCAATAACAATGTTATTTTTCCATGTTCGTAATTAATGTTTACGTTTCATGCTATAACTACATTTGTTGTTGAATATGATATTCATAGAAAACCCAGTTGCACGTGTGAAAACATAAAAACCAAGTAGTTCCCTACTCTCGCCCCTAGGACTAGCTCATGTGTTGCATGATGTGCCCATTTTCCTTATCATAGGGTAATTTTCAAGTGACAAGGACGTCGATAATAATGGGAGCACATTGTTGGCAGAACTATGCTGGATACACCCAACTAAATGATAAACATCGAGATCACATCATCATAGTATTTTAAGTATATCCATGCATTTTTTGACGTATGCTCGGTTACTTAGACCATAATAGTAGCGAGGACCTTCATGTCGGACGGTGTACTTTGTGGTTTGTCAAACGTTCCCCATAATATGGTGATTATAACAACAACTTCCTGTGCATCGGAAAAGTATGTCCAGGGACTTGATAGCTCAAGACTGAGATTTGCCCCCCCCCCCCAAACGATGAAGAGATATTCTTCGGGACCTCTCGGTATTTTGGTATCCATCATCGTCTTACCAGAAAAAGCGTGATTGATCATGGGGATGCTGGAATACGTAAATGGGAAAAAGGAACAAAACCAGTAACGAGGAGAACTTGGTATAGTAATCAAGTTGTTGCTTCACACGGATACCCAAAGTCCCACCTCAGGTTTTGTTAAGTATCATGAAGCAAAATGATTGATGTGCAAAAACAAAATATTTTATTTGTATAAGTTCACGAGTCAAAATGGATGCCCAGATCCCACTATTGATTATTGACCGGAAGGAGTTTCGGGTCATGTCTACAATTTACTGAACCTACGGGATCAGACGCTTAAGGTTCACTAGTATGTTGAGTACCAGAAGTGTTAGGAGCTTGAGAGAAATTCACTGGAAAAGTTTTGGGAAGATAAAAAATGTTTCAAAGAGAGAACCGGAAGTGCTTCGGAGAACACCAAAGAAGTTTCAGAAAACCTGGAAAGTCCCGGGAGACCGGAAAATCACTAGAGGGTCAAGGAGGGTTCCGCCTCCTGAAAACATATATAGGCCACCATGGGCTACCCCTTTTGGCTAGGCCCAAGTAGGGGGAAGCAACATGGTTCTATTGGCCCATGAGTGGGGTGCTCCCCTTTGGCTTGGAGGCCAAGCCTCCTAGATGCGACCTAGGATTTTGGGAGGGGCCACGCCTTGTGGCGTTCGACCTAGGGAGTGAGGGCTCCAAGGTGGCCTCCTTCCCTTGCACCTGTAAATTTGTGAGGGGCAGCCCCTGCATCTGCGAAAAGTGCTAACTTTGTCTCTTTGTGCATGGGAATTGTTCCAGGGCGAAAGGCTGGTCTACCACACCCCTAATTCTATAACATGGTTCCATTTTGCATAGCGAAGCCCTTGTGAACTGTAGATCTCATATGTATGGATATTAACACAGGGAACATCCTTTTGAACCTAGTTCGAGGAGAAAATTCTCGGGGTTGGGAGGTTGAACCCTAGCTAGAGGAATCTACACCATCGGTCTTCACCAACTATTCTCTTCGTTGTGTTTAAGTTGTAAGATACTTTTAATAATAATTAAACCATTCTAGAAATGAGAATTTGTAGGAGAAGGTTCACATTGAGACGAGTTTTCTTATTCAAATATTTTTCTCCAACCATATCCTGCCATTCCCTATCTTCAGTCTATAGTCTCCAAAGCCATTCACATAACAAACTAATGTTTTTGATGTCTAGATTAGTGACACCCAAACCCCCTTGATATATGGCTTGACAAACACCAAGCCAGTTAACTAAATGGAACTTATGAACCCGTCCTTATCTTGCCAAAGAAATCATGGACGAAAGAAGATGAGAAAAGCATATGATTAGGTACGCTACTCAAAGAAGTTTATGTTAGAGTAAGCCTACCATCCATATCAAGCAAACCCCTTGCCAGGAAGTTGCCCCTTTCTCAACGTTTCTCATCAGTTGGCTTCCAGTCAGCATTAAAGTGCTTTTTTTAAAATGGAAGGAAATATTTAAATATCTGAAGGGGAAGTCCCGAGTCGCACATGTAAAATCTCGATCATAGCCATTCTTTTTGTCCCATGCCTCAACAATTTTTTTTCACTTTTTAGAAAGTTAATTTCAAACCCAATCATGTGCTCGAAAACATATAGAATGACTATGATATTTCTAGTCCCCTCAAGGTTATCTTTAAAACAAAATATAGTATCGTCCGCATATTGCAATATACTCAGACCCTCATCATACAAACTTGGAAGAACATCTTTAATAAACCCTTGTTCTTCTGCCCTCTACACTAGGGTTGCAAGAACATCATGCTCCATCTCCATGGTGACGTGGAATTGCTCCCTTGCCTTCTACATTGAAAAACAGGGGACGTCATTGGCCCCGTCGACGACTCAGTGGTGGTGGGGTGAACATTCACCGGTACAACGGTTATAAAAGGGGTTGTGAGAGCATCTACATTCGGACTTGGAAAATCCCCCCCTAAACATCCACAGACGCGCCAGGGCGCGACTATGGACATTAGTCGACCTCTCATATTGGTTGTCAGACAGCCACACTCCTCAAATTGAAACCCTTCAATTCATGCAAATCCATGCAAGTTCATCATACTAGTGAATATCGTATGTAAACAACAATTGTTGGTAGCGAAAATACATATTCGGACATTAAATTTATTTTAAGTGCACGGTTTATTGGTTTCCATTGCAGGTCCATGTATGCTCCACAAAATCATTGAGTAGCTACCTATGCACCCGCAGATCTCAAAGATTATGATGCATCTAAAGAATATTGATAAGCCGATTTGCATCTTATTGTTCCGGGATGTGGACTACTTGTTCTCCAGGCTTGTCAAAATCATGGGTTGGGACTGCCCCTTCACCTCCATCCTCGACAATTATATTGTACAAAATGACGCAACATGTCATCAGCTGCCCTAAAGTCTATGAGTCCTACAATTTTGGGGAACGTAGCAGAAATTCAAAATTTTCCTACGTATCACCAAGATCTATCTATGGAGAAACCAGCAACGAGGGGAAGGAGAGTGCATCTACATACCCTTGTAGATCGCTAAGCGGAAGCGTTCAAGTGAATGGGGTTGATGGAGTCGTACTCGTCGTGATTCAAATCACCGATGATCAAGTACCGAAAGGACAGCACCTCCGCGTTCAATACACGTACAGCCCGGTGACGTCTCCCATGCCTTGATCCAGCAAGGAGAGAGGGAGAGGTTGAGGAAGACTCCATCCAACAGCAGCACAACGGCGTGGTGGTGATGGAGGAGCGTGGCAATCCAGCAGGGCTTCGCCAAGCACCACGGGAGAGGAGGAGTAGGGAGAGAGGTAGGGCTGCACCAAGAGGAGAAGTTCTCATGTGTTATGGGCAGCCCCAGGCCTCTATTTATATAGGGGAGAAGGGGGCTGCGCCCCCCTTTAGGGTTTCCCACCCCAAGGGGTGCAGCCAGCCCTAGATGGGACTTGGAGGGGGCGGCCAAGAGGGGGAGAGAGGGGGCGCGCCCTAGGGTGGGCCTATAGGCCCATCTGCGCCTAGGGTTTCCCCTCTCCCCTCCTGGCTGCGCCTTGGGCAAGGGTGGGAGGCGCACCAGCCCACTCTGGGGCTGGTCCCTTTCCACTCTAGGCCCATGCAAGCCTCCGGGGCCGGTGGACCCACTTGGTGGACCCCGGGACCCTCCCGGTGGTCCTGGTACGTTACCGATAAAACCCGAAACTTTTCCGGTGACCAAAACAGGACTTCCCATATATATATCTTTACCTCCGGACTATTCCGGAACTCCTCGTGACGTCCGGGATCTCATCCGGGACTCCGAACAACATTCGGTAACCACATACAAACTTCCTTTATAACTCTAGCGTCATCGAACCTTAAGTGTGTAGACCCTACGGGTTCGGGAGATATGCAGACATGACCGAGACGTTCTCCGGTCAATAACCAACAGCGGGATCTGGATACCCATGTTGGCTCCCACATGTTCCACGATGATCTCATCGGATGAACCACGATGTCAAGGACTCAATCGATCCCGTATACAATTCCCTTTGTCTAGCGGTATTATACTTGCCCGAGATTCGATCGTCGGTATACCGATACCTTGTTCAATCTCGTTACCGGCAAGTCTCTTTACTCGTTTCCGTAACACATCATCCCGTGATCAACCCCTTGGTCACATTGTGCACATTATGATGATGTCCTACCGAGTGGGCCCAGAGATACCTCTCCGTTTACACGGAGTGACAAATCCCAGTCTCGATTCGTGCCAACCCAACAGACACTTTCAGAGATACCTGTAATGCACCTTTATAGCCACCCAGTTACGTTGTGACGTTTGGTACACCCAAAGCATTCCTACGGTATCCGGGAGTTGCACAATCTCATGGTCTAAGGAAAAGATACTTGACATTAGAAAAGCTTCAGCATACGAACTACACGATCTCTATGCTAGGCTTAGGATTGGGTCTTGTCCATCACATCATTCTCCTAATGATGTGATCCCGTTATCAACGACATCCAATGTCCATAGCCAGGAAATCATGACTATCTGTTGATCACAATGAGCTAGTCAACTAGAGGCTCACTAGGGACATATTGTGGTCTATGTATTCACACATGTATTATGATTTCCGGATAATACAGTTATAGCATTAATAAAAGACTATTATCATGAACAAAGAAATATAATAATAATACTTTTATTATTGCCTCTAGGGCATATTTCCAACATACATCACTACAGCTCCACAAACAATTCCCCAATGAGTTTGGAGCACTCTGAATGCCCTCTCCACACCCTTCCTAGCTATTTATTACATTGTTGCAAAGTGACTTTGTTTTTTGCTGCGGAGATGAGATATGGTCTTCACAAACGCCGCACACTAAGGATAGTTACCATCGACAAGGTAGTACCCCATGTTTTAGCCATGACCGTTGATAGTGAAGTTGCACGATAGTGGTACCCCATTACATTATAGAGGAAATGCATCAACCCGACTTTATAAATAAAGCCACCACACAGCATACACAACAACCAAACCACAGACAGTTAGACAGACAGCTGGCCGCAACTAGGGCCAAATAAAGTATGGATTACAACGTGCACATGCCACAACCATGGCACACAAGCCGGAACTACTAGAATGAATAGGGACTCAAACGAAGACATTCCAGAGGTCCAAAAGGCCGCCCAGGACACCTAGCCACCTGGCTCCTGCCGCAAGATAGAAGACGCCGAATCCCGAATTTTAGAAGATAAGAGCTCGGAAGCATCGCGGGCTTCCGTCTTAGTCAATGATCTCCACTGCTGCAGGAACAAGCACGATCTACATATGAAGGAAATATGCCCTAGAGGCAATAATAAAGTTGTTACTTATATTTCCTTATATCATGATAAATGTTTATTATTCATGCTAGAATTGTATTAACCGGAAACTTAGTACATGTGTGAATACATAGACAAACAGAATGTCACTAGTTTGCCTCTACTTGACTAGCTCGTTGAATCAATGATGGTTACGCTTCCTAACCATAGACATGAGTTTTCATTTGATTAACGGGATCACATCATTAGAGAATGATGTGATTGACTTGACCCATCCGTTAGCTTAGCACGATGATCATTTAGTTTGTTGCTATTGCTTTCCTCATAACTTATACATGTTCCAATGACTATGAGATCATGCAACTCCCGAATACCGGAGGAACACTTTGTGTGCTACCAAACGTCACAATGTAATTGGGTGATTATAAAGGTGCTCTACAGGTGTCTCCGATGGTGTTTGTTGAGTTGGCATATATCGAGATTAGGATTTGTCACTACGATTGTCGGAGAGGTATCTCTGGGCCCTCTCGGTAATGTACATCACTATAAGCCTTGCAAGCAATGTAGCTAATGAGTTAGTTACGGGATGTAGCATTACGAAATGAGTAAAGAGATTTTCCGGTAACGAGATTGAACTAGGTATTGAGATATCGACGATCAAATCTCGGGCAAGTAACATACCGATGACAAAGGGAACAACGTATATCGTTATGCGGTTTGACCGATAAAGATCTTCATAGAATATGTGGGAGCCAATATGAACATCCAGGTTCCGCTATTGGTTATTTACCGGAGACGTCTCTCGTTCATGTCTACATAGTTCTCGAACCCGTAGGGTTCGCACGCTTAACGTTCGGTGACGATCGGTATTATGAGTTTATGTGTTTTGATGTACCGAAGGTAGTTCGGAGTCCCGGATATGATCATGGACATGACGATGAGTCTCGAAATGGTCAAGACATAAATATCGATATATTGGATGGCTATATTTGGACGTTGGAGTGGTTCCGGGTGAGCTCGGGCATATACCGGAGCACCGGGAGGTTACCGGAACCCCCCGGGAGGTATATGGGCCTTATTGGGCCATAGTGGGAGAGAAGAGAGGGATGCCTAGGAGGGGGCGCGCCCCCCTCAAGCCCAATCCGAATTGGGTGGGGGGCTGTCCCCCCTTTCCTTCCCCCCTCTCCCCCTTCCTTCCACTCCTAGTCCAACTAGGGAAGGGGGGAATCCTACTCCCGATGGAAGTAGGATTCCCCTTGAGGCGCTCCTAGGAGGCCGCCCCTCCCCCTCCTCCACTCCTTTATATACGGGGAGGGGGCACCCCATAGACACACAAGTTGATCATTGATCTCTTAGCCGTGTGCGGTGCCCCCCTCCACCATAATCCACCTCGGTCATATCATAGTGGTGCTTGGGCGAAGCCTTGTTCTGGTAGCATCATCACATTGTCGTGCTGACGAAGCTCTCCCTCGAGTCGAACTGCTGGATCGTGAGTTCGTGGGATGTCACCGAGCCGAACAGGTGCAGATCGCGGAGGTGTCATATCTTCGGTGCTAGGATCGGTCGATCGTGAAGACGTATGACTACATCAACCGTGTTGTCATAACGCTTCCGCTTACGGTCTACGAGGGTACGTGGACAACACTCTTCCCTCTTCTTGCTATGCATCATCATGATCTTGTGTGTGCGTAGGAATTTTTTTGAAATTACTGCGTTCCCCAACAGTGGCATCCAAGCCAAGTTTATGCGTAGATGTTATATGCACGAGTAGAACGCAAAGGAGTTGTGGGCATGGGTATATACATATTGCTTGTCGTCACTAGTTGATTCTTGATTCGGCGGTTTTGTTGGATGAAGCGGCCCAGACCGACATTACTCGTACGCTAATGCGAGACTGGTTCTACACACAGGTGGCTGGTGGGTGTCAGTTTCTCCAACTTTAGTTGAATCGGATTCAATGAACAGGGTTCTTTCTGAAGAACAAAAAGCGATCACTATACGACATTGTGGTTTTTGATGCGTAGTTAAGAACAGTTCTTGCTCAGCCCGTAGCAGCCACGTAAAACTTGCAACAACAAAGTAGAGAACGTCTAACTTGTTTTTGCAGGCCATGTTGTGATGTGATATGGTCAAGACATGATGCTAAATTTTATTGTATGAGATGATCATGTTTTGTAACACAGTTATCGGCAACTGGCAGGAGCCATATGGTTGTCGCTTTATTGTATGAAATGCAATCGCCGTGTAATTGCTTTACTTTATCACTAAGCGGTAGTGATAGTCTTAGAAGCAATAGTTGGCGAGACGACAACGATTCTTCGATGGAGATCAAGGTGTCAAGCCGGTGACGATGGTGATCATGACGGTGCTTTGGAGATGGAGATCAAAGGCACAAGATGATGATGGCCATATCATATCACTTATATTGATTGCATGTGATGTTTATCCTTTATGCATCTTATTTTACTTAGTTCGACGGCAGCATTATAAGATGATCTCTCACTAATTTTCAAGGTATAAGTGTTCTTCCTGAGTATGCACCGTTGCTACAGTTCGTCGTGCCGAGACACCACGTGATGATCGGGTGTGATAAGCTGTACGTTCACATACAACGGGTGCAAGCCAGTTTTGCACACACGGAATACTCGAGTTAAACTTGACGAGCCTAGCATATGCAGATATGGCCTCGGAACATTGAGACCGAAAGGTCGAGCGTGAACCATATAGTAGATATGATCAACATAGTGATGTTCACCATTCAAAACTACTCCATGTCACGTGATGATCGGACATGATTTAGTTGATGTGGATCACGTGATCACTTAGATGATTAGAGAAATGTCTATCTAAGTGGGAGTTCTTAAGTAATTTGATTAATTGAACTTTAATTTATCATGAACTTAGTACCTGATAGTATTTTGCATGTCTATGTTGTTGTAGATAGATGGCCCGTGCTGTTGTTCCGTTGAATTTTAATGCGTTCCTAGAGAAAGCTAAGTTGAAAGATGATGGTAGCAACTACACGGACTGGGTCCGCAACTTGGGGATTATCCTCATTGTTGCACAGAAGAATTACGTCCTGGAAGCACTGCTAGGTGATAAACCCGCTACAGGAGCAACGCCAGATGTTGTGAACACCTGGTAGAGCAAACTTGATGACTACTCGATAGTTCAGTACCATGCTTTACGGCTTAGAACCGGGACTTCAACGATGTTTTGAACGTCATGGAGCATATGCGATGTTCCAGGAGTTGAAGTTAATATTTCAAGCAAATGCCCGGATTGAGAGATATGAAGTCTCCAATAAGTTCTACAGCTGCAATATGGAGGAGAATAGTTCTGTCTGTGAACACATACTCAGAATGTCTAGGTACCACTACCACTTGACTCAACTGGGAGTTAATCTTCCTGATGATAGTGTCATTGACAGAGTTCTTCACTCACTGCCACCAAGCTACAAGAGCTTCGTGATGAACTATAATATGCAAGGGATGGATAAAATGATTTCTGAGCTCTTCGCAATGTTAAAGGCTGCGGAGGTAGAAATCAAGACGGAGCATCAAGTGTTGATGGTCAACAAGACCACCAGTTTCAAGAAAAAGGGTAAAGGGAAGAAGGAGAACTTCAAGAAGAACAGCAAACTGATACGTCTCCAACGTATCTATAATTTTTTTATTGCTCCATGCTATATTATCTACTGTTTTGGGCAATATTGGGCTTTATTATCCACTTTTATATTACTTTCGGGACTAACCTACTAACCGGAGGCCCAGCCCAGATTTGTTGTTTTTTTGCCTATTTCAGTGTTTCGAAGAAGAGGAATATCAAAGAGAGTCGAAACGGAACGAAATCAACTGGAGAAGTTGTTTTTGGAAGGAAACCTATCGGATAGACTTGGACCCTACGTTAGAAGATGAAGGAGGAGCTCACGAGGGTAAGGGGCGCGCCCCAGCCTCGTGGCCCCCCCTCGGTCCACCGACGTACCTCCTGCACCCATATGTACCTACGTAACCTAAAACTTCCAGAACGGATATTAGGTCGGGAGTTCCGCCGCCGCAAGCCTCTGTAGCCACCAAAAGTCAATCGGGACCCTGTTCCGGCACCCTGCCGGAGGGGGGATCCCTCACCGGTGGCCATCTTCATCATCCCGGCACTCTCCATGACAAGGAGGGAGTAGTTCACCCTCGGGGCTGAGGGTATGTACCAGTAGCTATGTGTTTGATCTCTCTCTCTCTCTCTCTCTCTCTCTCTCTCTCGTGTTCTTGATTTGGCACGATCTTGATGTATCGCGAGCTTTGCTATTATAGTTGGATCTTATGTTTCTCCTCCCCTCTTCTCTCTTGTAATGAATTGAGTTTCCCCTTTGAAGTAATCTTATCGGATTGAGTCTTTAAAGATTTGAGAACACTTGATGTATGTCTTGCGTGGGATACCCGTGGTGACAATGGGGTATTCTATTGATCCACTTGATGTATATTTTGGTGATCAACTTGCGGGTTCCGCCCATTAACCTATGCATAGGGGTTGGCACACGTTTTCGTCGTGATTCTCCGATAGAAACTTTGGGGCACTCTTTGAGGTCCTATGTGTTGGTTGAATAGATGAATCTGAGATTGTGTGATGCATATCGTATAATCATACCCACGGATACTTGAGGTGACATTGGAGTATCTAGGTGACATTAGGGTTTTGGTTGATTTGTGTCTTAAGGTGTTATTTTAGTACAAACTCTAGGGCTGTTTGTGACACTTATAGGAATAGCCCAACGGATTGATTGGAAAGAATAACTTTGAGGTGGTTTCGTACCCTACCATAATCTCTTCGTTCGTTCTCCGCTATTAGTGACTTTGGAGTGACTCTTTGTTGCATGTTGAGGGATAGTTATGTGATCCAATTATGATATTATTGTTGAGGGAACTTACACTGGCGAAAGTATGAACACTAGGCCTTATTTCCACGCATTGCAATACCGTTTACGCTCACTTTTATCATTAGTTACCTTGCTGTTTTTATTATTTCAGATTACAAATACCTTTATCTACTATCCATATACCACTTGTATTACCATCTCTTCGCCGAACTAGTGCACCTATACAATTTACCATTGTATTGGGTGTGTTGGGGACACAAGAGACTCTTTGTTATTTGGTTGCAGGGTTGCTTGAGAGAGACCATCTTCATCCTATGCCTCCTACGGATTGATAAACCTTAGGTCATCCACTTGAGGGAAATTTGCTACTGTCCTACAAACCTCTGCACTTGGAGGCCCAAC
The DNA here is from genome assembly GCF_018294505.1 of Triticum aestivum. NCBI lineage: Eukaryota > Viridiplantae > Streptophyta > Magnoliopsida > Poales > Poaceae > Triticum > Triticum aestivum. Next base: position 675,846,389 of record NC_057797.1, on the reverse strand, counting down.
AACATCTACAAGAAGAAGGTTGTGTAGTAGACATCACAAACCAGTTGCTGCTCAAGTGAAGAAACCAGTTGCTTCTACTGCAAACGAACCGGTCATTGGAAGCGGAACTGCCCCAAGTATTTGGCGGAGAAGAAGGATGGCAAAGTGAAAGGTATATTTGATATACATGTTATTGATGTGTACCTTACTAATGCTCGCAGTTGTGCCTTGGTATTTGATACTGGTTCAGTTGCTAACATTTGCAACTCAAAACAGGGGCTCCGGATTAAGCAAAGATTGGCTAAGGACGAGGTGTCGATGCGCGTGGGAAATGGTTCCAAAGTCGATGTGATTGCCGTCGGCACACTACCTCTACATCTACCTACGGGATTAGTTTTAGACCTAAATAATTGTTATTTGGTGCCAGCGTTGAGCATGAACATTATATCTGGATCTTGTTTGATGCGAGACGGTTATTCATTTAAATCAGAGAATAATGGTTTTCTATTTATATGAGTAATATCTTTTATGGTCACGCACCCTTGATGAGTGGTCTATTTTTACTAAATCTTGATAGTAGTGATACACATGTTCATAGTATTGAAGCCAAAAGATGAAGAGTTGATAATGATAGTGCAACTTATTTGTGGCACTATCATTTAGGTCATATTGGTATAAAGCGCATGAAGAAACTCCATTCTGATGGACTTCTAGAATCACTTGATTATGAATCACTTGGTACTTGCGAACCATGCCTCATGGTCAAGATGACTAAAACTCTGTTCTCCGAAACAATGGAGCGAGCAACAGAGTTATTGGGAATCATACATACTGATGTATGAGGTCTAATGAACATTGAAGCTCGCGGCGGATATCGTTATTTTCTCACCTTCACAGATGATTTGAGCAGATATGGGTATATCTACTTAATGAAACATAAGTCTGAAACATTTGAAAAGTTCAAAGAATTTCAGAGTGAAGTGGAAAATCATCGTAATAAGAAAATCAAGTTTCTATGATCTGATCGTGGAGGTGAATATTTGAGTTATGAGTTTGGAATTCATTTGAAACTATGCGGAATAGTTTCACAACTCACGCCACCTCGAACACCACAACGTAATGGTGTATCCGAATGTCGTAACCGCACTTTATTAGATATGGTGCGATCTATGATATCTCTCACTGATTTACCTCTATCGTTTTGGGGTTATCTTTAGAGACGGCTGCATTCACGTTAAAATAGGGCACCATCTAAATCCGTTGAGACGACACCTTATGAACTGTGGTTTGGCAAGAAACCCAAGTTGTCGTTTCTTAAAGTTTGGGGCTGCGATGCTTATGTGAAAAAGCTTCAACCTGATAAGCTCGAACCCAAATCGGAGAAATGTGTCTTCATAGGATACCCAAAGGATAATGTTGGGTACACCATTTATCACAGATCCAGAGGCAAGATATTCGTTGCTAAGAATGGATCCTTTCTAGAGAAGGAGTTTCTCTCGAAAGAAGTGAGTGGGAGGAAAGTAAAACTTGACGAGGTAATTATACCTTCTCCCTTATTGGAAAGTCATTCATCACTAAAATCAGTTCCAGTGATTCCTACACCAGTGAGGAAGCTAATGATGATGATCATGAAACTTATGATCAAGTAACTTCCGAACCTCGTAGGTCAACCAGAGTAAGATCCGCACCAGAGTGGTACGACAATCATGTTCTGGAAGTCATGTTACTTGACCATGATGAACCTAAGAACTATGAGGAAGCGATGATGAGCTCAGATTCCGCCAAATGGCTTGAGGCCATGAAATCTGAGATGGGATGCATGTATGAGAACAAAGTATGGACTTTGGTTGACTTGCCCGATGATCGGCAGGCCATAGAGAATAAATGGATCTTCAGGAAGAAGACTGACGCTGACGGTAATATTTCTTTCTACAAAGCTCGACTTGTTGCAAAAGGTTTTCGATAAGTTCAAGGAGTTGACTACAATGAGACCTTCTCACCCGTAGCAATGCTTAAGTCCGTCCGAATCATGTTAGCAATTGCCGCATTTTATGATTATGAAATTTGGCAAATGGATGTCAAAACTGCACTCCTTAATGGATATCTTAAAGAAGAGTTGTATATGATGCAACCAGAAGGTTTTGTCGATCCAAAAGGTGCTAACAAAGTGTGCTAGCTCCAGCGATCCATTTATGGACTGGCGCAAGCCTCTCGGAGTTGGAATATACGCTTTGATAGTGTGATCAAAGCATATGGTTTTATACAGACTTTTGGAGAAGCCTGTATTTACAAGAAAGTGAGTGGTTGCTCCGTAGCATTTCTTATATTATATGTACATGACATATTGTTGAACGGAAATGATACTGAATTTCTAAATAGCATAAAAGGATACTTGAATAAGAATTTTTCAATGAAAGACCTCTGTGAAGCTGCTTATATATTGGGCATCAAGATCTATAGAGATAGATCAAGACGCTTAATTGGACTTTCACAAAGCACATACCTTGATAAAGTTTTGAAGAAGTTCAAAATGGATCAGGCAAATAAAGGGTTCTTGCTTGTATTACAAGGTGTTAAGTTGAGTCAGACTCAATGCCCAACCACTGCAGAAGATAGAGAGAAAATGAAAGGTGTTCCCTATGCTTCAGCCATAGGCTCTATCATGTATGCAATGCTGTGTACCAGACCTGATGTGTGCCTTGCTATTAGTTTAGCAGGGAGGTACCAAAGTAATCCAGGAGTGGATCACTGGACAGCGGTCAAGAATATCGTGAAATACCTGAAAAGGACTAAGGATATGTTTCTCGTATATGGAGGTGACAAAGAGCTCGTCGTAAACAGTTACGTCGATGCAAGCTTTGACACTGATCCAGGTGACTCTAAGTCACAAACCGGATACATGTTTTTATTAAATGGTGGAGCTGTTAGTTGGTGCAGTTCCAAGCAGAGCATCGTGGCGGGATCTATGTGTGAAGCGGAATACATAGCTGCTTTGGAATCAACAAATGAAGGAGTCTGGATAAGGAGTTCATATCCGATCTAGGTGTCATACCTAGTGCATCGGGTCCAATGAAAATATTTTGTGACAATACTGGTGCAATTGCCTTAGCAAAGGAATCCAGATTTCACAAGGGGGCCAAGCACATCAAGAGAAGCTTCAATTCCAACCGCGATCAAGTCAAGGAGGTAGACATAGAGATTTGCAAGATACATACGGATCTGAATGTTGCAGACCCGTTGACTAAGCCTCTCTCACGAGCAAAACATGATTAGCATCAAGACTCCATGGGTGTTAGAATCATTACAATTTAACCTATATTAATGACTCGAGTGCAAGTGGGAGACTTAAGGAAATATTCCCTAGAGGCAATAAAAAAGTTTTTATTTATATTTCCTTATATCATGATAAATGTTTATTATTCATGCTAGAATTGTATTAACCGGAAACTTAGTACATGTGTGAATACATAGACAAATAGAGTGTCACTAGTTTGCCTCTACTTGACTAGCTCATTGAATTAATGATGGTTATGTTTCCTAACCATAGACATGAGTTGTGATTTGATTAACGGGATCACGTCATTAGAGAATGATGTGATTGACTTGACCCATCCGTTAGCTTAGCACAATGATCGTTTAGTTTGTTGCTATTGCTTTCTCCATAACTTATACATGTTCCTATGACTATGAGATCATGCAACTCTCGAATACCGGAGGAACACTTTGTGTGCTACCAAACGTCAGAACATAACAGGGTGATTATAAAGGTGCTCTACATGTGTCTCCGAAGGTGTTTGTTGAGTTGGCATACATCGAGATTAGGATTTGTCACTCCGATTGTTGGAGAGGTATCTCTGGGCCCTCTCGGTAATGTACATCACTATAAGCCTTGAAAGCAATGTAGCTAATGAGTTAGTTACGAGATGTAGCATTATGACACGAGTAAAGAGACTTGCCGGTAACAAGATTGAACTAGGTATTGAGATACCGATGATCAAATCTCGGGCAAGTAACATACCGATGACAAAGGGAACAATGTATATCGTTATGCGTTTTGACCGATAAAGATCTTCGTAGAATATGTGGGAGCCAATATGAACATCCACGTTCCGCTATTGATTATTGACCAGAGACGTGTCTCGTTCATGTCTACATAGTTCTCGAACCCATAGGGTCCGCACGCTTAATGTTCGGTGACAATCGGTATTATGAGTTTATGTGTTTTGATGTACCGAAGGTAGTTCGGAGTCCCGGATATGATTACTGACATGATGACGAGTCTCTAAATGGCCGAGACATAAAGATTGATATATTGGATGACTATATTTGGACGTCGGAATGGTTCCGGGTGAGTTCGGGCATATACCGGAGCACCGGGAGGTTACCGGAACCCCCCGGGAGGTATATGGGCCTTATTGGGCCATAGTGGGAGAGAAGAGAGGGAGGCCTAGGAGGGGGCGCCCCCCTCAAGCCCAATCCGAATTGGGTGGGGGGCCGGCGCCCCCTTTCCTTCCCCTCTCCCCCTTCCTTCCACTCCTAGTCCAACTAGGGAAGGGGGGGTCCTACTCCCGGTGGGAGTAGGACTCCCCTTGGGGCACGCCTAGGAGGCCGGCCACCTCCCCCTCCTCCACTCCTTTATATACAGGGGAGGGGGCACCCCATAGACACACAAGTTGATCATTGATCTCTTAGTCGTGTGTGGTGCCCCGTCCACCATAATCCACATCGGTCATATCGTAGCGGTGCTTAGGCGAAGCCCTGTTCCGGTAGCATCATAATCACCGTCATCACGCCATTGTGCTGACGAAGCTCTCCCTCAACACTTTGCTGGATCGTGAGTTCGTGGGACATCACCGAGCCGAACATGTGCAGATCGCGGAGGTGCCGTACCTTCGGTGCTAGGATCAGTCGATCGTGAAGACGTACGACTACATCAACCGCGTTGTCATAATGCTTTCACTTATGGTCTACGAGGGTACGTGGACAACACTCTTCCCTCTCGTTGCTCTGCATCACCATGATCTTGCGTGTGCGTAGGATTTTTTTTGATATTACTGCGTTCCCCAACAAAATAAGCAATCAGTACGTTTAGCAGGAAAAACATGTTCGATAGTAAACTTTTTCCTAGTCGTCCATAAGGACCAGCACACCGCCGCTTGGCCAACCCAAAACAACCATTTGGTGACCCCAACCAGGCCATTGGAGAGAGCCCGGAGATCAGCAAAAGATGAAGATATCAAGAAACCTAAAGCTAAGATCTAAAGCCACACCAGATCAAGTTGGCCAAGACACAATGGAAAAAATGTGGTTTGTGTCCTTCAGGTCTCCCCAGAGCACACATGTGTCAGAACCTAGGCCATTGTGTTTACGAATTTGAACAGCCGCAGGCAGGCGACCTCCGAAGGCTTGCATAGAAGGGTCTTCACCTTGGGGGGAATGCGGGCATGCTATATAGGTCTAAACCCATTAGAGGGGGTGCCATCGATAAGCCTGGAGTATAAAGACTTAACAGAAAAACGCCCAGACACAGCAAGGGGCCATACCACCGTGTCCTCTCTCTCCGAGAGCATGGGGATGGGGCAACAAGATGCTGCCAATCATCCAACTCTACAGAAGACAGCGAGCGATGGAAGGGTCCAAATCCCAATTATTAAGAGAGAGCTCTGCGATGGAGATCTCCGAATCCGAACAGTAAGAAAATAAAAATGGGGAAAGCCACACAGAGAGTAGATTCCCCACACCACCAATTGAGCCAAAAACGAGTTGAAGTACCATTACCGACCACAAATTTAACACGGTCTTTCAAAATGGGGCGCACCTTGATAAGATCTTTCCAAAACTGTGATCCTCCCTGAGACGAAGCAAACATGGGGTTGGAGTGAGGAAAGTACTTAGCCTTAAGGATGGAGAGCCACAAGGTGTCTGCCTCTGTCGACATGATTTTCCACCACCATTTTGCCATGAGACACTTGTTCATAATCGTCGTGCTAAGAATCCCCAACCCCCAAGGTTTTGGGCTTACAAATGATTTTCCATTTGACCATCCTATATTTACGTTTGTTATCCGAAGCATTCCAGTAGAAGGCACCCCTGTGCTTATCAAAACCACCATGGATCCCAATAGAGAGAATATAAAATCCCATGATAAACATTGGGAGGGAGGAGAGGCAGGCATTGATGAGCGCAACTTTACCAGCATTAGTGTTGTACTTGCCCCTCCAAGGCATTACCCTGTTACCCACCTTAGTCACCACAGGGGCGAAATCTTTAGCACATAATTTATTCGGAGAAATCTGAGGCCCAGATATTTAAAGGGGAAGGAACCCAGGGAACAGTTCAGAAGCTGGGAGACTCACAGAGCTTCCGCATCATCAACACCAGTGACAATGACCTCGCTTTTAGAGAAATTGATCTTAAGCCCAGATAAGGCTTCAAAACAAAGCATAATGAATTTAGGATGATCAAGGCAAGCATCATTCAGTTCAGCCATAATAATTGTGTCATCCGCATATTGCAAGTGAGTAACATCCTCAGGAACAGTTTAGATTCTTCATTAAAAAGTCTCCTAAATACAAGATATCATAGAAGCACATTGATGTTGTTGCAAGAACGAGGCATTTCAAAGAAAGCATGTCAAATCCACAAGTCATGTGATGCCACTGCTTTCAATATGATGGTGGCCTCATTGGTGTGGCCTTGGTACATCTTGCTCAAACCTTTAGGGCAGCTCTTTCATTGCCAATGCATGCAATCAATTGAACAGAGCATACCTAGAAAACCTCTTGTCTCTTCAATAGCCAGCAACTTTTCTGTATCATGCATCTTCGGTTCAGATACTCTGCTCTAAACACCTCCACCACGGCGCGGGCAAACTTCACAGTGGTCTTTTGTCATGTCCTCCACCCTCCCATCCGAACCATCTCAGCAACACTACAAAAAAACACTTCCGTGATGATACGTGTTTGTCACAGTAGGTCACGTTTTCTGTCATGCATGTACATCCATGACAAATTTATGACAGAATCAAGATAGTCATACCTCTGCTGTCGTAGAAGTGTTCCATGACATTACCAAAATTATCATCATGGAAGTGTCCACTTCCATGACGATAAATCATGCGTCACAGAAGTGCTTGCGTCAAGGGTCACCGACACGTGGCATCCACCGTAACGGAACACTCTTAAGCTATCGGGTCCGGTTTTGGATCCGATAACCCGTTAACAGCCCCGACCAATGGGTATTTTCCACATGTAAAATCATCATTGGCTGGAGGGAACATGTGTCGGCGCACCGCTGGGACAGATGTCATTCACTCATTGGACCCAAAGCGCCTATGATAGATCGACACGTGGCACGGCCCAACAGAGGCCCATTCCTGTGAAAAGGCCGGCCTGTTTGACTTGGTCAACAGGTGGCGGGCCGGCCCACGGCAAGCCTGTTAACGACTTGTTCGCATATTGCCCATTTACAGCCCGCTAATCCAGGGGCCGTTTACGGCCTGTCCGAATTATGCCCAGAAGTGTCATCTGGGCCGTCCAATATAATTCCAGCCTGTTTAAACTTCCGGCCCATGACGTTTTTGAAAGTGCAAACTATCCCTGCGTGGTTTTGGTAATTCCTAACAACATATAGCTCATTGAGCTAACATTATTCCAAGATTAATATTTCAGGAAAAGCTCAATGAATGGCATGGCATGGATGAGGAAAGTGGATCCCTCAAAATTCTAAGGACAAAAAGTTTGGCTCAAGCTTGAAGCTCAAGACTCTACATTTTATATTTTAGTGATCCAAGATCACATTGAGTCTATAGGAAAAGCCAATACTATCAAGGAGGGATGAGGTGTTGCTTAATGGCTTGCTTGCTCAAAATGCTTAGTGATATGCTCCAAAATCCTCAACTACCTTCCCACATCCACATATGACCTAAACCAAAAGTCAAACTCGGCCCCACCGATTCTTTCTATCCGGCGCCATCGAGTTTCAAATGTCATAGACACTGCCACAAACCCTAGGCAAATCGGTCTCACCGATAGGGATCTCGGTCTCACCGAGATGGGATTGTAATCTCTCTGTTTCCCTTCGTAAAATTTCGGTCTTACCAAGATGAGCGATCGGTCCCACCGAGATTGCAATGTAAACTCTCTGTTTCCCTTTTGTAACATTTTGGTCTCACCGAGATGAGCAAATCGGTCCCACCGAGTTTACCTGACCAACTCTCTGGTTAGCTTATTACCAAAATCGGTCCCACCGAGTTTGTGTAATTGGTCACACCGAGATTACGTTATGCCCTAACCCTAACCATATCGGTCCTACCGAGTTGCATCTCAGTCCCACCGAAAATCCTAACGGTCACTAGGTTTGCTGAATCGGTCCGACCGAGTTTAACCATTTGGTCCCACCGAGTTTGGCAAATTGTGTGTAACGGTTAGATTTTGTGTGGAGGCTCTATATACCCCTCCACCCACTCTTCATTCGTTGAGAGAGCCATCAGAACATACCTACACTTCCAATACACATTTTCTGAGAGAGAACCACCTACACTTCGGTTGAGGTCAAGATATTCAATTCCAACCATATGAATCTTGATCTCTAGCCTTCCCCAAGTTGCTTTCCACTCAAATCTTCTTTCCACCAAATCCAAATCCTGTGAGAGAGAGTTGAGTGTTGGGGAGACTATCATTTGAAGCACAAGAGCAAGGAGTTCATCATCAACACACCATTTGTTACTTCTTAGAGAGTGGTGTCTCCTAGATTGGCTAGGTGTCACTTGGGAGCCTCCGACAAGATTGTGGAGTTGAACCAGGGAGTTTGTAAGGGCAAGGAGATCGCCTACTTCGTGAAGATCTATCGCTAGTGAGGCAAGTCCTTCGTGGGCGACGGCCGTGATGGAATAGACAAGGTTGCTTCTTCGTGGACCCTTCGTGGGTGGAGCCCTTCATGGAGTCGCGCAACCGTTACCCTCCATGGGTTGAAGTCTCCATCAACGTGGATGTACGATAGCACCACCTATCGGAACCACGACAAAAACATCGGTGTCTCCAATTGTGTTTGAATCCTCCAAACCCTTCCCTTTACATTCTTGCAAGTTGCATGCTTTACTTTCTGCTGCTCATATACTATTTTGCATGCTTTCTTGAATTGTGTTGAGATTGCTTGACTTGTGCTAAGATAGCTAAAATCTGCCAAGAACTAAAATTGGGAAAAGGCTAGATTTTTATTTGGTTAAGTAGTCTAATCACCCCCCTCTAGACATACTTTCGATCCTACAAGTGGTATCAGAGCTTTGGTCTCCATTTGCTTTGATTTCCATAGCTTTTGGCGGTCATAGCCTTGGTTTCACAACCTAGGAGAGTATGGCGTCTAGCGAGGGAAATTATCACCGTAGAGGTCCTTACTTTGATGGCACTAATTTTGCTAGTTGTGTTGGGGAACGTAGCAGAATTTTAAAATTTTCTACGCATCACCAAGATCAATCTATGGAGTCATCTATCAACGAGGGAAAGAGGAGTGCATCTACATACCCTTGTAGATCACGAGCGGAAGCGTTCAAGAGAACGGGGTTGATGGAGTCGTACTCGACGTGAGCCAAATCACCGATGACCAAGTGCCGAACGGACATCACCTCCGCGTTCAACACACGTACGGTTGGGAAGAGTCTCCTCCAACTTGATCCAGCAAGGGGGAAGGAGAGGTTGATGAAGATCCAGCAGCACGACGGCATGATGGTTGAAGCAACAGTGATCTTGGCAGGGCTTCGCCTAGCGCTGGGAGACGGAGGAGCGTCACGGGAGGGAGAGGGAGAGGCCAGGGGCTTGGGGTGCGCAGCCCTCCCTCCCCCCACTATATATAGGGTGCCTAGGGGGGTGCCGGCAAAAGGGGTTGCCTTGCCCCCCAAGGCAAGGGTGCCGCCCCCACCCCTAGGGTTTCCAACCCTAGGCGCAGGGGGAGGCCCAAGGGGGGCGCACCAGCCCACTAGGGGCTGGTTCACCTCCCACTTCAGCCCATGGGGCCCTTCGGGATAGGTGGCCCCACCCGGTGGACCCCCGGGACCCTTCCGGTGGTCCCGATACAATACCGGTGACCCCCAAAACCTTCCCGATGGCCGAAACTGGACTTCCTATATATGAATCTTTACCTCCGGACCATTCCGGAACTCCTCGTGACGTCCGGGATCTCATCCGGGACTCCGAACAACTTTCAGGTTACCGTGTGCTAATATCTCTACAACCCTAGCATCACCGAACCTTAAGTGTGTAGACCCTACGGGTTCGGGAGACATGCAGACATGACCGAGTAGCCTCTCCGGTCAATAACCAACAGCGGGATCTGGATACCCATGTTGGCTCCCACATGCTCCACGATGATCTCATCGGATGAACCACGATGTCGAGGATTCAATCAATCCGTATACAATTTCCTTTGTCAGTCGGTACGTTACTTGCCCGAGACTCGATCGTCAGTATCCCAATACCTTGTTCAGTCTCGTTACTGGCAAGTCACTTTACTCGTACCGTAATGCATGATCCCGTTATCAACCACTTGATCACATTGAGCTCATTATGATGATGCATTACCGAGTGGGCCCAGAGATACCTCTCCGTCATATGGAGTGACAAATCCCATTCTCGATTCGTGCCAACCCAACAGACACTTTCGGAGATACCTGTAATGTACCTTTATAGTCACCCAGTTACGTTGTGACGTTTGGCACACCCAAAGCACTCCTACAGTATCCAGGAGTTGCACAATCTCATGGTCTAAGGAAATGATACTTGACATTCAGAAAAGCTACAGCAAACGAACTACACGATCTTTGAGCTAAGCTTAGGATTGGGTCTTGTCCATCACATCATTCTCCTAATGATGTGATCCCGTTATCAATGACATCCAGTGTCCATAGTCAGGAAACCATGACTATCTTTTGATCAACGAGCTAGTCAACTAGAGGCTCACTAGGGACGTGTTGTGGTCTATGTGTTCACACATGTATTACGATTTCCGGATAACACAATTATAGCATGAACAATAGACAATTATCAACTAAAGGAACCATTTTATTATTGCCTCTAGGGCATATTTCCAACAGTCTCCCACTTGCACCAGAGTCAATATTCTAGTTACATCGTGATGAATCGAACACCCATGCAGTTCTGGTGTTGATCATGTTTTGCTCTAGGGAGAGGTTTAGTCAACGGATCTGCTACATTCAGGTCCGTATGTACTTTAGAAATCTCTATGTCTCCATTTTGAACAATTTCACGAATGGAGTTGAAGCGACGCTTGATATGCCTGGTCTTCCCGTGAAACCTGGGCTCCTTGGCAAGGGCAATAGCCCCAGTGTTGTCACAGAAGAGAGTCATCGAGCCCGACGCATTGGGTATGACTCCTAGGTCGGTAATGAACTCCTTCACCCAGACTGCTTCTTGTGCTGCCTCCGAGGCTGCCATGTACTCCGCTTCACATGTAGATCCCGCCACAACGCTCTGCTTGCAACTGCACCAGCTTACTGCCCCACCATTCAAAATATACACGTATCCGGTTTGTGACTTAGAGTCATCCAGATCTGTGTCGAAGCTAGCATCGACGTAACCCTTTACGACGAGCTCTTCGTCACCTCCATAAACGAGAAACATTTCCTTGGTCCTTTTCAGGTACTTCAGGATATTCTTGACCGCTGTCCAGTGTTCCATGCCGGGATTACTTTGGTACCTTCCTACCAAACTTACGGCAAGGTTTATATCAGGTCTGGTACACAACATAGCATACATGATAGACCCTATGGCCGAGGCATAGGGGACGACACTCATCTTTTCTCTATCTTCTGTCGTGGTCGGGCATTGAGCCGTGCTCAATCTCGTACCTTGCAATACAGGCAAGAACCCCTTCTTTGACTGATCCATTTTGAACTTCTTCAATATCTTGTCAAGGTACGTGCTCTGTGAAAGACCAATGAGGCGTCTTGATCTATCTCTATAGATCTTGATGCCTAATATATAAGCAGCTTCTCCAAGGTCCTTCATTGAAAAACACTTTTTCAAGTAGGCCTTTATGCTTTCCAAGAATTCTATATCATTTCCCATCAACAGTATGTCATCCTCATACAATATGAGAAATTCTACAGAGCTCCCACTCACTTTCTTGTAAATGCATGCTTCTCCATAAGTCTGCATAAACCCAAACGCTTTGATCATCTCATCAAAACGAATGTTCCAACTCCGAGATGCTTGCACCAGCCCATAAATCGAGCGTTGGAGCTTGCACACCTTGTCAGCATTCTTAGGATCGACAAAACCTTCCGGCTGCATCATATACAATTCTTCCTTAAGGAAACCATTAAGGAATGCCGTTTTGACGTCCATTTGCCACATCTCATAATCATAGAATGCGGCAATTGCTAACATGATTCAGACGGACTTCAGCTTCGCTACGGGTGAGAAAGTCTCATCGTAGTCAACCCCTTGAACTTGTCGATAACCCTTAGCGACAAGCCGGGCTTTATAGATGGTCACATTACCATCCGCGTCTGTCTTCTTCTTAAAGATCCATTTATTTTCTATGGCTCGCCGATCAATGGGCAAGTCAGTCAAAGTCCATACTTCGTTTTCATACATGGATCCTATCTCGGATTTCATGGCTTCCAGCCATTTGTCGGAATCCGGGCCCGCCATCGCTTCTTCATAGTTCGAAGGTTCACCGTTGTCTAACAACATGATTTCCAAGACAGGGTTGCCGTACCACTCTGGTGCGGAACGTGTCCTTGTGGACCTACGAAGTTCAGTAGCAACTTGATCTGAAGTTTCATGATCATCATCATCAACTTCCTCTCTAGTCAGTGCAGGCACCTCAAGAACATTTTCTTGAGCTGCGCCATTTATCGGTTCAAGAGGTAATACTTCATCAAGTTCTACTTTCCTCCCACTTATTTCTTTCAAGAGAAACTCTTTCTCTAGAAAGGACCCATTCTTGGCAACAAAGATCTTGCCTTCGGATCTGAGGTAGAAGGTATACCCAACAGTTTCTTTAGGGTATCCTATGAAGACGCATTTTTCCGATTTGGGTTCGAGCTTTTCAGGTTGAAGTTTCTTGACATAAGCATCGCATCCCCAAACTTTTAGAAACGACAGCTTAGGTTTCTTCCCAAACCATAATTCATACGATGTCGTCTCAACGGATTTTGACGGAGCCCTATTTAAAGTGAATGCGGCAGTCTCTAAAGCATAGCCCCAAAATGATAGCGGTAAATCGATAAGAGACATCATAGATCGCACCATATCTAATAGAGTGCGATTACGATGTTCGGACACACCATTACGCTGAGGTGTTCCAGGCGGCGTGAGTTGTGAAACTATTCCACATTTTCTTAAGTGTGTGCCAAATTCGTGACTCAAGTATTCTCCCCCATGATCTGATCGCAAGAACTTGATTTTCCTGTCACGTTGATTCTGAACCTCACTCTGAAATCCCTTGAACTTTTCAAAGGTCTTAGACTTGTGTTTCATTAAGTAGACATACCCACATCTACTCAAGTCATCAGTGAGGGTGAGAACATAACGATAGCCACCGTGAGCCTCAACACTCATTGACCGCACACATCAGTATGTATGATTTCCAATAAGTTGGTTGCTCGCTCCATTGTTCCTGAGAACGGAGTCTTGGTCATTTTACCCATGAGGCATGGTTCGCACGTGTCAAATGATTCGTAATCAAGAGACTCTAAAAGTCCATCTGCATGGAGCTTCTTCATGCGTTTGACAGCTATGTGACCAAGGCGGCAGTGCCACAAGTATGTGGGACTATCATTATCAGCCTTACATCTTTTGGTATTCACACTATGAATATGTGTAGCATTACGCTCGAGATTCATTAAGAATAAACCATTCACCATCGGAGCATGACCATAAAACATATCTCTCATATAAATAGAACAACCATTATTCTCGGATTTAAATGAGTAGCCATCTCGTATTAAACGAGATCCTGATACAATGTTCATGCTCAAAGCTGGCACTAAATAACAATTATTGAGGTTTAAAACAAATCCCATAGGTAAATGTAGAGGTAGCATGCCGACGGCGATCACATCGACCTTGGAACCATTCCCGACGCGCATCGTCACCTCGTCCTTCGCCAGTCTCCGTTTATTCCGCAGCTCCTGTTTTGAGTTACAAATGTGAGCAACCACACCGGTATCAAATACCCAAGAGCTACTACGAGTACTGGTAAGGTACACATTAATTACATGTATATCACATATACCTTTCGTGATGTCGGCCTTCTTGTCCGCTAAGTATTTGGGGTAGTTCCGCTTCTAGTGACCACTTCTCTTGCAATAAAAGCACTCAGTCTCGGGCTTGGGTCCATTCTTTGGCTTCTTCCCGGCAACTTGCTTACCGGGCGCGGCAACTCCCTTGCCGTCCTTCTTGAAGTTCTTCTTACCCTTGCCTTTCTTGAACTTAGTGGTTTTATTCACCATCAACACTTGATGTTCCTTTTTGACTTCTACCTCTGCTGATTTCAGCATTGAATATACCTCAGGATTGGTCTTTTCCATCCCCTGCATATTGAAGTTCATCACAAAGCTCTTGTAGCTCGGTGGAAGCGACTGAAGGATTCTGTCAGTGACCGCGTCATCCGGGAGATTAACTCCCAGCTGAGTCAAGCGGTTTTGCAACCTAGACATTCTGAGTATGTGCTCACTAACAGAACTATTTTCCTCCATCTTACAGCTGAAGAACTTGTCGGAGACTTCATATCTCTCGACCCGGGCATGAGCTTGGAAAACCATTTTTAGCTCTTCAAACATCTCATATGCTCCGTGTCGCTCAAAACGCTTTTGGAGCCCCGGTTCTAAGCTGTAAAGCATGCCGCACTGGATGAGGGAGTAATCATCAGCATGTGTCTGCCAAGCATTCATAACGTCTTGGTTTTGTGGGATGGGTGCGTCACCTAGCAGTGCTTCTAGGACATAATCTTTCTTGGCAGCTATGAGGATGATCCTCAGGTTCCGGACCCGGTCCGTACAGTTGATGCCATCGTCTTTCAGCTTGGTTTTCTCTAGGAACGCGTTGAAGTTGAGGACAACGTTGGCCATTTGATCTACAAGACATATTGTAAAGATTTTAGACTAAGTTCATGATAATTAAGTTCATCTAATCAAATTATTCAATGAACTCACACTCAGATAGACATCCCTCCAGTCATCTAAGTATAACATGATCCGAGTTAACTAGGCCGTGTCCGATCATCACGTGAGACGAACTAGTCAACATCGGTGAACATCTTCATGTTGATCGTATCTTCTATACGACTCATGCTCGACCTTTCGGTCTTCTGCATTCCGAGGCCATGTCTGTACATGCTGGGCTCGTCAAGTCAACCTAAGTGTATTGCGTGTGTAAATCTGGCTTACACCCGTTGTATTCGAACGTTGGAATCTATCACACCCGATCATCACGTGGTGCTTCGAAACAACGAACCTTCGCAACGGTGCACAGTTAGGGGGAACACTTTCTTGAAATTTTACGAGGGATCATCTTATTTAAGCTACTGTCGTTCTAAGCAAATAAGATGTAAAACATGATAAACATCACATGCAATCAAATAGTGACATGATATGGCCAATATCATTTGCTCCTTTGATATCCATCTTCGGGGCTCCATGATCATCGTTGTCACCGGCATGACACCATGATCTCCATCATCATGATCTCCATCATCGTGTCTTCTTGAAGTTGTCACGTCAACTATTACTTCTGCTACTATGGCTAACGCTTTAGCAATAAAGTAAAGTAATTACATGACGTTTATGTTGACACGCAGGTCATAAATAAATAAAGACAACTCCTATTGCTCCTGCGATTGTCATACTCATCGACATGCAAGTCATGATTCCTATTACAAGAACATGATCATCTCATACATCACATATATCATTCATCACATCCTTTGGCCATATCACATCACAAAACACTTGCTGCAAAAACAAGTTAGACGTCCTCTAATTGTTGTTGCAAGTTTTTACGTGGCTGCTATAGGTTTCTAGCAAGAACATTTCTTACCTACGCCAAAACCACAACGTGAATTGCCAATTTCTATTTACCCTTCATAAGGACCCTGTTCATCGAATCCGATCCGACTAAAGTGGGAGAGACAGACACCCGCTAGCCACCTTATGCAACTAGTGCATGTCAGTCGGTGGAATCGGTCTCACATAAGCGTACGTGTAAGGTTGGTCCGGGCCGCTTCATCCCACGATGCCGCCGAATCAAGATAAGACTAGTAACGGCAAGATAATTGACAATATCGACGCCCACAACTACTTTGTGTTCTACTCGTGCATAGTAACTACGCATAGACCTAGCTCATGATGCCACTGTTGCGGAACGCAGCAGTTTAAAATTTTCTATGCATCACCAAGATCAATCTATGGAGTCATCTATCAACGAGGGAAAGAGGAGTGCATCTACATACCCTTGTAGATCACGAGCGGAAGCTTTCAAGAGAACGGGGTTAATGGAGTCGTACTCGACGTGATTCAAATCACCGATGACCAAGTGCCGAACGGACAGCACCTCCGCGTTCAACACACGTACGGTTGGGAAGACGTCTCCTCCAACTTGATCCAGCAAGGGGGGAAGGAGAGGTTGGTGAAGATCCAGCAGCACGACAGCGTGGTGGTGGAAGCAACGGTGATCTCGGCAGGGCTTCGCCAAGCGCTGGGAGACGGAGGAGTGTCACGGGAGGGAGAGGGAGAGGCCAGGAGCTTGGGGTGCACAGCCCTCCCTCCCCCCCACTATATATAGGGAGCCTAGGGGGGGGCGCCGTCCCTAGGAGATCCAATCTCCTAGGGGGGGGGGCGGCCAAAGGGGGTGCCTTGCCCCCCAAGGCAAGGGTGGCGCCCCCACCCCTAGGGTTTCCAACCCTAGGCGCAGGCCGCAGGGGGAGGCCCAAGGGGGGCGCACCAGCACACTAGGGGCTGGTTCCCCTCCCACTTCATCCCATGGGGCCCTTCGGGATAGGTGGCCCCACCCGGTGGACCCCCGGGACCCTTCGGTGGTCCCGATACAATACCGGTGACCCCCGAAACCTTCTCGATGGCCGAAACTGGACTTCCTATATATGAATCTTTACCTCCGGACCATTCCGGAACTCCTCGTCACGTCCGGGATCTCATCCGGGACTCCGAACAACTTTCGGGTTATCGTGTGCTAATATCTCTACAACCCTAGCGTCACCGAACCTTAAGTGTGTAGACCCTACGGGTTCGGGAGACATGCAGACATGACCGAGTAGCCTCTCCGGTCAATAACCAACAGCGGGATCTAGATACCCATGTTGGCTCCCACATGCTCCATGATGATCTCATCGGATGAACCATGATGTCGAGGATTCAATCAATCCGTATACAATTCTCTTTGTCAATCGGTACGTTACTTGCCCGAGACTCGATCATCGGTATCCCAATACCTTGTTCAGTCTCGTTACCGGCAAGTCACTTTACTCGTACCGTAATGCATGATCCCGTGATCAACCTCTTGATCACATTGAGCTCATTATGATGATGCATTACCGAGTGGGCCCAGAGATACCTCTCCATCATATGGAGTGACAAATCCCAGTCTCGATTCATGCCAACCCAACACACACTTTCGGAGATACTTGTAATGTACCTTTATAGTCACCCAGTTATGTTGTGACGTTTGGCACACCCAAAGCACTCCTACGGTATCCAGGAGTTGCACAATCTCATGGTCTAAGGAAATGATACTTGACATTCAGAAAAGCTACAGCAAACGAACTACACGATCTTTGAGCTAAGCTTAGGACTGGGTCTTGTCCATCACATCATTCTCCTAATGATGTGATCCCGTTATCAATGACATCCAATGTCCATAGTCAGGAAACCATGACTATCTTTTGATCAACGAGCTAGTCAACTAGAGGCTCACTAGGGACGTGTTGTGGTCTATGTGTTCACACATGTATTACGATTTCCGGATAACACAATTATAGCATGAACAATAGACAATTATCATGAGCAAAGAAATATAATAATAACCATTTTATTATTGCCTCTAGGGCATATTTCCAACAAGTTGGAAGCATAAGATGAAAATGCATATTCATGGACATAACCGCGCCATTTGGGCTATTGTGTGTATTGTCTTGCAAGGTGAATTTCTTTGATGGGAAAGAACCAAACCGTGAAGCCACCGCGGAAGAGTTGAAAATGCTGCAATACACGCTCAAGCTTGTGATATCCTCTTCAACGGATTGTGCCCCGAAGAATTGAACAAAATCAGCCGTCTTGAGAATGCAAAGGAAATTTGGGATACTTTGATAGATATGCACGAAGGTACCGACTCCGTCAAGGAATCCAAATTGGATTTGCTTCAAAGTCAACTTGACAAGTTCAAAATGAAGGATGGTGAAGGTGTCGCTGAAATGTACTCTAGGCTTGCTCTTATCACAAATGAGATTGCCGGCTTAGGGAGTGAAGAGATGACCGATAGATTCATCATCAAGAAGATCCTAAGAGCCTTGGATGGAAAATATGATACCGTGTGCACATTGATCCAAATGATGCCAAATTACAAAGATCTCAAGCCAACGGAAGTCATCGGAAGAATTGTTGCTCATGAGATGTCACTCAAGGATAAAGAGGAATTTCACAACAAATCAAGTGGTGCTTACAAAGCCTCATGTGAAGCCCCCACATCATCGAGTGAGAAACAAACCTTCAATGAAGAATTGAACTTAATGGTGAAGAACTTCAACAAGTTCTACAAGAGTAGAAGCAAAGAGAGAAGCTCCCAGTCAAGGTCCTACAATGACAAAAGATCTTCTAGTCGAGAGCGAAACTGCTACAATTGTGGAAGGCCCAGACACTATTCCAATGAGTGTACGGCCCCCTACAACAGAAGAGAAGATTCTCCCATGATAAGAAGTAGAAGAGAAGAATCACCATCTAGAGAAAGAAGGAGTAGAGATGATCGTTATGAACGAAGACCCTCACGGAGAAGCAAGGATTCGAAAAGAAAGGACAAGTCATCAAGGAGCTACACAAAACAAAGACATCAAGCTCATGTTGGTGAATGGGTATCCGGCTCCGACTCCGACAATCACTCCGAGAGAAGCTATCACTCCGACTCCGAATATACTCAAGATGAAGGTGTTGCAGGTCTAGCACTTGTGACAACCAACTCCTACGACATATTTGACTCACCAAATGAAGGAGTTGGAACATGCTTCATGGCTAAAGGCTCAAAGGTATCACACCCCGAGTATGTTGATTTCAATAGTGATGAAGATGACTTGTTAGGTGATGATGATTTACTTGTTGACAACTCTAATGATGAATATTGTGATGAAACGTCAATTAATCATGCTAATCAAGATAAAACGAATGACAATGATACAGAGAAGATTGAGTCTCTAACTAAAGAACTAAACACTCTTAAGTTAGCTCATGAAACTATCTTAGGAGATCATCGAGAACTTTTAAGGACTCATGAGAAATTACGCTTTGAAAAGCTCAACCTTGAGCAAGAGCATGAGTTCTTAAAAGCAATCAATGATGATCTTTGTAAGAAAAGTTCTTCTTACATTGCCAAGCGTTTACTCTTATCCACTTACATGCCTCAAGTAAAGTCTAGTAACAAGAACAAGAAAGATTCTTCCTCTAGTAGTAACAATAATCATGCTAAATCCAATATTGTTGCTTGTAGTAGTTCTCTTGATTCCACTAATGATTCTCTTAGCCAAGTTACTCTTGAGCAAGAAAATAGCTTATTGAAGGGAATTATAGAGAAAGGTGTTTACAAGAGCCTTGCCGGAAGTAAGCAATTCGAGGAAATTGTACGCAAGCAAGGAAGGCACCGGAAGAATCAAGGTGTTGGTTTTGAACGAAAGTTCAATGCCAATGGAGTTGAGTGGGAAGAAGATCAATACCCCAAGACGAAGTTTGTTCCTCAACAAGAGAAGTATGATCCTACTTCTTTCAAAGGGACACAAGCTCAAGATGATCTTCCACCATAAGACCACAAGCAAAAAGGCAAGGACAAGCTTCAAGAGGAAATTGATGCATTTGAAGAAGCTCCTAAGGCCTTGGTCAAGTGGGTTCTCAAGACTACTTCAAGTTCCACTTCATCAAGTACAACTACAACACCGAGGATTCCCATCAAGATGGTGTGGATCCCGAAGAAGAACTAGAGAGTTCTTGAGGGTGACTCCACCAACATACTTCACTATTATCATCTTGGCAAGAACAAGTGCAATCAACTTCCACATCTTGCACTAGTTCAAGGAGTCACAAACCCTCTTGTTGGTAAGACAAGGGACAAGGTAACCTAAAAGCTTTCATAGACATCATCTTGTGTGTGCATCACTCTATGTCTATGGATATCCTTGTTTGTTCCTTGTGGGACTAACCCATGTAGGTATTGAAAGTGCAACTCACTCCAATGGATAGCTCCAAATGATCTACATCAACATTGAGCATCCACATCTTCCACATCTACATGAAGTCATCATCGACAAAACCCAAGGTTAGTTCATCCCTCTTAGGGGGGACCTCACATCTAGGGGGAGCTTTCCTCTAAGAATTGAGCTAAAGCAACTCTAATGGTGTGAACACAACAATGCTTTATGTAAAAGTGGTAACCCCACTTGTGCTTAAACGATGAGTATGACCTATGATCAAATGTTCTCATTTGACTCCTAAGTCAATATACTCATATATAGATGACCTAGTCATCGCAAATTGTTTTGATAGATGCTAGAATTGGTTGTGCATGCTTTGCCACATATTTCAATTGCCATTTTATTGTGTGAGCATGTTGATTGCATATTTCACTCATTCGAGGACATCCACTTGTTGTTTTGATTGATTGGTTTTCTTTTCTTTTGCCAAGTGGATGGACAAGAATGCCTAAGAACCCTCTCTAGCTATCTATGCTTTTCTCGTCTCAAACTCTATTCATGCTACATCACAAAATTTGATCAAGTCAGATTCGAACCACTCTGTGTGAGGAGCACTCGGAGTCCCCGATTCATCATAGACTTAAACTTCCAAAACTTCTTTATGCGTTTCGATCTGACCGATTCATCCATTTCGGTCATACCGAAATCACTAAGTTGATCTAGGTTTTCAATCTCGGTGCAACCGGTTTGAACCTTTCGGTCACACCAAGTTTCAGTAACTGTTTGCAGTTATGAATCTCGGTGCCACCGAGTTGTTCCACTCGGTCACACCGGCAGGGTCGGGCTATATATACTCACGCGCAAAATTTTGGAAATTTCTCCGAAACCCCTTTGCCCGCGCATAGCTCGCTCTGCCTCCAGTTCTCCGGATCATCTTCCTCGTCGCTAGTCGCCTCCTATCACTGGTCTCCGCCGCCGTCAATGGAATTCTTCCCCGCCATTGCCGCCGTAGCGAGTTCATCGCTGAACTAGGGTATGGACTCAATCACAGTGCTATCCCCGTCTGATTCCTAGCACATTGTGTTCACTATGATTCTTACCATGATTGAAACGCTTCTATCCGGTCAAAACACTCCGTAGATTAGAGTTGAATTGAAAATTTAGGGTTAGGTTTCCGCTGAAACCATCTCGGACCATCCGAGTTGTGGAACTCGGTACCACCGATTCGGCTCAGGCCATTGCACATGTAATTTTCGATCTGAATGAGAATTGCAAATCGGTGTGACCGAGTTCAGGACTTTGTGAAACCCTAGCAGTCTCGGTGCCACCGAACTGTGACTCGGTCTGACCGAGTTCACTAGTTTAGGTTCCAACAGCTGCTTCGGTATCACCGAGTTTACAAATCGGTTGATCCGAAATGCTTTCTGTGGAAAACTAAAACTAAGTTTTTGACTCATTCTTTTGCAAAAACCTCTGCATTTTGTGATGCTCATCCACTCTATCTCATCTATATCTATTCACAGGGTCTGCTGTTAGTGTTTGCAATATGTCTGATCAGAGTGACAGCCAGAACATGTCAGAGGAGAAGGTTCACCTGAGTGAGGGCACTAGTCCCTCAAGCAGTTCAGATGATGGTAGCAGGAGCACTCCCAGCAACTTGCCCAAAGCTGCCACCAGAACAAGGAAGAAGAAAACTTCAGAGTCTGAGGATGAAGACTATGTGGCAGTTGAGGATGAGGCCACTTCCAAGAAGAAAGTGGTTAAGAAGGAATATAGCACTGCTGCTGCCACCAAGCCAGGCATGAAGCAAAAGGTTCCTGCAAAGAGAATTCCAATGTCTAAGGCTAGAGCATCTACTCAAGTCCCTTTGGGATCTGGACCCAAAGAGGCTGCTGCAGAAGGGAAGAAAAGGAAGGAAAGGGTCAAGAAGACCATGGCCAGAGTGATTGGAAAGGCTTCCATGATGGAAGAAGAAGAAGAATAGGTTGCTGCACCAGCACCCAAGGCACAGAAGCTTATGGGTGATGCTATCAGGACAGGGGCTGCTTCATCAAAGCCCAAAGAAGCACCCAAAGCAGCCTCCAAGCCCAAGAGTGCACCTAAGAGGAATACCAGGACTATACCAGCTGCTGAGAAGAACAAGGCCCCAGTGCCTGAAGTTGCTGCTGATGAAGATGATGAAGGACAAGTCCTGAGGAAGCTAAAATCCAAGATTCCAGACCACAAGGATGCTCATCCTGTGGCTAAGAACATGAAGATCAGGAGAGACTCTGGACTGAGGAAATGGAGAGAGACAGACCCATATGCTACAAGAAGAAGAACTGCTATTGATTACAGGTTCCACACAAAGGAACAACAAGATTTCTATGAGACAGTGTTGCTGGACAAGAAGCCTATAGTGTGTGAAATGAGGTGGGTCGACTGGAAGTATATCAAGGAAAATGAGGAACACTATCCTGGTGTGTTTGACAGCTTCAGTGCTTGTGGAGTTGCAGACTTTGTTGGGCAGAAGCCCACAAAGTGGAATGAGGATCCCATAATGCAATTCTACTCCACAACACACTTCTATCCAAATGGCAGGATAGTATGGATGTCTGAAGGTACAAGGTACCACTCAACTATTGAGGAATGGGAAAATCTGATCAATGCTCCTAAGGAAGAAGAAGATGACTTGGATGTCTATGCCAAGAAGAAGATGGATCACAACTCTATGGCAAACATGTACAAGGAGATTCCTGAAGATGATCTTGAGACTCACTAGTTTGGGTCAGTAAAACACTTACTGTCAGGGCTGCCTACAATCAATTGGATCCTTAGGCACACACTCTTGCCCAAGTCTGGTGATCACAGAATGACCAGAGGCCATGCAATTAACTTGCTACATATATTTTATGTGCCACAGAAGTTCAAGGTCATGAGCCTTATAGTTGAGACTATCAAGAGGACTGCAGCAGACCAGAAAAGAAGTTGTGGATATGCCCCACAAATCCAGGAGTTGATAAACTCAAAGATGGGCACAGGCACATACCTGTTGGATAAAGAACACTTGCCTATCTACCCAGACTTCAAGGACAATCAAGTTGTGATGATTGAGAATGAACCATCATCAGTACAAGCTCAAGAGAAGAAGGAGAAAGCAAAGAAAGAGAAGGCTGCCAAGATGCCAACTCAAGAGGAGGCATCTGAGTACTTTTTGAAAAGCAAGCAGGACCATCTTGGTTATTTGATAGCATCAACTCTGAGGATTGAGAAGGGGTTGGCCACCCTTACTCAAAACCATGAGAGCTTGGAAAGAATCGTGGAGCAAAAATTCTATGATTTAGATGTCAAAGTAACTGAGATTCAGTCAGTTGTGGAGCAGCTACAAGATGATATGCAAGAGAGGAAGGGCAGAACAACCACTGATGCATTTGCCAGAGTGCCTCGAGCTCAGAGATCAACTGCAGTGCCAGTAACAGACACCGGAGCCACTTCATCTGCACCAGCTACAACTTTAGTGCCACCAGCTCCAGCACCTACCCCAGCAGCTCCATCTACTTCGACTGAAGCCTTCGTTCTTGGAGTTCTCCGGACACCACCACCTGAAGACCAAGTCTGAGAGACGTTTTAGTGCTATGCATTTTCTATGAACTTTTTGGTAACTTGTTGCCAAAGGGGTAGAAAAATGTACAGATCATAGGCTTCAAGAGAGAGAGAGAGAGTTTGCTTTTGTTCTCTCTTGTCTTCTTGGTTGAACTTTGTTTGTCTTTTGATTGCTTGAGATATTATGCTATTATCTGTGAGACATTGATGATCATGTGGTTGATCATAAGCTACACTATGCTTGTTAGATGATATTCTCTTACTTATCCTTATATGACCATTCACTTTGCTTGGTGATGAGTGCATGTATTCAATCTTTATTATTTTGAGCGCTCCACCAAGACGTATGTGACATGGAAGAGTAACCCCTGATCCTAACTCATTGTGCATTTGCAGTCCAAAGCACATCTTAAGATATGCACAAATTTAGGGGGAGCTCTTGCTTTTCACATACTTCTCAAAGCGACAATATCTTTCACTCTTATTATCATTTGTCGAAGCTTTGATCTATATGTTGTCATCAATTACCAAAAAGGGGGAGATTGAAAGTGCAAACTATCCCTAGGTGGTTTTGGTAATTCCTAACAACATATAGCTCATTGAGCTAACATTATTCCAAGATTAATATTTCAGGAAAAGCTCAATGAATGGCATGGCATGGATGAGGAAAGTGGATCCCTCAAAATTCTAAGGACAAAAAGTTTGGCTCAAGCTTGAAGCTCAAGACTCTACATTTTATATTTTAGTGATCCAAGATCACATTGAGTCTATAGGTGTAACGCCATCGATGCGGCTATATCTCCCACGTGTCGAAGCACGACTTAGAGGCATAACCGCATTGAAAGCAATGTCGCAAGTGAGGTAATCTTCACACAACCCATGTAATAAAATAGGGGAAGAAGTTACATAGTTGGCTTACAATCGCCACTTCACACAATTACATGAATAAAGCATTACATCATCCAAATGCAATCAAGGTCCGACTACGGAACCAACATAAAAGAAGAACCCCAAATGCGACAAGGTCCCCGATCGACCCCAACTGGGCACCACTACTGATCAACTGGAAGCGGAACAACATAAAGGACAAGATCTTCATCGAGCTCCTCCTTGAGCTTGGTTGCGTCATCTGCACGGACTCATCGGCACCTGCAAGCTAGTTTTTGGAAGTATCTGTGAGCCACAGGGACTCAGCAATCTCGCACCCTCGCGATCAAGACTATTTAAGCTTATGAGTAAGGTAAAGGTATGAGGTGGAGCTGCAGCAAGCGACTAGCATATATGGTGGCTAACATACGCAAATGAGAGCGAGAAGAGAAGGCAAAGCACGGTCGATAAAAGTATGATCAAGAAGTGATCCTAAAACAACCTACGTCAAGCATAACTCCAACACCGTGTTCACTTCCCGGACTCCGCCGGAAAGAGACCATCACGGTTACACACGCAGTTGACTCATTTTAATTAAGTTAAGGTTCAAGTTATCTACAACCGGACATTAACAAATTCCCATCTGCCCATAACCGCGGGCATGGCTTTCGAAAGTTCAAATAGACCTCCTCCCGAGACATCCCGGTTCTACAAGACATCTCGACAGGGTAAAACTAAACCAGTAACACCGCCCGAATGTGCTGACAAATCCCGATTGGAGCTGCACATATCTCTTTCTCAGGACACACTCAGATTGTCCTAGGTACGGGTAGGCCAGCCCAGAGTTGCCCCTGGTGGTCACCGGCAGCTGACAGGTTGGACCAACACTCAGAGGAGCACTGGCCCCGAGGGGGGGGGGTTAAAATAAAGATGACCCTCGGGATGCGCGACTCCCAAGGGAAAAAGACTAGGTGGCGAATGGTAAAACCAAGGTTGGGATTGCTGGAAGAGCTTTACTTAAGGCGAACTGTCAAGGGGTTCCCATTATTACCCAACCGCGTAAGGAACGCAAAATCCGGGAACATAACACCGATATGACGGAAACTAGGGCGGCAAGAGTGGAACAAAACACCAGGCATAAGGCCGAGCCTTCCACCCTTTACCAAGTATATAGATGCATTAATTAAATAAGATATATAGTGATATCCCAACAAGTAAACATGTTCCAACAAGGAACGGTATCTCCATGTTCCAACAAGGAACAAACTTCAATCTTCACCTGCAACTAACAACGCTATAAGAGGGGCTGAGCAAAGCGGTAACATAGCCAAACAACGGTTTGCTAGGACAAGGTGGGTTAGAGGCTTGGTTCAACAATATGGGAGGCATGATAAGCAAGTGGTAGGTATTGCAGCATAGGCATAGCAAAAGAGCGAGCAACTAAGCAAGCAAAGATAGAAGTGATTTCGAGGGTATGGTAATCTTGCCTGAAATCCCGCAAGGAAGAAGAACGAGTCCATGAAGAAGACAAATAGACGTAGACGAACAGGTCCTCACAACGCAACGTTAACGGAACCAACCCGAAGAAGCAACACCGGAAAGAAACACACAACATAGTAAACAACCAACACAAGAACATGATATGATATGCGGGATGTGATGCATATGCATGATTTGACAATGGAATGCATGAACCTGGCCTCAACTTGGAAATCCAAGTGTGCCACTGGAAAGGTGAGATGAAATCGCTTGAAAACGATATAAAGAATGCCGGAATCGGAGTTACGGTTTGGAAATGGCAAGCGATTCAAATATGGCACCGGTCTGCGATTTACAGCAAGTAGCCATCTAAATGCAATGAGATGAACATGCTACAACACCCAAAAATGGCATCAAAATACATGGCAGGAATCCATTCATGAAGCTTAACAAAAGTCTAGCACTGAGCTACGGCCAATTCATCCATTAACAGGTTCAAACAAGCATGGCAAAAATGCATATGGTAAACACATCTCAGACTTAGTGAAATTAACACTTGTCTGGAATTTCAGATCAGATAGCACACTTCGGAGCATGAAAACTATATGCTACAGGACCTGAACATGGCAAAGTAAAGCATGGCATGGAGCTACTCAAAGAGCTTAACAAAAGTCCCTTAGTGACCTTGAGCCAAAAGGGATCAGAAAATACATTTGCAAGCATGTGAACATGGAAAAAACATAATCAGATCACAGACTTAGTGAAAACTGGAGCATGCTGAAACAGATATCAAGAAGGCATGTTTACGAGCTCGATGCACTCACTACAGAGCAAGGCATGACAATCTAAGCATACACCCATCAATAATACACATTATACAAGCTAGACATGGCAAGAACAATAACATGGCATGCACGGATCAACTACAACATCCTTGGCAAAATCGCTAACAAGTAGACAATCTGCCCAGATTCACGAAGTAGCAAAAGTAGAGCTCTATTGACTCAAGCTAGGGTGCTCCATAATTGCAAAAAAAGACATGGATGGATAGAGCACTACATGATAAACAAAACATCCTTACTGATCATCCTCAAAAGAGGCACGGACCACTAGGAAACAACATGAACATATGGCCAAATGAGATAAACAGGTCAAGGACTTAGTGGAAATGCTAAGTCCCTGAAATCAGCATTACCAAGTGCCTCACTTTGCAAGCTTGTGATAGTCACCACACACATCACAAAAATACATGGGTTGCACCTCTGGAAAGATGGAAAAACCTCTAACAAAACATATGTAGAGTTCAAGGGCATATCATGCACACAATAATCATGGCAAAAATGACAAATGTCTAAATGGAGCAGCAGATTTGACAAATAACTCAAGTAGCACTCTTCTAACAGCATTTCGGGCATCAAGATGAGCTCAAATGAAAATGATGCAATGGAATGAAATGATGTACTCTTTGAGACGAACATTTTGATATGCTATATGCCCAAAACGGAGGTACAGATGCAGAGATATAGCATGATGAAAAACGCAAATTATTAGGGTTTGGGACGAAAAAGTCAACCCGAGACGATTTGGATCTGGATCTGGATCTCGCCGGCGCGAAAAACGAGGTTGGCCGGAACTGTAGCTCGCCGAAGTTTGGGGAGGAGCTGCGGCCGGAGTTCGTCGCCGGAGAAGAAATCGCGGGACAGGGCGGAGGAGGTCGCCGGCGCCGGAGCTCGCGGTGGTTCCGGCGGGCGGCCGGCGGAGCGCGCCGGCGCCGGACGCGGGGCGGCTAGCGGCGGTCGGCAGCCGTGGCGGGGAGACGGCGGCGGCGGCTCGTCGGCGCTCCCAGGCGCGGGGCGGCGATCAGAGCGCGGGGCGCTCGGGGCCCAGGGCGCCTCGAGCGGGCCTCCCGCGGGCCGCGGCGGGCCTCGGCGGCGCCGATGGAGAGAGTGGGAGGCGGGGATAGGTGGCGGC
Organism: Triticum aestivum; assembly: GCF_018294505.1. Lineage (NCBI taxonomy): Eukaryota > Viridiplantae > Streptophyta > Magnoliopsida > Poales > Poaceae > Triticum > Triticum aestivum. The sequence continues at coordinate 675,818,090 of NC_057797.1, read as the reverse complement.
TCCCGGTTGGCCGGGCGCGGCGGCACGGGGCGTGTCCGGTGGGAGGGAACACGTCCGGCGGCGGAAGAGATTAAAAATTAGGGTTAGGGTGGTTTTGGATCCAGAATTTTCGGGGAGGAGACCATTTTATAGGTAGAGGGAGCTAGGAGAGTCCAAATGAGGTGCGGTTTTCGGCCACGCGATCGTGATCGAATGCTCTAGATGATGGAGAGGGTTTTGATGGGTTTTGGGCCAAATTGGAGGGGTGTTGGGCTGCAACACACACGAGGCCTTTTCGGTCCCTCGGTTAACCGTTGGAGTATCAAACGAAGTCCAAATGGAACGAAACTTGACAGGCGGTCTACCGGTAGTGAACCAAGGCCGCATGACAAGTCTCGGTCCAATCTGGAAATATTTAATCCCCACACACGAAAGAAGGTAGAAATGACCACCGGAGGAGAACGGAGCGCGGGAATGCAAAACGGACAACGGGGAAAATGCTCGGATGCATGAGACGAACATGTATGCAAATGAAATGCATATGATGACATGATATGCAATGCATGACACACAAGCATTAACAAGGCAACAACAGCGAATAACTGGAGGACACGTGGCACATCAGTCTCAGGGCGTTACAATAGGAAAAGCCAATACTATCTAGGAGGGATGAGGTGTTGCTTAATGGCTTGCTTGCTCAAAATGCTTAGTGATATGCTCCAAAATCCTCAACTACCTTCCCACATCCACATATGACCTAAACCAAAAGTCAAACTCGGCCCCACCGATTCTTTCTATCCGGCGCCACCGAGTTTCAAATGTCATAGCCACTGCCACAAACCCTAGGCAAATCGGTCTCACCGATAGGGATCTCGGTCTCACCAAGATGGGATTGTAATCTCTCTATTTCCCTTCGTAACATTTCGGTCTTACTGAGATGAGCGATCGGTCCCACTGAGATTGCAATGTAAACTCTCTATTTCCCTTTTGTAACATTTCGGTCTCACCGAGATGAGCCAATCGGTCCCACTGAGTTTACCTGACCAACTCTCTGGTTAGCTTATTACCAAAATCGGTCCCACCGAGTTTGTGTAATCGGTCACACCGAGATTACTTTATGCCCTAACCCTAACCATATCGGTCCTACCGAGTTGCATCTCAGTCCCACCGAAAATCCTAACGGTCACTAGGTTTGCTGAATCGGTCCGACCGAGTTTAACCATTCGGTCCCACCGAGTTTGGCAAATTGTGTGTAACGGTTAGATTTTGTGTGGAGGCTATATATACGCCTCCACCCACTCTTCATTCGTGGAGAGAGCCATCAGAACATACCTACACTTCCAATACACATTTTCTGAGAGAGAACCACCTACACTTGTGTTGAGGTCAAGATATTCCATTCCAACCAGATGAATCTTGATCTCTAGCCTTCCCCAAGTTGCTTTCCACTCAAATCTTCTTTCCACGAAATCCAAATCCTGTGAGAGAGAGTTGAGTGTTGGGGAGACTATCATTTGAAGCACAAGAGCAAGGAGTTCATCATCAACACACCATTTGTTACTTCTTGGAGAGTGGTGTCTCCTAGATTGGCTAGGTGTCACTTGGGAGCCTCCGACAAGATTGTGGAGTTGAACCAAGGAGTTTGTAAGGGCAAGGAGATCGCCTACTTCGTGAAGATCTACCGCTAGTGAGGCAAGTCCTTCGTGGGCGACGGCCGTGATGGAATAGACAAGGTTGCTTCTTCGTGGACCCTTCGTGGGTGGAGCCCTCCATGGACTCGCGCAACCGTTACCCTCCGTGGGTTGAAGTCTCCATCAACGTGGATGTACGATAGCACCACCTATCGGAACCATGACAGAAACATCTGTGTCTCCAATTGCGTTTGAATCCTCCAAACCCTTCTCTTTACATTCTTGCAAGTTGCATGCTTTACTTTCCCTGCTCATATACTCTTTTGCATGCTTGCTTGAATTGTGTGGAGATTGCTTGAGTTGTGCTAAGATAGCTAAAATCTGCCAAGAACTAAAATTGGGAAAAGGCTAGATTTTTATTTGGTCAAGTAGTCTAATCACCCCCCCTCTAGACATACTTTCGATCCTAAAGTTTTTCAGCCCATATGAGGCCCTTAGTAACCCTCGGCCCATTAACGGCCCGTGGTTAAACTGGCCTATAATGAACAGTGTATCACTTTATACCCATTAACGGCCCATTATACCGTTGGGTCGTTTCCAGCCCATGTTATCTTTCGGCCTTCTCAGGGCCCATTTATTCTTGGGCTCATTTCCAGCATTCGTTTACTTTCGGCCCGTTACTGTCATTTTCTACTTGTGGGCCAAATTCAGCCCGTGGTTACAGTCGGCCCGTTTGTGGCCCGTTAATACGTTGGGCCGTTTTCATAGTGTCATCAAATATGGCCGATTAACGACGGCCTGTTACGGTCGGCCCATGAATGGACGATTTCAACTCTAGCCCATTTACGGCCATAATGTGGTCTGTTATTGGCCCATGTTTGGCCAACCGATCGTACGACCCGTAGAAGGCCCATTGATGATATGGCCCGTAGAAGGCCCATTGTATCTACGGCCCATATAAGGCCCATTGTTTCTATGCCCCATAGAAGGCCCATTGTTTCTACGGCCCATAGAAGGCCGATTGTTTCTACAGCCCGTAGGAGGCCCATGTTAACTACAGTAAATATGTAGCACATGGTTAATGTGGCCTAGTTTTAAAAAATAGCCTACTGCAACCACTAGCAAACCGCGGAAAAAGAACTGCACTGACTACAAGAAAGCAAATAAACAAGACAATAAGGAAATAAATAGGCAAGCAACTTACGCTAGGCTATCACGGCTATTACACATATTACATCCACTGGGCATCAAAGTTCGCCACCAGTGCAAATATAGGGAACAAAGCAGCATATAAACACTGCAGCAAAACAAGTCCAGAACTGAAACCACTTCAGAAGAGCTCAAGAAACAATATCTTGGGTACCCATAATGCTGGCAAGATGCTTAGCAAGCTTATTAACTTTCTCTTGTTTGGCGCTTAAATCCTCCAGCACTTGCTGTTGTACCAGAAAGTATGCATCTAAATTCTGCAGGGACTTCCTTAGTCCTTCGGCTTCCTGTCGCATAACATCCGATTGATTTCTTTCAACTTGAAGTTGAGACTCAAGAAGCCGAACTGATTCAGGCAGCGAGTTTGAAGAGCTGGTGCTAGTAGTAGTAGCTAGTAACTCGAACACTACATCAAGACAGGACTTTGGTGTTGTCTCAGTGTCTTCACTATAGTTTTTATCAGGTTTCTTGGAGACCAACAGGGATGTCTCACTATCTTGAACCTTATTTGCATTACTTCATGTACCATTCATAACGGGGTACCTTCTCCAATATTTTATCCGCATTCTAAAAGAGAAAGAAAGAAACACATCACGGGTTTACAATGTAGTATACGAAACTTGTTTTGCTAAACCAGTTCAGTAGTAAGGTGGATAGGATAACAACATGAAACAAACATATATCTATGTAGTATGGTCACTATATGGTCTATATCATTCTAGTTTATGTTGTCAAATCAAGATAGATATAGTTCGAATCATATCTATTTAAGACAAAGCAGCTTAGACAGAATATAAGCATGGGAAACTACATAGCAATAACAACACTTGGAAGGTGCATGGCATGAGAATATAACTGTTTATTCAATTGAAACCGAAATCAACATAGAGCAAGTTACAACAGCAAACACGTTAAAGAAACAGGTTTAAAACATACCTGTTGCGCCATTGGAGTTTCAATTGAATCCTTCAAATTTAAAATAAGTTGGTATGAGTAAATACAGTGATGCAAGAGTAAATTAGTATGAACCATAGCTACAAAACCTGACCTGAGAACAATTCTTCTTTTGCTTTAAGCGTTGACTTGGGGTTCGGAGTGGTGGTCCTCGTGCTTTGGGCACTGCAGTTGCCTTACTAACTACTCGTGTTTGGGTGCTCTGTGGTGGAGACGGTGCTGTGTCAACGGGAACTGGGTTACTATCTGCTGGGGTTGGGGTTAGAAGGGGTAGCTGGTTCACTGTCCAACTGGGTAGGGGTACAATCTGCGTGAGTCTGGGTTATGTGTGGTGGGGCTAGTTCTTGGGCAAGTACAACCGTGGTTCTATCTCCATCGACAGGTAGCACGATCTTTTCTGAATACCGTGTTTTTACTCCCACAGATACTGCCATCACCCCCTCCAATTGAAATGGCTGATAAACAAGAAAAGTAATTGAATGTACAGACATTGTAAGATAGACATGTGCAATGGATAGTAGGGAAGAAAACAGGGCATGAAATAATTCACATTTATGTTGTCTAACCAAATAGAATAGTAGGACATAATTTCACATATATGATGGCTAATTAAACAACATAGCATGACACAATTTCACATGTATGATGGCTAACTAAACAGGATAGAATGACATACTTCAAAATATGATGACTATGTAAACAGGATGACATGATATAACTATACGATGTGTCTATTAAAGTGGTTGGCATGCCATAAATCACAAACATGCCGCTGATGGAAACATGATGGCATCATATAATTCACAGATAGAATGACATAATTCAAAATACGATGACTATGTGAACACGATGAAATGATATAACTATATTATGTCTTTAGAAAATGGGTTGGCATGCCATAATTCAGATACATGCTCTCTATGTAAACATCGTGGCATGATATAATTCAAATATATGATTTATATACTAAGGAAGTGAGCAGAAGGCAATCACATATATGATGTGTCAACTAAGAGATGGCATTGAATATCGTGTATATGATGTAAAAACTAAGCATTGCAATACAACATATGCATGATATGAGTAATATAACCCTGCCAAGTTTGAGCATACACCTCAGGGGGATAATAGGACTGGTCATCTGCCTCTGAATCCTCCTCTGAAGAGCTATCTGTAACCAGCAAGATATCTGCTTCACCAGGTAGCATTGTCTGCTCTGAAGACCTTGTTTTCACTCCAGATTTCTCCATCACCAATTCAAATGGCTGATGCACAGGAAGAGCAGTTGAATATACAAACATTATCGACAAAAGCAATGAGAAATACAAAAAAAGGACGACATGATATAATTCACATATATGACGCTTGGCTAAACAGCATGGCATTGCATAATTCACATATATAATGCCTTGCAACAAGATAACATTGCATAATTCATATATATAATGTCTTGCAACAAGATGGCACTGCATAATTGACATATATGGTAATTAGACACTAAATAAGTGGCATTCACACAAAGCATGTCTAAGCTAAGCAAATGACATAGCAATGCAAGATACCATACGCACGATATGAGCATCATAACCCTGCCAAGTTAGAGCATGCACCTCAAGGGGAAATAGGACTGGTCATCTGTCTCTGAATCCTCCTCTGAGGAGCTATCTGTAACCAGCAAGACATGCGCTTCGTCAGATAGCATTGTCTGCTCTGAAGACCTTGTTTCCACTCCAGATTTTTCCATGACCGTGCCGAATGGCCGATGCACAGGAAGAGTAATTGAATGTACTAAAATTGTCGACAAATTTAACACATAATAAAAAATGATGTCATGATATAATTCACACATAAGATGACTGGCTAATCAGGGTGGCATTACAAAATTCACATATATGATGCCTGGCTAAACAAGATGGCATTGCATGATTCACATATACGATAAAGAAACTAAACAGATGGCATTGACACAAAGCATGTCTAAACTAAGTAGATGACATCTTTGATGTATACAATAAGCAATGCAAGGCACCATATGCATGATATTACCAACATCAGCATGCCAAGTTAGAGCGAAGACCTCATGGGGTAAATAGGAGTGGTCTTCTGCTTCTGAATCCCCCTCAGAATAGTTATCTTCCTCGTGATTACGATCCGAAATGGGTGGAGGGGGCCCACCTTTGCGCCCACCATGGAGCGACGTCTGCAAGAAATTTTATTGCCACGCAAGGCTCGTCTCTTTTGCTCTACATGTTCAGTTTCATTGTGTACAATAACTGACATGCATAGGAATAAAACATAGTGAGATTATGTAAGGAGTGCATGCACAAATCCAGAGTGATGGTAGCAAATTGTGGATAGACCCAAAACAAATGATAGCAGGAAGATAATAGCTTTAGTTAAGAAATACAGATAATGGCTCCTTTAATGTTTGTTTGCACCCAACATGAAACTCATAGTAGACACCCGAGATTAACCAGATAGTAGACAGATAGTACTAATTGCTGCCCCAATATGTACCCCACAACCATTTAAAAACACAAGTTCCAGCATAAGTTTGGACCTGAGTCGGAGTCTAATAGGTGAACACGATGATAAAGTAGCATGTCATCATATTAAGCGATGCATAACGTAAGCAGACACGGAAGAGTGCGACCTCTCTTGCGGACCCGTGTAGTCCTCAAGGTCATCTGCTCAGTTGATGATGGTAATGCAGTTGTCGTGGATGCCGGTGGCGGGGAAGAAGATCTGAGGCGGCGAAAGACAGTCTGGAGAGCGGATCCCTGCTGTGGTGAACCCTTCCGTCGTTGGAGCAGCTGAGCTGGGGTGGAACACAGCACCGCAGGAGCAGGACAAACCACACAAGGTTTTTTTTGACACATATCTGTAACATAAGTAATTGTGTAAGGGATTGTTTGAATTTGAGGATTCTAACAATGCAGTGATAGGAAATAGACAGGAATAGGATAGGAATGCACGTGCAAAACGGAGAATTTAAAAACACAGGATTTCTGCCAATCTGGGTGTTTGGTTCACAAGAATTGGAAGATCACATGATGCAAAGAAGCATGTTGAGATTAAGTCAAACCACAAGAAGTGTACAAGCTCTTTGGCGAAGCCATATTGATCTCAGCGTGATTGGGTTGGGCGGTGAGGATGCTCCGGCTGACTTGGCTGTCGGAGGAGGGGAAGAAGATCTTAGGCGTCTGGAGATGGAGCCCGAGGTACTGCTCCACTGTGATGGAGGGTTTCGTCCTTGGAGCAGCTCCGGTGAGTTTTATGACGCCGAGGCTGAAGCAGGACAAGAGAGACAACGTTAACCTGAGTGGAATTCTAATAGCATCTCCAATAGATGACGTAAAATACATAACCACAAAGTGCTAGATGTATACATCAGCAGCTCATCTCTGAACTTAACTGACGAAACTGAATTTAACTGTCGAAACTGAACGTAACTGTCGAAACTAAATTTTTCTGTCAGAACTGAACGCACTAGAGGTGAGGCTACAAGTCAGTCGACTAACTTATTCATCTCTTGTCAGTCGATTTTGTAGCCGTTGGATACGAAATCAAGGGCCTGCAGTTCATCTTCAACCTCCACCCCCCTGAGCCACCAGCCACCACCGGCCAAACAGCCGCCCCCCGCCGCCCACGGCCGGCGGTGCGCCTCCCCACCCGCCCCGAAAACACTCCCCACCACCGGTCCGCTGCTGCCCCGGCCATCCCTGTAGCCCCCCCCCCCCCCGTGATGAGCTTTTTCTCCGGCGATCCCCATGCCACAGCCCCACCACCGCCGGCAACCACCGCCCCCACCCTAAACCCTAAGATAGGTAGTGGGGTACCTCTCCAGCGAGCCCTCCTCCCCGCTGCGGCTGGTTCTTCCTTAACTCCGGCGAGCCCCCCACCCCCTGAAAATCGACTGACCCAAAATTTGATTCAGTCGACTGAAGTCTAGCTAAATCGGAGCAGCATCGCAAGCAAGAGCAAGAGCGAGAGCAGCAACACGAGCAAGAGCAAGAGCGAGAGTAGTAGCATGAGCAAGAGTAGACCAGGCAGGGGATCGAGAGCAAGAGCACAGCAGCAGCGCGAGCGAGAGCTAAAGCAGCAGCAACTCCTACTGATGTGGACGTCGCCGCCGAGGGAACGACGCCATGGAGGAAGTGGCCAGCGATGCCGGTGTGGATGGAGCCGCACCGTGTTGGCTCGAGACCAAGCACCGGCAGCACCATGAGATCGAATCAAGAAGAAAATGCGGCGATTAGTGTACAACCTCTTTGGTGGCACCGATTAGGACGCAGCTTCATCCGAGGAAACGGTGATGATGATGCTCTTCTGGTGGTGCAGGTGAAGACGGTGGTGTGGGAATGAAGGTGGCGCGAAAGATGAGGGGAACATCGAGGCAGCTCCTTAGAGGTGGAGGACAGGGTGGCTGAACCGGCTGGACGACCAGATCGGCCACGGATCCTCATCCGGTATGGTGGATGAGGGACGTTGTCGGTGTCAAAACCGGCGGATCTCGGGTAGGGGGCCCGAAGTGTGCGTCTAAGGCGGATGGTAACAGGAGGCAGGGCATATGATGTTTTACCCAGGTTTGGGCCCTCTTGATGGAGGTAAAACCCTATGTCTTGCTTGATTATTCTTGATAATGTGAGTAGCACAAGAGTTGATCTACCACGAGATCAGAGAGGCTAAACCCTAGAAGCTAGCCTATGGTATGATTGTTGTTGTCCTACGGACTAAAACCCTCCGGTTTATATAGACACCGGAGGGGGCTAGGGTTACACAGAGTCAGTTGCAAGGAAGGAGATATACATATCTGTATTGCCAAGCTTGCCTTCCACGCCAAGGAGAGTCCCATCCGGACACGGGATGAAGTCTTTAATCTTGTATCTTCATAGTCCAACAGTCCGGCCAAAGGATATAATCCGGCTGTCCGGATACCCCCTAATCCAGGACTCCCTCAGTAGCCCCTGAACCAGGCTTCAATGACGATAAGTTCGGCACGCAGATTGTCTTCGGCATTGCAAGGCGGGTTCCTCCTCCGAATACTTCATAGAAGATCTTTAAACACGAGGATCGTGTCCGGCTCTGCAAAATAAGTTCCACATACCACTGTAGAGGGAATAATATTTACACAAATCTAATCTGCTGACGTACCCCATAGTGTGACATCACACCTCAGCCAGGTCTTTATTCGAATCTTTTTTCATAACCTATCTCTGCGTGTTTCGCAAGGTGGTTTCCTTGGCACGTCTTGTCGAAGCAGAGATCGTGTCCCCTCATTACGGGATTCCCATCAATACGGACGTGGGTAACCCAACCGCGCCATCAATTACGACGCTTGGGGGATAAGAGAGTTTTACCAGGATAGTGGGGGCGCATAGTTTCGTCTGCCCTTATAAAGGGATAAGGTTTCATATTTTTCTACCCATGCCTTCTTCCTCCTTGGTCATCCATTCTCACGCACTCGAGCTCCAGCGCCCAAGTCCACATCCTTCTCCTCAACTCTCTCCAAACATGTCCGGAGCGGGAGGCAAGTGGATGGTCTCCTCTGTCACGGAGGGACACATCAAAAAACTGTGTGGGGCCGGATACTTAGCCGCGGATATCGTGCACCGGCTGCCAGCCGCGGGGCAGATCGTTCCTACCCCGGGACCTCACGAAAGGGTGGTTTTCCTCCCCCACTTCGTCCGTGGACTGGGGTTTCCCCTCCATCCATTCGCCCGCGGCCTTATGTTCTATTATGGGCTGGACTTTCATGATCTGGCCCCAAATTTCATCCTCAACATCTCGGCGTTCATCGTCGTGTGCGAGGCTTTCCTCCGCATCCGGCCCCACTTCGGCCTGTGGCTGAAGACCTTCAATATCAAGACGAAGGTGGTTGGTGGCCAACAAGCGGAATGCGGCGGATCCATGGTGGGAAAAATGCCCAATGTTACATGGCTCGAGGGTTCCTTTGTGGAGACCGTAAAGGGGTGGCAGTCGGGGTGGTTCTACATCACCGAGCCACGCGACACCAACTGGGTGGCGGCCCACGGGGTTTCGATCCGAAATCCCCACGCGGCTCACTTCTTGGAAGGAGAAGGGCCTGCCCTGGGGCTCATCGGTGGAGCTGGACAGACTCCATAAGTGTATCCGGAACATGATAAGCAAGAAACTTAAGCTTGTCAACATAGTCCAGGTCATGTTATTCCGCCGGATCCTCCCATGTCAACAACGGGCTTTCAACTTATGGGAATTCGACCCGGCCTAGCACCAGACTCTGCGCGAGCTCTTCGACGCGATGCATAAGGACGTCTAGAAGGTGCTGTTCAAAGGCGCCGAGGTCCCCCCTTCTCTTACCGAGGACCGTGGGTTAAGCGCGAAGCGCCCTGCGAATCCGGTAAGCTCCATACACCTCATAGGGTATTTATTTCTCATAGTTTAACCTTGTGCGGGGTCTGAGCTCCCATGCCTTTGACAGGACTGGGTGGAGACATCGGAGCAGATTAACTGTCCGACCCCTCTGCCCGAAGACCCTGCAGACGCTCTCCTGACGGAGATGCAGACTCTGGCTCCTTATGGGGTGCCGGAGAAGACCAAGAAGAAGGCCACGGGAACCCGAAAGAGTTCCCGGCACCAGGTGGTATCAGACTTATTGTCTGATAACTCCGAGGCGCACTCCTGCCGTGAAAACAAGGAGGAGGAAGATGAAGATTATCCCCCTCCAGACGGGGGAGACAAGAAAAGGAAGGCCGCCCAAACCGGGGAGGCCGAAGGATCCAAGAAGGGAAGGACTCTCCTTCCGGACTGCTGCACCACCGCCGCCGATGGCGAAGATGAGTGGCTACTCAGGGCCAAGCCCCTGGCGAAGTCATGAGTATTTAGATACCAGAGTAACTCATAGCATACTTTCGTTGCACTGCTTCTCCTAACGTCGAACATGATCATGCAGTCCGCCCCGAGCCCGTATCGACATATCCTCGTCGGACGGTTCCTTGGACTTGTCGGATATGGATAGCGATCCACTTCAATCCGCCTCCTCTCCTCGCCCTATGGACAATGCCGAGATATTGTCTCAAGGGGAACCGAACCGAGGGGAGGTAGACTTGGAGGCGCCTCAAGGCGACCTTCCGGACTCTAGGCGCGAAGGGAGCAAGACTCCCAAGGGCTCCAAGTTCGGCCCCCAGCCGAACGCCGCGTCGGAACCTCCAGTGGTTCCGGACTCCGGCAGGCGGCCCCCTTCCAAGCTCGTGCCGGTGACCTCTGTCCATCCAGAGGCACCAGACAACCTGCTAGGAGTGCTTCGCGGCGCTTCCATCGACGAAGAGCACCACACTATTATGAGTGTGGTGATCAAGAAGGTTCAGTCCGCCAAGAGCGGACTGAGTGAAGCCTGTGCCAGCCTTCTAACAGGCTTTGAGGTAAGTATTTAAAATATAGGAAAACATTACTGCATAGACAGTAGCCTCTGATGCTCTATTTGGTGTTCACAAAGAAAAGCCGAATATAGGATCAAATAATACCTGCAGGAGTCTAATATAAGTATGTATGTATGCGTATGTAGGCTTCGCTGCTGACCTCTGCCGACTCGGAGGTCGCCGCACTGAAGCAGGACCTCGAGCGGTCCGAGAAAGAGCTCGGCCTTGCTAAGAGGCAGCTCGAGGAGAACAAAGGTAAGTAACACCTTGTCTATATATAAAAGAGAAAGATGTGGTTGCAAAATGACAGGATCATCATGGATGTGCCAGGGGCCACGACCGAAGTGGCGACCCTGAAGCAAGCGCTGCCCGAGGCCGAAAACAAAGCGGCCAAGGAGCGCACCGAGCGGGAGAAATAGGAGGCATGGGTGGGCGAGGTGCAGCAAGAGCTCCAGGCTCTCGTGAAGAAGCACGAGACTTTGGAGCTTGACTCGAAGACGCGAGAGTCCGAGCTTGCCGCGGCCCTCGAGAGCACAAAGCATGCCAAGGCTAAAGCCCAAAAGGCCCTCTAGGAAATTGAGGCGATGAAGAAGATAGCGGTGGGTAAGGCATTCACTATGCAAAGCAAGCATGTGAAAGTAAATTACTTGTTACTTACCCGAGTCCGGAGATCTCCAGGAGCATTCGCAGATTTGCCTCACAGCGTGTCAGATGCCGCAAAGTACTACCAGGATGAGGAGGGAAGCTCGGCGGAGAAGTTGTTCTGGTCTCAGTATACTAGGACCGAACACTCGATGCCTGTGAGCGACCAGCTGAAGCAACTGGTCAAGCTGCACAAGGCGGCCGAACAGGCCATGAGGGGCCTTATAATCCGGATGTGGCCTGGCGACTCCCTTCCCAACAGCTACTTCGGCCTGGTGAGACGGCTTGTGGATGCCTGGCCATGCCTGGAAGTCATAAAGCGGTCCGTCTGCATCGAAGGTGCATGCCGGGCTTTTGCCCGTGCAAAGGTGCACTGGGCCAAGATGGACGCCGAGAAGCTGGTGAAGGAGGGGCCGTCGTAGGGCAAGGAGCATCGCCACCCTGAGATGTATTATGAGGGTGTCCTGAAGGGTGCCCGTCTTGTGGCACACGAGTGTGCGAAGGATGTAATTTTTGAATAAACTTGATCTTGTGATCCTGTATTATGAAAACTTGTTCATGTGCGCTATGCAACGCTTGTTTGAATTTAAAATATTACCTTCTGTGCGGCCGTTTATCAAATCTAAGAGATGGCCAGTCGTCGGCTTCTGCCCCCATGCCACGAGTGCTGGGGTGTTCGGGATAAATCTGAGCATTCTTTGCCCCATTGTTGGGTCTTTCGAGGGAGGTGCTCAGCACAACAATCGGACTATAATGCTTTATCACTCTCACTTAGCCATAGAAGTCTACAATTTTAAATTTTGGCGAAGCCCCTAGTATTCGGAAGGCTGAATTCGGGGTGCTATACACACCTTAAGCCAGACAAAGCCGACTCCTCACTCTAAGCGGCATAAGTCTTTAGGGACTCGAGACCTCTCGAACAGCGACCAGCTCTTGCTTTATCATGACAGTTAGTTTTAGCTTTCTCTACTGAGCTGCTTAGCCCAGATGAACCGGGGCACAATCGCAGTAGTTCTCCCAGTGCTACCTTAGCCGGTATGGTGAAACGTAAGGTACCAAAACATGGGAGCCGGGCAAACCCAACTATTGACCCAAGACATGATTCGGAGCTGATGCATATAATGCTATAAGTTCGGGGTGCCGCACTGTTGAAAGTGTTCGGACTTCTCGTGCCGTATTATAGGGTACGCTTAAGCCCCTGGCATATTGGCCGTACCAGAGTGTACGGGTGCTGAATGTCATGAATGAACATATATAAAAAAAGAATAGAGAATGCGATAATAGTCTTGTGTTATGCATTGTTTATTCAAAAAGGTGCGTCGAAGCAGAATGATACAATTAGTGCGATAAGCAAGAAAGTAGGACTATTTGACATGTCCCGTCCAAGGGCAAGTAGAGGAATGGTATTTAAAGCATGTATTTCACTCGTTATTAGAGACCACCTGGGAGTTCCATGGTGCGACGTAGCATTCTGCCTCCTTGGTTGTCGTATCATGTGTCCGGAAATCGTACTGCCGGACGGGGCTTCCAGAGATTAAAGTCTTGAAAGAGAGAAAAATAACAAAGTGGGAAGCCCCTAGTGCGGTTGAGCCGCGTCTTGGGGTGTGCCGTAGTCGTGCCCCCTCTCCACCTATGCCCATGGTATTTTCAATGCATAATTATGTACGTGTGGCACGGATTTTGCCGTTTGGCTGGGACTGGGGTGGGGGCCGCATTGGTATGCGAGCTCGGAACATGCCAGGCGGTCTTGTTGCCGATTACTCCAGGCGCGCTTGAAGATGTCCGTGTCTTTAATCGCCGAACTGGTGGATTGCCTTAAGAGGCTGCTTTGCGCTTCTGCTGCGATGGCCGCAGTGTGCTCCTCCGTGCGAAGAGAGCGCTCTGTGTTTCCATTGACTGTGATGACCCCCCGAGGTCCTGGCATCTTGAGCTTGAGATATGCATAGTGCGGTACCGCGTTGAATCTCACAAATGCGGTTCGCCCAAACAGTGCATGATAGCCGCTGCGGAACGGGACTATATCAAAGATTAACTCCTCGCTCCGGAAGTTATCCGGGGATCCGAAGACCATTTCCAGTGTGACTGAGCCTGTGCAATGGGCCTCTACACCTGGTATGACGCCTTTGAAGGTCATTTTGGTGGGTTTGATCCTTGAGGGGTCTATACCCATTTTGCACACTGTGTTCTGATAAAGTAGGTTCAGGCTACTGCCGCCGTCCATAAGGACTCGAGTGAGGTTAATCCGTTGATGATTGGGCCTAGGACCAGTGCGGCGAATCCGCCATGATGGATACTAGTGGGATGGTCCCTGCAATCGAAGGTGATCGGACAGGAGGACCATGGGTTGAACTTTGGGGCGACTGGCTCCAACGCATATACATCCCTTAACGAACGCTTCCGCTCCCTCTTGGGGATGTGGGTTGCGTATATCATGTTCACCGTCTACAACTGTGGGGGGAACCTCTTCTGCCCTGTGGTGTTCGACTGCCGGGGCTCCTCCTCGTCATTGCTATGTAGCCCCTTATCTTTGTTTTCGGTGTTTAACTTGCCGGCCTGCTTGAACACCCAACATTCCCTGTTGGTGTAGTTGGCTGGCTTGTCGGGGGTGCCATGTATTTGGCGCGAGCGATCGAGTATACGGTCCAAACTGGACGGGCCCGGAGTGCTTCTTTTGAATGGATTTTCCCGCTGACCGGGTTTAGAGCCTCTGAATCCGGCATTGACAGCTGTATCGTCGGTATTGTCGCTATTGACGCGGCGCTTATGTTTGTTGTGACGTGACCTGCCATTGCTATCCTTGGTATCTGAAGTATCGTGGTTCTTTGATATGTTATTGCTGCGAGCGAGCCAGCTGTCTTCTCCCGCGCAAAAGCAGTTCATGAGTGTCGTGAGGGCTACCATAGATTTTGGTTTTTCCTGGCCAAGGTGCCGGGCGAGCCACTCATCGTGGATGTTGTTCTTAAAAGCTGCTAGGGCCTCTGCATCCGGACAGTCAACGATTTGATTTTTCTTTGTCAGGAACCGTGTACAGAATTGCCTGGTCGATTCCTCTGGCTGCTGAATTATGTGGCTCAAGTCATCGGCATCTGGTGGTCGCACATAAGTGCCCTGGAAGTTGTCGAGGAATGCGGCTTCCTGATCTTCCCAACAACCAATGGATTCTGCTGGTAGGCTGTTGAGCCAATGTCGAGCTGGTCCTTTGAGCTTGAGTGGGAGGTATTTGATGGCGTGTAGATCGTCACCGCAGGCCATGTGGATGTGCAGGAGGAAGTCCTCGATCCATACTGCAGGATCTGTTGTGCCGTCGCATGATTTGATATTTACGGGTTTGAAATCCTCTGGGATTTGGTGATCCATTACTTCGTCTGTGAAGCATATGGGGTCTGCGGCGCCTCTGTAGTGGGCAATGTCGCGACGCAGCTCAAATGAGTCTTATCCGCTGTGTTCGGCCCGGCCGGATTTACTTTTACTGTATCCGGTGTGACGGTTATCGTCTCGCGTAGTAGCGCGCCCTTGTGATCCGTAGATTGATCTTGCTTGTTTTGCTTTGTTCTCCAATACGTCTTGCAGGTCTAGCGTGTTTCCCCGTGCCTCGTCATTTTTATTTGCGTGGCGTCGGGGTGCGGGCTGAGTTTTTGGCTGAAATGCCTCTTTGTCGCAGCCACGAGGTGGCCGATCAGCCACATCATGTGCTAGAAATGTAGGTTTTAATGCTTCCTCCTCCAGTCGGGTTAGCAACCTGCGCTTTGGGTAGCTCTTGGAGGGGCGTTCGAGTTCATATTCCTCGGCCGCAAGGACTTCAGTCCATCTGTCAGCTAGCAAATCTTGATCAGCTTGAAGCTGTTGCTGCTTTTTCTTAAGGCTATTTGCCGTGGCTATAAGCCGGCGCTTGAAGCGTTCTTGCTCAGCGGGATCCTCTAGCACGACAAATTCGTCGTCATCGAGGCTTGCCTCGTCTTCGGAGGGAGGCATGTAATTATTATCCTCCGCCTCTCCATCTGCCGCTCTCTCGGGAGGGCTGGCTTCTCCATCCTCCTGCTCTAAATCTTACTGGAGGGGATTGTTCTCGTCTTCGGCACTGTTCAGAGTGCTATTATCTCCTGTGCTGGTGTCACCGCTTTTGCTTTGGCGAGACTTAGAGCGGCGCCGCTGACGTCGGCGCTTGGGTTGCTTCTTGGAGGGGTCATCCTCCGCCGTCCCGTCGCCATTGCCTTCTTTGGGTGTGTCCACCATGTATATATCATATGATGAGGTGGCTGTCCAGTGCCATGTGGGCAGTGGTTCCTCTTCGTCTCCCGCATCATAGTCCATACCGTCGATGTCTTCGGAGTCGAAGTCGAGCATGTCGGTCAAATTGTCGATAGTGGCAACTAAGTGGGTGGTGGGTGGGCGGCGAATTTCTTCGTCATCCGCATCCCAATCCTACCGAACATAGTTCGGCCAGGACTCTCCTGACAGGGAGAGAGACCTTAATGAGTTCACTATGTCGCCGAAGGGCCAGTGCTGAAAGATATCCGCGGAGGTGAACTCCATGATCGGCGCCCAGTCGGGTTCGATAGGCACGGGCGCAGGCGGTTCGGAGTCCGTGACCGGGGAAGAATCCGACAGTTCGGCGTCATGGCTCTCGTGAAGGGTAAGGTCGATACTCGGCTCGATCGCCACTAAAAATACGGCCTCCGTGGCGGGTCTATCCACCCGTCCAAGGATGGCGCAATTGGCTCTGAATTGAGGGTCGGAGCGGTTGCCGGTGCGGTCTCCTGAACACTGTCCGATGGTAGAGCTAAATCATGCTCATCGTGACCGTGTGGCGCACTCGGCAGGGGCTCGAATCCGTTGAAGATTAAGTCTCCGCAGATGTCGGCCGTGTAGTTTAAGCTTCCAAACCTGATCTGGTGGCCAGGGGTGTAACTCTCGATCTGCTCTAGATGGCCAAGCGAGTTGGCCCGCAGTGCGAAGCCGCTGAATACAAAGATCGGTCCGAGGAGAAAAGTGTCACCCTGGACTGGATCGCTATCGATGATCGAAGGAGCCATCAAGCCTAATGGTGAGAACACAGAGGAACTCTAAATGAAAGCACCAATGTCGGTGTCAAAACCGGCCGATCTCGGGTAGGGGGTCCCGAACTGTGCGTCTAAGGCGGATGGTAACATGAGGCAGGGGACATGATGTTTTACCTAGGTTCGGGCCCTCTTGACGGAGGTAAAACCCTATGTCCTGCTTGATTATTCTTGATAATGTGAGTAGTACAAGAGTTGAGCTACCACGAGATCAGAGAGGCTAAACCCTAGAAGCTAGCCTATGGTATGATTGTTGTTGTCCTACGGACTAAAACCCTCCGGTTTATATAGACACCGGAGGGGGCTAGGGTTACACAGAGTCGGTTACAAGGAAGGAGATCTACATATCCGTATTGCCAAGCTTGCCTTCCACGCCAAGGAGAGTCCCATCCGGACACGGGACGAAGTCTTCAATCTTGTATCTTCATAGTCCAACAGTCCGACCAAAGGATATAATCCGGCTGTCCGGATACCCCCTAATCTAGGACTCCCTTAGACGTCGAGGTGTTGCTGTGGACGACGTCGTCGGGGAAGAGGCTTCGCTTGTGTGGCGGACGGAGGAGGGTGTGGGGCTTCGCGGGTTTTGCCGGCCTCGGTGTACGAATGGGTGGGCAGATGGGATGGGAGTGGGGAACCATGGCTTAGGGACGCGCTTGTCCGAAATGTGGGGTAAGTTACAAAAATACCGCCACCGATTTGAGGCGGTTCTTTCGGTTCAGGGGTATCATGGGCATTTCGCGTGTCTAGATTTCACAGGAGGTAGGAGTTTCACGTGTGTTGTAATTTTGGAATAGCAAGGTGTGGGTTGAGATGGAGGGAGTTGTCGGACCACAGCGAGACAAAGATATATCTTAAATATTTCGGGCTAACAAGGCGCGGGTTGAAGAGGCGGGAGTTTCGCAACATGATAGACAGAGACGCTAGCTTGAAATTTCGGCATAACAAGGCGTGGCTTGAAATTTCGCGAGAACAAGCTTAACGTGTACCCAAAAAAAGACAATTTAGACTAGTATGATATACTACGTACAATGTGTTTAACACGCACAACACACACAGACACCATTTAGACTAGTAAGGTATGCGTGCATTGCACGCATGAGATTTGGCAACCAAATTATGAATAAATACCACATTATAGCATGTAAGCTTTGAGTCATATATGCATGATGTAGATGTTCGTTTAATTCTTATAGTTCATTTCATTCAAAATCATCTAGTTTTTATAAGAAAGCTAATCTATTTTAAGATTCATGGAATTGTGCGTTGTAAGGCATAAAGTAAAAACAAATCATGTAGAAAAACATTTGGGCAATTATGATACGGAAGATTCTAGAACAAAGACGAAGTGCTTGTGTTTTGAGGTTTGTGCATTATGCTTAAATTCAACCACAGAGTCTTCTAGATTGTACATGTGGAAAAATCTGGTGGAATCTAGATGATATCCAAAGGCCAGTAGAGCTCAAATTTGCCAGCTCTGCACCATCGGATTGGCCTCATCCAACTACCATCTTTCAAAGTTAAAGTTATCTGCACACTATATAAAAAATATAATATATATTATATATAGGGGTATAGATATAGATATGTGATGCGAAAACCACCCATCATCTCCAATTAGAATAGTTTGTCCATGCACGGATGCAATGTGGCCAAACGATGTCTGACATCGGTATCTCAAATTCAAACCAATCTGACCTTGTTCAATGTGTATACATTGCAACATGCTCGTTTCCAAACCACACCATGCAGATCTCTGTTATATTCATGCATGCATGGGTTTCAAACATCATGATCTCTTATTCAAATATTTGAATTCAACTTTACATTGATTATGACCTCACCTAGTCTTCTACACCCACACATTGGTCTTCTCTTTATAATTGTACCACTAACTTTCTCCCGTGCATGCATGCACACACACTACCAGTCGGCATTATCCATCGCACACATGCAATCTTTTTCTTCAGGTCGGTCTCCCATGAAGGCACACACACACATCCCCCTCTCCATCATATCGGGCATTCTTTATCTTTGACGTGCATGCGCAACGATCGATGTTCCTCTATGTGTGTGTGTGTATAGCTAGGCCTTTCATAGTTTTCCACATAAACCGATCAATCTATATATCTAGTGAAATCTCACCCTCTTTCCCACTCCACATCGATCAATCTATACCTCTCTATATAGGATTACATACATAGCTAATACACCCACATTAATTATATCTCAGACGCGCGCACAATGGCCAAGACAGGGGGCAGCAAGGGCCCTGCCCCCCCCTAACATCACTATATATCGAGGCTAATATGAATGTGATCATTAGACAGTTGCTGGTAAAAATGGTTTAAGCTGATGAATTGGCCCTCCTTGTAAAGGATTAGCAACTCTTGGCCCCCTAGCTCATGGGACATTTTTCATGGCTCCGCCACTGCGTGCAACATCGCATGTTCTCGCCCCTCTCTCTAAATATCAATCTCGCAGTTGTGCACTCCTTCATAGTCTCCCTCCACTCGGCCCCTCGCACCATCTTCTAGCCCCCCACCGGATTTTGCCACATGTACAATCTAGCAGACACCATGGTAGAACTTAAGCATAATGCACAAATTTCAAAACAACAGTGGTTCTCCTTTGTTCTAGAATCTTCCGTATCGTAACTGCCCAAACTTTTTTTCTAGTTGAATTGCCATTCTTTGTTTGTACTTTATGCTTTACAATGCACAATTCCATGAATCAAAAAATAGATTAACGGCTTCTTTGATTCAAAGAATTCTCGAAGGAATTTTGGAGGATTCTAATCCTTAGGAATGTTTCCTATTTTGATTGTTTGATTCATAGGATTGTAAACCATAGGAATTTTTCCATATGATTCATTTGCACTAGATTTCATAGGAAACATCCCATCCACTCAAACCTCTTTGAAAGAATTCTGCGTTTTTTGTATGCACAAGCAAACACCCGTACCATCATGTAGGATTCAAGACGACATTCCACTCTAATCCCATGTTCTTCCTATTCCCGCGTTTTGGAAATCCTACGAATCAAAGAGGCCCTAGGTTTTTTATAAAACTAATTGATTTTGAATAAGATGAACTATAAGAATTAAATGAAGGTCTACATCATGCATATATGACTCAGAGCTTACATGCTACAGTGTGGTATTTATTCGTAATTTGGTTGCAAAATCTGACGCGTGCAATGCACGTGTACCTTACAAGTACTTCGAGTATGTGCAAACACAATGACACGCTACACAGTGTCTCTCTTACAGTTCATGAAGCCACGTGGGCACGTGTCACATGTGGAGGCATTATCGCGACATCCTTGTGTGGATTGATCACAGTGACGTGCTGCTGGTTCTAGAAGAATGTACTCGTCCTCCCTGAGACTCATTGGCGGTACATGCACGAAGCGAAGACGTGCACGCACGCCACGCACGCACTCATTCCCTCGCACGCACACACGGGTATGCGGGTGGACGCAATTTTGTACCAAGATCCACCCCATGTGATAATTTGACGTGTGTAAAGTCCTTCACTTCATTGATGGTCAATTAATACAGCGCATGCAAATTGAGTGGACGTGAGGGCGGAAGAAAGACATTACTACTCCACTGCACGCATGCGAGTAGTTAAATCATGGGTTGCTAGTAGTACTTCCATTGGTCTCCTTCCTATTTTGTGCCAATTTTTGACAGTAACATAATATTTACGCATCTGAGCAGTGTAGTCTACTTGAAATTTATACTCAACTAGACTCATCGGGAGCCGTTTCGGGCCTCTAAACCATAAACCATCAATTAATCTTTACCTTTTTCCCATCACATTCGAAAGTACTGGTGCTACAATTAAGTGCAAGCCTGCTCACACCTACTAGTACGTACCAAACCTGAACATGTTCCCACTATGCAGGTTTTAGTACTAGTGCTAGTACTTAGGTTATAAAAAAGGGAACTATCTAACCGAAAATTACTCTACCTTCCTCCTCATAAGTCCTGCTTCTTCGACCGTCCTTGCCATGGCCGGTGTGCAGAGCTCTAGGTTGAGAACTACTCGTAACAAGGGAGCGACAACCAAGGCTGCGGAAAAAGAGGGCTCGCCGCCACATAGAGACCTCGAAAGATCTCTCACGGGCAGGCGATGGCTCCCAGGAGCGCCCTAGACGCGGAGGCGAACATGCCGAGTTGGCGGCGCTGGATTCGTTATCCCTCGACGGCATGCCCGATCAGCTCAATAAGCACCTCAATAAGCAGAAGGAGTTCATCCATGGCTTGGTGGAGTTGCTAAAGGAGAGCCTCGACGACATGCCTGTTGAGCTCAATGAGCAGGGGGAGTTGACCGCCGGCTTGGTGATGCTGCTGAAGAAGAGCATTGCCTCGGAGAAGAAGGCGACCGGCGAAATCCTGCAACTTCAGGAGGACAACACAAAGCTCTGCCACGAGCTCGACCTGCTGAAGGAGGAGAGCGCTAGCTGGAAGAAGCTGCATGAGAATAGTAGTTCCTCGATGAAGATGTTGCAGGCCCTCGTCATGGAACAGAAGGAGGAGTTGGCAAAGCTCCGCATCGAGCACCCAGCTGCTGTCAAGGTACGTAATGCGGCCGTGGAACAGATGATGAAGGCTCACGTTGAGAAATCCCGTGTCATGGACACAATGATGAAGATGGCGGAGGAGACGCACAAGGAGATGGAGGTCGTGGAGGCGATGAAGAAGCAGTTACGACTCCGCGGCCAGCAACCCTTCATGTAGTGAGAGCAGCGCCCCAGACTTGTGTGTGCGTCTTCCTTCTTTTTTGGGGGTGATAATCCTCCTTCTTTTTTTGCTCCTGGATTTCTTATTTTGCTTCCGGTGTTTCGCCGCACGTGTCACCTTCTCTGCGAGGCATGAATAGAACAATGCTAAAAATGAGATGACTAGCAAATTAGATCATTCTTTATCGCCAATAGAACAATGCCTCTTTCTAGTAATATATAATAAGAGTAGAGAGTAGAGGATATGGCCCTGGGCTTCCGTGTTTCGTGCTCCTCCGTTGTACTACTCCAGTGGAAAACTTGAGTATACCGCACGGTTCTTTGCTCCTCCTCAAGTCGTCGGCACATTTATACGAGCAGTCAAATCACAAGGCCCCTCCTTCCAGCAGTAATGAGCCGTCAAATCACAAAGGCCCTCGCCTCTCGTGAAAAGGACCAAGCTAGACTGCCCCGCCCTCTAGCCTTTTAAAAAATGTATACATTTGTACAGTAGTAGTATCGATGGATTGCGCCATGGAGCAAAACTATGCATATACTATATGACACTACCCACTATGAAGGTACTAGTAACATAGACTAGTAACTGGTCTATGTTACTCTCCACTATGACCAGCCAAAGTCGAGGCGCGGATACCAACGAGGGCCTGGTTGTGTCTGTACTTGGACGACTCACCCGACTGCATGCACACTAGGCAGACGAAGTTCGTGTCGTGTTGGTGTCGTGTGCAGCCCGCACATTAACCAAAACCTCGCGCCTCCATCTTAGCCTCCGCATTTAAAACATCTCAATCTCAAGGCCAAGGAGCAACGTGAAACCTATGATAGAGCCAATTGGATGGTTGAGAACACTACAATTCGTAGCTACAGATGCGTGTGTGAGAGAGGACGAGTGCGTGCATGCACCTCTTCTCGGAGTACAATTGTATGTGGGTGGCATCGGCCTAGGGAGCAGTGATGATGCGTGCGAGAAGTCCCGAGAGATAGGTGTAATGCGTCTGACAAAAAGACTACTCTATAGCTCGCCACGAGGCTATTCCTGTCGAACACCAAGCATAAGATATGTATCCGACGGTGCCAGTTTTTGCATGTACACAGCAGTAGAAAAAGAACTAGTAGTATCATGGCATATGCTACACCAAGGCCAAGAAAACATGCCAACGTTACGCCATCCGGTAATAGTGCTGCACTTCGAAACTAGAACCGTCAATAAATCTTGAGCGTGTCTCGTCACATTCCAAATTACTACTACTACCACGCTATATTTAATTGCAAACATGTTCACACCGATCACAAACTAAACGGTTTCCCACTTAGGAGAGTATTAGTAGTACTCGGTTATAAATACTACTATGCTAAGATGACTGCACATTCCTCCTCGACTCCTCATCCACAAGAAACAATCAAGCCATAGCCAGCGTGAGTTCTGGGTCGAGAGATTTCCACCAGGGAGAGGTGAGCATGGAAGAGGAAGCACGAGAGATGTCCTGCCTCGCCGCGAAAGTAGCCGACATGTCTAGCCATGCAACAGTAGCAGCACAGAGGTCCCGTCGCGCCGCCGAAGCAGCACGGAGGTCCCGCCGCGCCGTCGATGTAGAAGACTAGTCCAGCCACGCCGCGGAAGCAGCAGAGATGTCCAGCCACGCCGCGGCAGCCTGGGAAAATTTCTCGTGGGCAGGCGAGGACTCTTATAGGCGCATGCATGCGATAGTCCATAGCTAGATGGATCAGATCTCCGGCTGGGTGAGGATGCAGGACGAGGCTACCAGCGTCATCAGGTAACTCGGGGAGGGCAATGCGAAGCTCCGGGGTGAGTGCGACCTGCTAAGGGCGAAGATCGCCGGAAGGGCGAAGCAAGAGGCGGAGACCACTGCCGTGTTGCAGAGGACGGGTGTCATCATCAAGAAACTTATGGACGAGAATGCCATGCTCCGCATCGAGCACAACAGGCTGGTGGAGGAATCCATGGATGCTGCCAAGCAGCGTATTAAGGACATGAAACCGATGAAAGAGATCATCGCCCGTCGCGAGAACTAGTCTCCGCGACCTGCAACGCATAAAGAAAGTAGAGATCGGCGAGCCAGATCGTTGTATGCGTCTTCCTTCTTCTTTTGCCCTTGTGTATTTCGGGCGTAGCCGCATGTGGCTGTTTTAATTACCTTCCTAATTATGTAAGACAATTATTATCCACTCTCGTTGTCCTTATATATATTCATCAGTCTTGCTATAAGTCGCAGTAGATGCTATATAGGTCCGTCGGATCTTACATCAAGATCCCTGCAAAATTTTCTTCTCAGATTTTCTTTTTTCTCTCTTAAATCTCAGTCGAGTGAGACATTGCCACGCCATTAAACAGAGGCTCGGGCGCCATTAATGGTACCTTGGGAGAGAGGTGGACGACAGATGGAGGTCAAAGGGCTCTCCTCCCGATAAGCACGCACAGGGGTCTGATCACACGCCTCCCATACTCAAATAGCTACCCTGCATGGCACCTCCTAGCTAATAAAAAAGGGGACGTGTGGCGGCACATAAATGGTAAATAAAACGCCCATGGTTTCAATAATACTTGTGTTTCCGATTGTAACATGACAGCACTTGTTCCAAAATGACTTTGTTGATTGTTAATGTGTGCGCATTCGCAAATCGGACAGCAAAATTACCACATCATGTTGGTGCCATGTCATGCACCAAGCCAACTTTCATGATTTTCATGCGTGTTTCGGATTTACAGGAATTAAAAACCAAGTTTCTTAATGTTTCCAGCCGAGCCATGACGCCCAGATGTTTGAATTTCATTCCCATTTCTGACATGGGACCTAGAAATTTACCCGAGGACACACATGTGATTTTTCAAGCAGCTTTGGTGCACTGGAGCATGTTCTAGTATTTAAAATTTGAATTATGCACACAAAGGTGACACGTTCCCTCTCAGAACCACGAGCCTTCTTGAGAGAAGCTCCAGTTTGCAAGAAACTTATACCAAAAGTTGTTCCTATTCTGCATTTTTTTTACCACAGCAAGGTAGTACCATGACATGACACCATGCCAAGTTTCATGATTTTCAGGCGTGTTTTGGATCAACAAGAATTTTAAAACCAAGCTTCTCAATGTTCTCGGCCGAACCACGATGCCCAGATGTTTGAATTTCATTCCCATTTCTTGCATGGGACCTAGAAATTCACCCGAGGACACACATGTGATTTTCCAGTCAACTTTGGTGCACGGGAGGATGTGCTTGTAGTTCAAATTTGAATTATGCACACTAAATGAACAGAAACTCAATTAATGGATAAAAAAGGCCAAACGAACCCGGAATAATTCCAAAATTTAACAGGGCACTCATATAGTTCTATCTCTGTAAAGAAAATCTGGTGGTAGGCAGCGTATATTGTTTCGCACACAAAGGTATAAAGAAATAAAGAAATTAGCCCTATTTAATTCTTGGGTTTTTATTATTTATGCCACTAGTTGTGTATCACTACTCAGTTTTGCCATTAGAAGTTACAACTACTCAAAAAATGTCATCGATCCATGAGATGCCTGCTTAAAAATGCAATTATATATCTAAAAATGCCACCGTTAAGTTAGATGTTTGCTCAGAAATGTCATTAGACATTGTTATTTTCACGTCAAACCCCGTTGACCATGTTACATGACAAAAATAAGCCGATTCTCACAATGATAAGTTAATGGTGTCCAGCACAACACACCCCTCAAATAAAACTAAGCACCCTGGAATTCTTTGACAAAACTAAGCACCCTGAAATTCTTTGACAACTAAACTGCTGGCTATATGATGTTGGCCATATATATTGTACGTATATAATGTCAAGAAACGAGTGGTAGTACTATACCAAGTAAAAGATGAAATGCATGAAATATAACGAGAAGAAACATAACATAGTTCTGCTGGGGGCTTAGCACAACACACCCCTCAAATAAAACTAAGCACACCAGAAATTAAACTAAGCAACTAATCCGGTAGACACTGCATTAGAACCACCATGAGCAACAACACCGCCACCTTACTCGGAGTCCTCGTCCATGTCCTCGACTTCGTCCTTGTCCCTCTTCCTCTTGGGAGATACTTCTTTGCTTGAACCGCACACTTGGCTCTTGCCCTTCATCCAACCCTTGTAGATATTGAAACAAAGGTAGCCATCCATTGCAGCGTAGTGGATGTGGTCAATATCTAGTACATTGCACTGCCATGCATGACGATGAAACGTGCATGGAGGTTTCTCTAGTTTACCGTACGAAGGATGAACCATGGCTCCTGCCAAGGTCAGCATTGAAGGCTAATCAAGGGAGGGCACCAGCCCTTCCTTCTGGAGGTCGAAGGGGTCGCCTACAATGAGGCCTATCCGACCCAGGATTTCCTTGTCGTTCCTAAAGTCTACAATAACGAATTTGACTCGGTCGCCCTTGAGGAACTTCTTAAATTCGTCGCACTCAACGTCGGCATGGCATATGTGGTAGACCAAGCATAAGTCATGCACGCAAACCTGGATCACGGCGGGCTTCTTCTTCTCTGCCTCCTTTAGTTTCTTCTCGCTTCCCAGGACTGTGGTGTACTCAACATCTAGCCCAGCGACCCACTCATCATTTGAGTTTTCGAACATGCTTTTGAAGCGAGCAAGGCATTCTTTCACCGTTGCGGAAGAACGGGTGTAGATGACGTCGAACTCATCGCCGGTGATGGTTCTAACCTTGTACTCACCGCCGATCATGGAGATTTGGGACGCCATGGATTTGGGAGGAGGGTTAGGATTAGTGGAACTGTCGGACGACTAGGAGCGGTTTATCGATTGTAAAAATGTCGAGTCGGGGGGCGCGTGCGAATGGCAGGGTGGTGGCTTGCCTGGTGGATAAATGGATTCATGCACAATACTATGGGGGCCCAATTAGATGTCATGTCTACTCGACGCCCAATTAAATGGCTTTCGATGTCATGTCAAGCGTCGGGAAAATTACAGGTGGTGCGAAGCTTTCCATTCTCCCATGATACGGGTTTCTGAGAGCCCTTGGATCTGAGATTGAACGGTTGCATGGCGTGATTCTAGACCTATGGGTGAATATCCTTTCCTGGAGGATTATTTTGCAAATTTTCAGCAACTTAGCATGCGACCGTTCGATCTCAGATCCAAGGGCTGCCAGCAGCCCGTATCATGGTCGCGCCTACCACGACCGTCGCCTCGCTCGCGCGGTCGCACCCTTGGAGATTTAACACGGTGCGTTAGGCTATCTGATGTTGGCATGTCATACATAGTCATCACTTAGTCACTCATACAACAAGGTTGGCTATAAGAGTATTTTTTTGTTTACTTCTCTCTATCTCTTTCTTCGTAGTATTTATTGCATTTGCCAATGAGTGACCTCCTCCAATGAAATGATGCTTATATGAGGTGCTATGGGCATTAAATGGCTTAGCAACTCAAGTCCCCAATGCATAGGTGCTTAGTTTTTTATTGCTAAGTTTGCTTCATCTAGGTACACGCGCTTAGCACCGTTTCTTCCTGGGGTCACCAAACTAGTCTTTCTCTTCTTAATTAACTTTCCACATCAGACTTTATGCCTATGTGGCAAGCTTAGCACCTATAGGATCAAGTACAATAGTGGGCTATAAGCCCGCTTTACATGGCATTTTTGCATATGTGGGGGAAAGAGGCAAGGAAAAACTGGAGGAGTGGGCTCTGAAGCAAGAGCCAGCCTCTACATGGTGGAGCATCGGGAGAGGCACCTGTATGGAGGTGGTCAGGAATCATGAGACTCAAGTCGGTCGTAGCGCCGCAGTTAAAATGATAATGGCAAGTCAAATCACCGGGCCCCACCTGTGCAGCAGTAACTCACTGTCAAATCACATAGCCCTACGTTTGCAGCAGCCTACTCCCTCATCTTCTCGCGTCTCTGTCGAACCGACTAGGCGGAACTGCCCCGCCTACCGCGCGGGAAAATCCCCACCCTCGACTTTTAAATAGTACAATATACTAATTTTGTATCCATGGATTGCGCCATGGAGCAAAGCCTCAAGAAAAGGGCGGTGCACATGTACGGAGTATACAGCACGCCCGTTGCATTCGCGTCGCACCCCAGACGGTCGGTCGGTCGGTCTGGCACGCCGCACTCCGAATGGAACGCGTGTCATATTGTGTTTGCACACACATGTGGGATCGCAATTGAGAACCGACCATAGGCACACTCCCCGGCCCCGCAAGTCGGCTGAGTTAATAGAAGCACATACTCCACATTGGTACCTGGACGATCCCTGCAAGACACAGAAGATCAGTTTGTCCATGCATGTGACCAGACTCCAGCAGACACGCCTGGATTGGCTATCGTCTACATATCGTGCACGCTGTGTTGTACAGGGATGTAGTTCTGGTGAGAAATCTAAAAAAGGTTTCTTGTCATCTCGCTAAATTAGGTGTCATGTGCTTCGGATCACTGCGAGGGTTAAACAACGACAACTGAGTTGGGCTAGTCATTGAGGGTACATGCACGAAGACTACTCGGCTGCCATCTAGGTCAAGCCGGCTATGTTAATTAGGACATCTATCAACGGACCCCTTTTCTACGAGTTTATCTTTAATTTGAGCTTTGATCCTCGTCTAGTTTGTCCGTCGGGATTCATCTTGTCTCCTTTGGGCAGTGAGGTTATGATTTCTTGTCATGTGGCATTTTTTCGTGTTATATGTTATAATCTGGTGCTTCAGATCAAAATGACGACAACTGCGCCTCCGGGGCACCTGCATGAAGACTTCTCGACTGTCATTGCCGAGGTCAAGCCGACTCCGGCCGGTAGACAAAAGAAAACTAGTACTCCACTATATAGGCAGGAGCCTCCGCACTTGCTTGCTAGTGTTGCTCTCTTCACACTGTCTCGTCCTCTCCGGATCTAAACACGACAGCGGTGGCCACACACACTCTCTCTCTCTACTCACCACTGGTCACAGATCCAGCCGGATCCTCTTCGTCGGGGAAGGTGAGAAGGTGCAACATTCACGCGGTCGTCCTCGGCGATGGCTCTTACCCACTGCCGGCGTTTCCCGATGAGCGTGCCTTGCCGTTCTCTCCCAAGCATCACTGGCGAGGGAGGGCCTCCCACCCCTTCTTCCTCGCTGCCGTAGTAGATCCGGCCTCCCGCCGCCCACCTAGCAACATCCCGGCGACCCTCAGGTAAAACTTCCTTCGAAACCGGCCTTGCTCTACTTCCCGAGCTCCTGACGTCACTGCATTTGTATCTTTTACTATTTCTCAGGGCCCCTCGTGTAGATAGGATCAATCGGTTGTTCAAAAACCACCTAAATTTTTACTGTTAAGAGGTAAAACTAGTTCATGCAATCGAATCTAGTAGCACTTGGTTCAAACAAGGAAAAAGGGGGTGGGTGGGGAAGATTTGTTACCTGAATCTAGGACTTGGTCGAAAGAGGAAATAATGGGGGCGAAAAGTAGCAGAGACTGGCTATCCAACTGCTCTCTAGGTCTAATAGGGAAATAAAGGGAACGCAGTACAAACTCAATATAAACCCGATCTATTGGTTGAAAAAGGAAGGAAGTGGGGACCGAGGGACAAGTCAACAGAGTAAGTCTAGCACTAGATTTGCTAGCCTCGCACAGTATAAGGTGGCTATATACCGAACAAAAATGGGACCAACCTAGATATCCTCTTCTGATATTTGTTTCCCCGAGCCGCTCTTATGTAATGCCACTGGTAAAATGTAGCAGTCGCACTATTAAAAGTAAGGACACGTTAAACCAATGTTGTTTTCAATGCAATGCCTCCAGTAATACGAATCGATGGCACTTTTTTCATCTCCTGCTAAATTTCCCATTAAGATAAGTTGCTTCTTTTCGTTAGAGATGCAACTGTCCTGGTCCGCCTACTCTCCAGGAGCTTCACGACCAACCTTGATGTTGCTCAATTTATTGCAACTAATGAAGAAGCTCTGTGGGTTTCGTTTTCTGATGGAAATGGAATCGGGGCTGGAGCCCTTTTCTTAAAAATAGAAGAAGAAGAAGCTGCTAGCTCATGGGATATTGCTTCATTTTAGGTGAATTGCACGAAAAGGTCCCATGAATTGAATCATCCATGTTGGTGACTGGTGTCATCCCTTCTACGATGGCGTTAACTGCAGATATGGTTCCCATCACGTGGTATGTTCCTTTTTGGTCTGACCGTTTGCCAAAGATCCTGCATGTTGATCCTGCTCTTGTGCTACTATTTTGGCACTGCCATGATAAAGTGGTAATGTTATTATTTTGCACCTTAATCTAGTGGCACTATTAATTTGAGCCAATGTTTTGGCACCGCTAGTGCCACTGTTCTTTTTATATATCGAAAGAGGGGGTTCCCTCCGATTTCATTAAAGAAACCCAACCATAGAGAACCATTATCCGACAACATCTCTGTGTAAACGGGTAGTTATGCAACTACTACTAGAACGGACTGAGTACTAGCAGGAGACAAGTTCGCCACATAAGCTAGGCAGGTAGGGGACGCAGCACCAGCTCGACCAAGTTTGGATTACAACCCAAATGCTACCATAGAAACATCAGGGGGAAGATAGGGACTGAAAGAGCCACCTTCAGCATCCCAGTCTAAGCACCCCCGGCCTTCATCCTTGCGACGCATGGTACACCTTGTTTGCCACCTGCTCGACCCTAGTGTCACTGATAAAATGAAGTAATAATACAGTTAAAATAGAGCGAGTGTCCCCTCTATCATTTCATTTCCAATGTAGATAAAGAAAGTGCTTCTCTTTGTTAATGTATGTTTCATCAACTAGTCCCATTGTTAATGTTTAAGCGTTTCTGCAAACTGGGGTGCTTAATTTTAGTTGATCTGCACAAAAATAGAGATTTGAATGTCTCAAGGCCCCTCCTTGTACTACCACTGTACACTGATGTTCATCACTGGCAGATGGTGCATCGGGGAGACTTGGGTCGATTTTCAGTATGATGTAATATTTTCTTCTGTTTATTAGTGTATGTTTCATCAACTAGTGCCACTATAATATAATCACGTCTTTTAATTATTTGTGCAAACAGGGTTATTCAGCTGCATTTTGGTGGAACTGCACAAATATATGAATGGAACCGACATATATGCAGAGTGCGAGGTGCCGAGTAAAAATTACCAACACCAACCCTGCTCCATCTAAGCATTGGCATCCACCACCATCAGTGGGATGTGTAGCGCTCACTGTGGATGGATCTTTCTCGGCAGCAAATCCTCTAACCAAATACTAGTAGCTTAGACTTAAAAAATAATAGTAGCTTATATTGGCAATTTTCTAGGGGTGTACTCTTTTGTGAAAGAAGCACCAATCTATTTTTATTTATTTTTACACAGAGCCACAACTTTGACCCAAAGGCCCAGAGCTATTTTAGGGTGATTGGCGTAGTACTCGGAGACTGATTGTAAGCATGAT